>NW_028278321.1:315500-631000 GCF_059751315.1 Micrasema longulum
TATCCTTCTTCTTTCCTTCCCATCCCCTCTCCTCTATTCATAGTATAGTGTTATTTTTATATATATATTTATTTTTGTTAATCTTTGCTTTCAATTTTTGTATAAAATTGTAAGATTCAATATGTGTTTTTGATAATGGATTAAAAATAAGTACAGTTATATTTGTTGCACATTTGTTTATACGTCGTCGTCATAACATTACGTTTTACAAGAAAGTAGTTTGACAGCTGAAGTTTCGATGTCGCATTCGATTATCAATGTCGAATGCTTTGGGGCACTCGAGATAAAGTCGATTGGTTTTCGATCGACTGCATTCGTATGGGTGGTTCAAGAATTCTGTCAGTCGTCGAATTACGGAAGTCGCATACGATTCTGAAGACGAATAAGTCCAGCATAAGGCCCCAGACCAAAACACAATCCAAATGTTATTAAATAAAAATAGATGTTTAAAAATTAATAATTATGTACCATGGTGATAATACTAATGAGTAAAATAAAGTTGTTAGTTGTCGCTAACCAAAAAAAAATTAAAGAAATACAAATAAAATATTTTCAACAATGTTTTGAATAATTCCAAAAGTTTGCAGAGTGGCTGGATTTCCTCCCTAGGGAGTTATTTGGATGTACATTTGTTGCAGCAGAGAGTGAAAAGATTTTTAAGAAGGGAATATGAAAGTCTAGGAATTTATAGGGCTTACAACCTGTCATTGGCTGGTTCACAAAAGTCAACAGATAGAAGAGTTGAGAAAATGTGGATGTTAAAACATGGACAGAATGGTGAATATTGAAGTGTGTAAAGTGTCTATTTAAACCAGCCAATAACAGGTCATAAGCTCTGCAAATGCCTAGACTTCCATATTCTCTTCTCAAAAGTGTTTTCCCTCTCCGTTGCTAAATTTAGAAAAAATATTTTATTTTAAAAAGATGTTTTGAAATTAAATATTCAAATACGTTAACGAGGCCCAATCCTTTAAAATATTTTAAACATCAGTTTGAATTTAGTAAAGATTTTTAATAAATATTTTATGTGAATGGAAAATTAAACAAGAGACCTCTTGCATGGAAAGCAAACGCGCTAATCATAAGCCCACTAGATGGAAAAAAAAAGTTATAAGGGATCTAACAAAATTGGAAATTTTAAAATAAAAAAATAATACAACTATTTATAAACATAGCAGAATGGTGAATGTTACCCTGTGTGTAAAGTGGCCACTTAAACAAGTCAATGACAGGTCATAAGTCCTGTAAATGCCTAGACTTCCGTATTCCCCTTTAAAAAAAAATTGTTGTAACAAATTTAGATCTAAATAAATCCCCGGGGAGGAAATTAAAACTGTCTGCGAACATTTGGACGTACTCAAAACATTGTTTATTACTTAGTAATTTGACGATGTTATAACTGATGCTCTTAATATCGAAAGTACAACATTTTTTTGTTTAAAATCGGTAATACAAGTTTTAAAAAATAATGAAACGAATCCTGTACGTACTATATAATGAACGTTAAGTTAATAAGAGATATGTAGTTAAACAATGTAAACGATACGCCATTATAATGAGCGCTTTATATGCAAACAATACACGATGCATAAGTTGATGAATTTGATATTGGGTTTTGTGTTTACGAAATCAGATACTGCGCAATGGCCGAAAAGCCAACATGCTCGTACAACAGATTAGGACAAAGTACACTGTGTTATGCAATGCTTTGTAGACCTCATTAATCACCCCAATGCGCGATGCTGATGGACATACCAGGATGCACTAAAGTGATCGGCTTTAACAAATCGGATCAAGTTGCGAGCTTATGAATTTAATAATTACGTAATTTGCAATATTTTTTATTCATCACATCAAATACAATATACATAAAATAATATATAAGTACGAAGGTTTCCACTGTCGCTTTTATTTATTTATTTTAAAGAAACAAACAGTCGACAATGATATAATAACTATAAAAAAAACGGTTTAAAGACAGACCAGCGAAATTTCTAAATAAGAATCATACATATTATTAAATTATGTTACAAAAAAAGGGTGTGTTTATGTGTATTTGTATAAGAGTAAGTGTAGATGTGTGTTTATGTGTATTAGTGTGGGAGTAAGTGTTCAGGTGTGTGTAAGTGTGAGCATCATTAAATAGTAAGTGGAATCGTATCGCAGCCAGAAACAATAAGCCCTAATTTATTTTTAAATAAATTAAGGGGCATGTAAAATATATCAATAGATGAAAAAAAAACTCATTAAAATAGCATTATATCAACTCATTAGTAAACCTGAAGAATTTTTTTTTTGATAATGATCCTTAAGATAAAAATAACTTTATTTAATTTACTTACAAATAACTTTGAATTATCTATCCTTACCTCTGTTTTGTATAAATACATTTAACTAATAAAGGTACCAGTCTCGAAGATGTCGCGGAAGCGATGAAACCGGTCACTGGATATTCCAAATTTGTGGATTAAAGTATCACTCGTGTTTTATTTATACAATAAATTACAATGAACTTCCATCAAGAATTTTCACTTACAAACTTAAATGTTTTATTCAGTAGACCTTGATAGTTTTCATCAGTCAATTTTTACCTCTGGTGTCATCTCTATTTTAGTCAGAAATACTAGCATTGGACCAAAATCACGTTTATTATTACTATTGGTTTGGTTAAAAAGCAAAGTACAACAATTATGTAATTTTTTCCTTATTAATAAATTAAAAGTTCGCCTTTCGATCTTAAGAGCCTGTAGAAAATATAGATTAGCAAACTTACGAAGAGTTCCACGACGCAAAGTCTCGGTAGAATAGGCGCCGTTATGTCGACTACGCCATTCTTAAATCTAGAACACAAACAACGTCATAATATAAGAGAGCTAATATTATTATTGAATGTTAATTCTACTTAGCCAAAAGCCTTCGTAAAAGGATAAACAATTTTCGTATTATTTCTACCCTTTTCCTGTTTATTTTCTATTAAATTTCACAAGAATCGAGAGAGTTTATATGTAAAAAATAACTAGAACTTGACGGTTGTATTATTAAAGAAAATATTTATGTAGATTTTTTGATTTACAACATTGAATAATTTTATATCTAAAAAAAAATAATGTTAAATTGTGGGGAGTCCATTATATAAAAAAAAACACATAATTTTTACAAAGAACATAAACATAAACAAAATCTAAATAAATGATATTTGCATAGCTGTTTTGTCCTCCGCCACGTGTTGAAGTGGTCAGCGCGTTTGCCTACCATACAACAGGTCTCGGGTTCGATTCCCGACAGGGTTGATATGATTTTTTTATTTTTTTTAAAACGGTGTTTTTACACTAGAATGTTTCATAGTACCTGGACTGGTACCTGAAGCGTAAGACCGATCATATTACCTTCATGGAAAAAAAAGGTTTTTTTTTATCAAGATACTCTGCCATAGGAGTACCAATGAGTGCCCTATGCACCATTCGGTGCGGAAAGGGAATGATGATGATACTGATGTTATTGTCCACTGACAATTTATTGTTTACAGTTTTTATTTTTAATATTTGGACCCCTGTATTAAGTAAAGTAGTCTTACGTGTCATGTACAAGGCTAAGGTACTCGGAAAAAATCATTATTATAATCTTGGAAATGCGATTTTTTTAGTAAAAGAAATATTTGTGTTCTTATAATTAACGCAAATATTTTTTGAGGGCCATTTTTAACGAGTAGTAAATAACTCACTTTTATAAAAATGGAAATCAAGTTGGGGCAGAGTGGGATTCGAACCACGGACCTTTGATCCGTGAGTCTGAGACACTAGCCACGGGACCACAACCCGATTCAAATTTTATTACCTTTATGAGTCCAATCACCATTGTTGCAAAGTCTGGCGCGTGATAACTACTTTTGACGACAATGAAAATATCTGTTAAGGATATTCCATCTTTCCTGCATTCTGCTTCAAGATTATGACGTTGTAAACTGAAAAATGGGCACTGAAATAACAGATGTTCGATACTCTGTGAAGAAATATCATCCCATGGACAAAAGTCATCATTCCTTCATTTAAACCTAGATAGGTAACTTCTCATAGCTCCGTGCCCGGTAAAAATTTGGGTCGTTTCGAAAGTGCTATTGTTTACAGTTGTCGATCAAGTTTACAAGTGAAAATTATCAGCGTTCAGATATCCGGTTCTTGGCCCTTGGGACATGGTGGAGGAGCCAGTGTGGTACTGAGACTAAAAAGTTTGGATACCCCGATTAAAAACTTGTTTCAAACATCCCCTTTGCAAAAAAAAACGTTTCAATAATAAAACATGCAACTTTCAACGGGAGTCAAATAATGTATCTAGACAGACGTCTCTTCGTCTTTGATACCGAAATGAATACAGGCAGCCATTAGCAAGGCATGATACGTATATTCTCAATTTTTTTCTTAATTAGTATCACTTTATCCAATTAGCGAATTCCTTCTTATTTTCTCTCCGAGGCCCGGCAAAAGAGGAGGTACGAAAAGAAAAGTAACTTGGCTAATTAAGATAATAATACTTAATTACCTTTTCGAATGCAGTTCCCGAGAAGATCTTCAAATGTTAATAGTTCGTACGTTTTATTTTTGAGAATTGTGGAGAATTTATCTCATGAAGAGGTAGGGACTAGGGACCTTTCATTGCGGAGCAGGTACCTACCTGCCAATGGGTGGTCGCAACGAAAAGCTCATTGGATTGTACGGATCAACAATAAAAAGTTAAAAAAAGGTTAAATTAGTGAAACAAAAAACCAAATTGTTTTTCTCATTTTTTTTTCTTTTTCAATCTCTCCGGACTCGGTTTAAACAATAATTATGTGATAACGTGTAATTTGTTAATGTAAATTTAAAAAGGATATTTACATTTATTACAATAGAGATGGAGAACATATTTTATGAAGGAATATGGAAGTTAGGCATTTACAGGGCTTAGTGATCCATTATTGCCCGGTTGAAAATTATAAAAAAAAAAAACATTTTAACCAGATTAAACCAAGTAAAAACGAAAAACATTATAACTTAAACTTGTCGCCAATTATCAATAAAATTAGCATTTAGAGCTTTAAAATGCTTCGGCTGGTCAGTGCTCCTGTACGCTTCTGAAACATGGACTCTCACAGTCGCTCTGATGAATAAGCTCGAGGCATTTGAAATGTGATGCTACCTAGGAATTGTAAAAATTAGACATGAGACAGTTTTCAGTAAATTACACAAAGACAGGGAACTTCTAAATACGGTAAAATGCCGTAATATGGAGTACATCGGAAATGTAATTAGGGACCTAAATATATATAACAGAGGGAAAATCATCAACTCAATCATCTCTCATTAACTTCAGGGTGCCTGGAAGAATGTCTAGACAGGTGCCACCGTTTTGTAGCAACAATTCACGGACAGTGTATACTTTTAATGCCGTATTAAATAGACTTCATGAACTCGGCAATAGTTGTTCCCACGTATCTGATATATTTAGTGTAGGGTATTGTTACCAAAGAACAAACCTTTTGAACTATTTCAAAGATGGTGAATGGTAATTATATTTATTTATTCATGCATTTCATAATATATATATTTACAGTTTTTTGTTCACTTGGCCTAGCTGTGTGAAACAGTACTTATGATTTTCTCGTTGTTTTACTGTAGAATGTTTTATTATTTAAACTTTCTACTGAATATGCCTAGACTTCCATAAGAAATATGGAAGTCTAGGCATTAACAAGGCTAATTATCTGATTTGCTAGTAGAAAAATTGTTTTGAAAATCGTAGCAACAAAAACGACTAAACGTTTATAATGTTTTTAAAGACACAATAAAATGTAGTATAGATAACCAATAGTAAGATAATTAAATATTGTTTTTTAGGTAAGAGAGGTATAGTAATTGGACATTCTTAATCTAATGGTCAAAAATAAATTAATGTTATGCGTTCTTTTTAAGAAAAAAACACACAAGAATGTGTCTATTTTATGGTGGTGATAATAAAGTTTTCTTATTTTTGACCATTCAATTTATATTATCTAATCAGTATAGCATGTCCGATTACTATGGCACCCAACCAAGGCCGTTAAAAAATACCCACCCTAAAACAGTACATCAATACAAAGAATTATTGTTTTTATACCTATAAATAATATGTATTTAATTCAATAAATTACTATATTTCGTAATTTTGGTTATGAAAATGTTTTGTGGCAGGTACTTGAATTGTACGGACTATTTAGCTTTGAATATTAGATCAATGCTTTTGTTGCTGAGCAAATTGATATCGATAAATTGAAATGGGATGTTGTTTAGATTAATCAAAATTATTTCTAAAGGTTCAAGAACAAAATAAGCAATATCCTTTATTACTAAAATAATTATTTTCCACCTCCCCCTCATAAAACATAATTAAGATCAAATTGAAACTGTGAGGAAATAATTTAATGAAATACTATCAATCAAAATTGTGTAATCAAATTAAAGTCCATGAGGTCTAAGAATGTACCATTCTTTTTTAATTTTTTTTTTTAATGAACATTTATAATATTTTTGTATAACATAAGAAAGAAATAATAAAATATTCTGTAAAAGATAGTATGGTTTAAAATTTTTTTTTCATAGTAATTAAAAAAGGAAAAAAAATATTTAAAAAAAAACACAAAAATATTCCTTATTATTAAAGGGCAACAAAATAAATCACAGAAAAAAAGAGTTCATATCATTAGTTTGAATCCAGGATAGTGCATGTTTTTTAAAAGAAGGAAAATTTTGAAAGTTTGGAAATGAAATATTATCAGTAATGAAAGAATTAAAAATTTTTGGGCCTATAAAATATGCATGTCTCTGTGCGAGCCTCGTTTTACAATGTGGTATTTCTAACACACGATTCCTTCTTTGACTTGATCTATTTAAATAACTTGTAAATACATTTTGGTTCTTAAATATATATTTCAAACATTGAAAACAATATATTTTAAAGATCCCGTCTTTTCGATTTCCTATATGGAATTTTTAACATCCTTTTTTCTTTTCCCTTATAATTTTTACTATTCTAAAATATTTTCTGTTTGTGACTACCTTAACTAGCCAATGATAAGTCATAAGCCCTTAAAATGCGTAGATTTACATATTCTCATTTCTCAAATGTTCTACATCTGTATGGTATGTAATATGTTTTATTTTTCTTCAATTTAATTAAATTTTAATTTCAGTTTATATTGCTGTACACATAAAAATGTCTGCTTTACAACAGGTGGTACCTAGTTAGGCAGACTACACATAATCCAAAATCTTTTAAGAAAAAAAATAGGAATATGTAAATAAATTGTTGGTGGTTATTATTATTATTTATTTATTTTATTGAAAAAAACTCCTAAAATGTTGAAACTATTCCTTTGTCCTAAGGCTAAAAGTCGTATATGATAAATTGAAATTTTTATAGGACACTACTGCTTTATGCTGATTTTTTTTTTTAAGAGAATATCTCATATTTGAGAATCAGAAATAACTTGCTGGCTTATGAAATATGTGATGCTATCAAATATTCATGACGAAAAAAACGCAAAACGTCATTTTTTTAGATACGACTTTTTGGCTTAGCAGGGCAGTACTTATCTACTCAAATTTACACATACTTAAAATACGGTTAAAAATTATTTTAATTATGAATTTATACAACAAAAATATTATACTACTTAGAATATTAAAATTTTAAGAGGACAATTTCTCCAAAAATAATATTAAATTCGGAAAAAGCTACGTTATTGTGTCGGCATGAAACATGTGAAATCATATAAAATAAATAGGTAAAACATACGAAGATGGTGTATAATCCGAATACCAGGGGTGCTATTCTTAATTTTCTCGCGGGGGTAGAAAAAAATTCTACTGTATGTAACGTTGGAATTTTTTTTTTTTTTATCAAAATTAAAAAAAAAACTTTTACATAAAAAAGAATTTATGACTACGCATAAAGCCAACTACACAATAAAAAAGTAACAGAAAACCGATTTTGAGAGGGAATGAAGGTGTTATCTTATCAATACTTGTTGTTAAAGAGTGGACGAGGTGTGAAGAATACCTCGTCCTAGGAGGAGGAAAATTTAGAGTGGACTGTATTGTTGGAGAAGGAAGGTTGCGCAACTCCACTAACCTGCTGCTGATGAGGCGTGAAATGTGCTGGAACCTTGCTGGTGAAGCTGGCGATCGTGAGACGCTGGCACAGCTCACTTGACGAAAGATTTGTTAAGAACTTCACTTGGTTGAGGTTCGATTAGTACTGCAATTTCAATGTTGTTACCGGCATTCACACGTAGAGTTATTGTTGCGTGGAGTGCGCTAGGAAATGGGAAGGACAGGTAGGTATATATGACATATATACATTTAGTTGATAGTTGGTCCAAACAATTGTTCTACTTTTCAAAACATTGACCCCAGATAAATTTGCTGTTTTTGTCACATAACACTTTTATCCAATCATGTCTTCATTTTAAGTTAACTCATTACTAGCTTCCTTTTAGTTAGCAAAAACTAGCTTAATTCAACCATATGTTAAGTTATGGTAAATGATGTTAATTTGTTGTAAAGCAATACCTCCATTACTGTTGGTAACTGGTTATGGGTGGAGGCGCATAAGGTAATTTTGAATACAAGCAAGCCATTTAAACAAATTACACATTATTCAGTTTCAAAATTACCCAATTTGTCGAATTAACGTAAATGTTGTTGATACAATTTTAATTTGAGAGTCGCATAATCAATCGATGGTCATAATCGAATAATTATAAACTGGTTTCCATAGTAATATGTTATATTTTGGAACTCGTCACGACTAATCAAAACATTTTATGCGGACAGAGCACATTGATCTATGAATCGCGACGCATCTTGATAATTTTGACTACACGAAGAAAAAATGACAGTCTTACGCTTCGAATGGCAGTTCAGGGACCATGAAGCGTTGCAGCTTAAAAACACCATTTATAAAAATATTTAGTCTTAACCATGTTGGGGAACGAATCCGGTATTTCTTGTATGATGGAAAATGCGGTAATCCCTGCACCACGAGGCAGACTAACCTCCTTTCGATTTTACTTTTTGTGATTTTTACTTTAGATAAATTGAACGTAGTTATGCAGAAAACGGCCAGCCATAGAAAAGTGAAACTGAGATAATACGAATAGCACCTTTATTAAACGAGGTAATAATCAAATCTACACGACAGTTAGAATTTTTTTGACTTTGACAAATGATACACAATGAATACATCAGTTTTTTTATAAATAATTTGAATATAATATAATTTATAACAAGAATATAATTTTGTTTTTTAACACTTTTAATGATTTTCAAAGTTCCGTCAGATTTTTCTAGTGCTGTGGGCGTTTTTTGCAAATTGAAAAATGAAAGTGATAAACGAATTAATAAGAGAACGGACGCAGCAAACTCCGGTGACAACTGTCGTCAAGCGAAGGCGATACGGTTATATAGCCCATATACTGCGGATGCCTCCTGAGAGCCTTAATCATGCTCGCCTACTTTACAAGGCATCAGTTTATTATCTACGTCCTGGACGCCCACTGTTGATTGTTCGTCAGCAGTTTATGTCAGAACTTCGAAGCGAAAACCTGACTTGGGAAGGCGGAAAGAAATTGGCGGCTGATAGAGATGCATGGAGGCTCTTTGTGCATACTATATGCTCCAACTAGGAAGCAGACATGAAATAATGATCATAATGATGTTCTAAAAGAATGCTTTTAAGATCTGTAATTTTAAGTAATTTTTTGATTGTAAATCTATTTTTTCCCATGTATTCTTTGTCTTTATTTTCTTTTTTTGCCCAGAAATAGAAAAATATACATTTTCAAGGGTTTTTTTTTTAAATACCGACATATACCGAACACGAAGTAAAATAATCGAAATACAAAGTTTTATATTTCATGAATCAGCAATGCGTAAAGTAACACATATCTAGTTGTATGAGAGTTGTTATATGAAAATAAACCAACGGGACTATTCTGAAATCTATCGTTCAATATTTTGATTTATTTCTACATGACTAAATATTATAAAACACGCTACAGTGATCAATACAAACCACGCCAGTAATCAAATATTCAAAGCTGATTATTGTGATTAGGTAGTAGGCATAGCGTATTTAAGAAGAAACTTGGTCTCACTTTTATTTTATTAACATATACGGCAAATCTGCCCTGTAAATAAATTTATAATATTAACACATTTGGTTAAATAATTTAAAAAAAAAACATTTATTACCCTTTGCCCAAGATTTATAAACTAAAAATAAACGTAAAAATTATACAACATATTCATAAGAAAGCTAAAACAATTTAAGAATAAACATACAAATCAAATTAAATAGCAAAATATTTTAAAGTGATATAATTAGAAAAGTAATGTTTCATACAGCTGGGCAAAGTGAACAAAAAATTGTATGTATATTATGAAATGTATAAATAAATAAATATAATTACCATTCACCATCTTTGAAAAAGTTCAAAAGGTTCGTTCAATATGAACAATACCCTACACTAAATATATCCGATACGTGGAAATAACAATTGCCGAGTTCATGAAGTCTGTTCAATACGGCATTACAAGTATACACTGTCCGTGAATTGTTGCTACAAAACGGTGGCACCTGTCTAATCATTCTTTCAGGCACCCTGAAGTTGATGAGAGATAACAGTTCAAGCCAATCCCATATTGAATTTACAATAAATTAAAAAAGGTCTATAATTTTTCTTCTATCGTCAAGTTTTAACAAATGTAATGTTTTCAGTAAAAAATCGTAATTTAATTTCTTCATACAAACGTATTCTCGTATTTTCTTCCTGGATTATGAAACTAGAGCAATGATTTTTTTATCACATTACAGATATTTACGTGCCTTTATTTATTTTTTGGTAAGTTGTTTACTATGATAACTAAGGCCACCCAAAAATCTTTCAAAGCGGCCAATTTTTTCGCCGTCTTCAAACGTATGATAAACAAATATAACTATTTTAAAAAAAGGAAAACGTACCAAAATAGAAAAATTAATTCTGATAGTCTTTAAAACAATAAATAAAATGGGTACAGTTTTGAGTTGCGAAAAACGAGACAACGAAACATCGATTTTGACGATTTGAGTTATGTTCAAATACCTGTTAAATGCATACAGTCACATTTATTTTTTTAACTACAAATACTGCTTTAAACACTTGAATGTATAAAAGTATCACTTCAAATATTTTAAACATATCCAAACCATTTCATATTTACAAATAAACGCCAAGAAGCCTATTTTCTTTATTTATTTACAAGGCAATTTAGACATAAGTCCCAACTCCATGGGACTAAAAGTCCTGTGTTAAGTTGGGACGAGCAATTAGTTGACACAAAAACATAAGTATATCATCACAAATATTATATATTTATTTATATTATTGGGTAAACAAACAAAATGTACAAAAATATAGATAATTTCTTTGTTTATTAGTGTAGGACACTCATGCACACACCAAAAAAACTTTTACACTTAATACAATAATTTAAATTATGTTAAATATAACAAATGTAAAAGAAAATAAATAAAAAAATATGTATAAAATAATAAAGTTAAATATCAGCTTCTCTCAATATTTCTATGATTTTTGACCAAAATTTACAAACATTGTCATAAAAAATATCAGCCTCGGTAAATCTATTGTTATATTGTTCGCATATTCTAGATACTATAGTAGATTGTTTTAAATAGTTTGTTGACGCATTATCTGTGTAAAACAGAATCTATTGTCTTGTCGGTCTAGATTGCACACGGAATCGAAGTCTTTCAAGTAGATTAAGGAAATAAATTTTATTATTTATAATTTTTGTATAAAAATAACTGGTCTAACATTATTCTTCGATTTTTAAGAGAGTTTATTCCTCGGTATAGTTAGAGAAGTTAAGGTTTGACCGGTAGTCGACCTGTTTAAAGAAATTTTGTTGGACTCTTTCTAGTCGATTAATACTGACATTATATTAAGGTGACTAAATAGGAGGACACTATTCTAGCTGGGGACAAACGAATGTTTTATAAAGTTTTTCATATGTCTCTGCATATTTAAATGGTTTCGATACCCGCATGATTTCGAAATCTCTTGGTTTTAGTAACGAGAGAACCCTTTTAATACCCTGTCATCGCTCTAACTTTCTTGCTTCCTCTTTCACAGTAGTAGCCGCTCGATCGTGAAATAATCTACCCACTAATATTAGAGCCCCTTCTTTATTTACATTTAAGTCAATATTGAATTGTCACTATCTAAATATTGAAATTGTTCATGTATATTTTTTTTTCCTTTCCATCCCCTCTCCTCTCTTCATAGTAAAGTTTTAATTTTTTATATTCGTAGTATAGTGTTAATTTTTAACATATTTTTATTTTGTTAATCTTTGTTTTTAATTTTTCTATAAAATTAAATATAAAAGATTCAATATGTCCATGTATTTGTAATTTTCTCAAACTGAACGGTTCGGGTAGGTAGGAAGAAATTGCCTTAAGGCAATATGCCCGCCTTTATATGTATATGTAAATAAAGTGTTGAATAAATTAATAAGTACGACCATTTAATTTTTTTTTTCAGTACAGATTCAATATGAACATTAAACATTAGTTTCGTATCAATAATAACACCTAAATCGCGAATTTTACTATCTGTTATAGAGATAGGGGTGTTATTGAAAGAGTAAGGAAAGCATATAGGATCAGAAACACAACAACAATAATAAGAATTATAATAATAAAAATAATAATACTTTTTCTTTACATAGGACACTGCATTACTACATCAATGGTGGCGTATCTCAGTATTATATTTCGTAAAGGTAAGGTGATAAGTCTTTCACTTGAGATTTTAATCCAGGGACAAAAAACACTGCGGCGAAAATTAACTTTATTCTTTAATTTCAACCATGTCGGGAATCGAGGATTTCTTACATGATAGGCACACGGGCTGACCATAAGACCATGAGGCGGACCAAAGGCTTTTAAAAAGCAATAAATTAAAGCTAATCAAATAAGACAAAATCTTTTCAGGGTAATATTTAATTCAATGAGTTTCTTGGATGTGTGACCAAGAAGTATGAACTATGTTTTTTAGTACTATATAATATTTCAAAAAAATATTTTCTAATAATGCGTGAGGAATTCCACACAAATTCAAATAGTCTATAGTGGAGCGAATAAAGAAAACAGTTTTGTGTGGAATAGAACCAGAATTCTCAACTCGATGGCTACTCCAAGGTGAACTAGGTAAGTGTGTTTTAAACCCACCATGCTTGAGGTTCCGAATTCGATTCCCGGGTTCCGATTACAATGGGAAATCAGCTTTTATCTTCAAATTTATCTACAAAGTCAAATTTGGTTTTATGTATGAAAAGCAGAAAATGCGTACATTTTTCTCTTCTAAACATGTTCAATGATAGGTTGCCGAGGAAGATACTTTAAATGTTCAAGCAAATATACTCATTTTCGTACAAAAATATCGGTTTTTCTTTATAGAGAGTTGAAGATAACTCTGTTAACTTGAAAATTTGGTTTACCGCTGCAATATATCATTATCCGTGTACTGGAACCCGAAGCGTAATACTATTCACCTTAACTTCACGTAACACATGATAAATAAACGTTGTATTTGGTGTACGAATCTAGTGCTCTGTGCGCTTTTCAATATAATAATTTAATATTGAAACATTCATACTAAACAAGATCTAAAAAATATAAGTTTATCAATGAGGAGAAAAACTGTCTCAAACTTACCGTGCAAGGGTTTAAAATTGTATAATGAGTTAGCTGAAGAAATAATAGAAATGAAAAGCTTTAAAATTTTTCAAATCAATTTATCGAAATATTCTCGACAAATTTGCATATAAAGTGTAATGTTATTAAAAGTTTACATTCGTTCTTAAAATGTTATGAACTAACTTAATTGAGCACGAATAAATAAATATTATGTAATAACTTTTCAAACAGCTGCTTGTTTAAAAGTAGTCATAGGTATAATATGTTTGTAGGTTTTAACGTTTGTACGGATGTTCACAAATTTATGACTACCCTTTTTTATGATAGAAATATTAATTTGAAGCGCAATAAACAAAATAACACGTATAATCATGGCAAACGATATCGATTATTCAGAAATAGATTTTGGATGCATAAAATGAAGCGCGTAGTTTAGAAATGAAATTTATCTGAGACAAATTACTGTAAATCTTTAAATATATTATATTTTCTGGATGTGATGGATTTTCGAAAGAGAATGTGCAATGTAAACAATTGAAGAAAACGAACTATAGGTTAGGAACATCACGCACAAATTGACATTGGTCATTAAAACAATAGTTACATACCGAAATTAAATATGCTATTGACAAATAATTAGACGCATATATTTTCATTGAATAATTTTTTACATGTAATATAATAAATCTTTTATTTATTTACTTAATTGTACAATACAGCACTTCTGCCAATTACAGTATACAAAAAATATTTAATTAGATATCTACAAAAACGCGATAAAATAAAAGCATAATAGATAATTATGTATTAATACTGCAAAATATAACAATGATCATTTTCAAAACAAATACTAAATAAAATTCATATGAATGGAATGTAAATTTGGTGATAATTTTTACACTCATAAACGATATTTTACTTTTAAATCTCAAAAAAGATAGCATGTTTTACGGTTTAAATTCTAGATAAATTCAATCCATTTTTCTACTGAAAAATGAAACATATAACATATCGTAGGCTTTTTCCAGTATTATACCGCGTCGTACGTAGGTATAAACGTAAACAAGTTTCTATGGACACTATCCCAGCTCTATATCGGGTTAACTTTGTGTAGGGTTTATAAGTATGAATTTTTACTAGACTATCCCTCTTCTATCACTATGCCTAGACGTAATTTTATACCAGGTTTATGAGTAAAGCCCTCTATATTTTAGACGGAGCTGATTTTACTTCAGTTAGCGCATAAATGCGCAGGCGAAAGGTTGTGTGTGGGCCTGTGGCGATTTTTTCAGAAGTTGTTAATGAACAAACATCGCATAGATCGCTATGATCAACGGACTAATAAAAAAAATAGTGTTTAGAAGTCAAATTTTTAGGGAAATATTGGTTCTATCCAATCTATGGATACATACTCCACCCTGATGCTGCAAAAACAATTAAATATTAATACAACTATTGGTCAAAGAGGATTGGCGTACTACTCGGTTAAAGTGTACAATCTACTTCCATTGTCCATAAGGACAATTAGTAAGTACTCACAGTATAAAATTGCCAATAAGAAATGGATATTGGAGGTGGGTTGCGCACGGATCGATGAGTGGATCATGCCAAATAGGTAAAAAATTGTGTTTTCTTTATGAAATTTGGTCTACATGTCTACATGAATTTGTTATGTTTTTTATGATTATTTTAGTTTATATTGCTTATTATGTTTAAGATGTTAATTGGGTTGATTAGAATAATTACGTTTTTATTTTCTTATAATATTAACTACGTTAAATAACTAATTTAAGGCATGTTTCACTTATTGTAAAATGTTTCCTTCGGCACGGGACACCCCCAGTGAGGGAAAATTATTATGTACAAAAAATAAATAATACAGTCATTTTAAAAGTATAAATAAATAAATACATGTACACAATGTCACGTAAATGATTTTTTTAATACTACACTATGTAATTATTTTAAATAAAAAAAAGATATTTAAAAAAATATTAGAATATAAATGAGCGTAAGGTTATATTTTTTTAAGTAGGTTTTGTAGCCTATTCGCTAAAAAAAACTTGAATGTTAGACAAATTTTGATTTCGCAAAAGAACAGATTTTGTAATGCATGCAGGATAGACACATACTGTCAATAGGGATAAGTTTGGCTAGAAGATGTTAAGCGGAATCAAAAGTGGAACGGTTTCTCTATCAAATTAGCGGTAAAACATATTTTATATACTTCCTTGCAAATTTTTATTTTACACTGTACTATGCGTGAGATATGACAGGTCATTCGGCCATATCTTGTCAACTTCTATATTTGTCTTCTAAAGATGTTTTCCCTCTATTGCAATGTTGTAAAAAACAATAGTTTAAAAAAGTTATAAATATTATAATACTAAAATGTAAAAAAAAAAACATTAAAAAATGAAATGAAACCAAATACGCGTTTTATTTTGAATATCTTAGGTAGTGTTCTTTTTTCAAAATTACACGTTTGTTCAAAAATAATCAATGAAACAAAAACTTTGCATAGTTGTAATAAATCATAATTTTACTTACAAAGACTTGAATGTCAAAAATGTTTTGAATATGTCAAAATGTTTGTAGACAGGCTAGATTATCTCCCTAAGGAGTTATAAGAACTAAATTTCTGTACCTTAGAGCTGAAAGGCTGGAAGACAAACTTTTTGCAAAATTGAGTTATGAATATTTTTTTTTTTCATATATTCAGATTCTATTAATGCTAAAAACATTGGAGTCCTCCGGTATTTCACAACTGAAATAGCTTGTTCTCAAACACCAGTAGTGCAGTAATAATACTCCCGCTTTTAACAAAATTCAACGGTTTGCCGGTATTAAAGCAGTAGATACCGAATAAATTCCACAATTTTTATAACAAACTACCTCTGATGCAGCGAGGGATTTTACACAAGATTAAGTCTTTTGTCATAATCAACCATTCTTAACTATTATGTCATTTCTTTTGCCATTAATTTCATTATTTTACTTAGATTTTTTTCACATACTGTTTACTCTCAATGACTATTTTAATGCTATTAATATCGAGTCATTATTTTTATATTCACCTCTTTTTTTTTATAAATAATTCTTTTTTTAATTAATGTCACGTAATTTAATATTTTTGCCTGAAGAAAATTTTGTAAATACATTATTTTTTATTTAATTTTCGACATTACTTTTTATACTAAAGCCCGAGGAGAAATTTGAGCGCGGGCCGGGCGGTTAGAATTAAAAACATTGAAGTTCCATAGTAATTTGGTAGTCCATATTTAAATGTTTTTTTTCATAAATATTCTTATCAAAAGCCTATAAATCCAAAAAAATAGCAATAAATTGTGTTTGTACTTCGAGAGATATATTTAAAACAGTTTTACAACTTCGAACCGCTCTTCTGAACAATTTACCAAATGTGACTTCTAGCGTTTTTGCTTTAAGGTACAGATTTGATGTTACACAGTGTGTAAAGTTGCCACTCAAACCAGCCAATTACAGATCATAAGTCTTGTAAATGCCTAGACTTCCACATTCCCTTCTCACAAATGTTTCCTTCTCTGTTGCAAAAAAATTACTATAGATCTAAATATATCCCTTGGGAGGTAATCCAGCCTGTCCGCAAACATTTGAGCATAAATAAAACATTGTTAATTAAACTAACTGGTGGTATAAGAAGAAGTATACATTTTAAACATTGTTTTAGGCGTTGTCTATTTAGTGAAATTGTTCAGCCAGATAAATCCACCCACATGATAAACGCCTTAGCTCCTTTCTTTTACAAAAGTCAACCGATGGATGAGTTGAGAAAATGTGGATGTTTAAACATAAGCAGAATAGTGAATGTTACACGGTGTGAAAAGTGGCCACTTAACTCAGCCAATGACAGGTCACAGGCCTTGTAAATGCCTAGACTCCCATATTCCCTTCTCAAAAATGTTTTTTCTCTCTGTTGCAACAAATTAAGACTTGAACGTCTGTGCGTGGGACATTATTTTTAATAAATAATTGAAACAATAACCAATGAAGAAGCTTAGTATCTTTTTAATAGTACTTTTTAATAAAAGATTTTTAAACTAAACCGAATTTTTTTATTTATTTAAAAAAAACAAACAATCGACAATGAAATAATAACATTAAAAAAAATACGGTTTAAAGACAGACCAGCGAAGTTTCTAAATAAGAATCATACATATTATCAAATTGTGTTACAACAAAAGGGAGTGTTTATGTGTATTTGTATGAGATTAAGTGTAGATGTGTGTATTATCAGCGCAACGATTTTTTAAACTTTGTATTTCTGAAATAACTCCACGTGTAACGTCAGAGGTTCTTCTCTGTCAGGTCCTCCGATTGGCTCGTTTACAGAAATCAAATCGGATATTCTTCACAGCTCTCATATCATTGGTTTGTTCATATAAACCAGTGACCTCGCTCAATGCAGTCCGTTATTATTAAAATAATTTTTTTTTTCGTACATTTTCAAGAAATTTTGCGTTACAATTCAATGCTCTAATTTTTACCGCGCGTAAGAAAACATTTTTGGTATCCGATTTCCCGTCGGGCTGAAATTCCTCATTGTATTTGAGCTTTGTTTTTTTTACAATATTCGTATTACTTCCATTTAATTTTTAAAATACAATATTCTATTTTTCCATCAACCGATTGAAATTATGTTAGAAGTACCGCACTTGTTTGGTCTAACACAAATTATTATTGATACTAAATTGATTAACCGCTATTAAACTTCTATTGGATTATACGTTCTCTACTCTTACTTATCCTGTTCGGAAATACTTCATAGCGACTTTTATCAAACTGAACCGGTCCAACGTGTTTGTGATGCTTAACTCTGCATTCTTACTATATTACTTTATGCAGAATAAATATTATAATATAACCTCTGATCATACGCATTGCACTCCATAAATCTGAACATTTGTTGAAAACTTCATTATTTACTTCTATTAGACTTAAATTCCTTTGGATTAATTGAGTAATTTCATTTTTTTTTTGCACCACAACAGGCCAGGATGCCCAATTACAGTGGTGAATTACATTACGGAACAACCAGGCTTGAGAAAAATCACATTTTTAATTTTTGTGTTCTCACCGGGAATCGAACCCGGAACCTTCCGTGCGTGAGTCAAGCGTCTTGACCACTACACCACGGAGGCCACCACTAATAAAATACTTGTGTTTCTCTGCAAAAAAACTATGTTTTATTTTATCAGTTTTAAATCATGAAACAAACTAAAGTAACACATTTTTTACCAATACTACTACTTGTAAAAATTAAAAATTAAATTTGAGTTAATGAAGTCAAGCTCTTTCTAATTTGCTTTTATGATTTATTCTGACAATTTATATTATTTATTTACTTCAGCCATGTAAAAATCTGACTTTATGTCGCTATCTTGTTTTTTTCTTCTGTTTTACCTGTACTGTAAAACACTACTTTATCGACAACGCATTATGCCGTAAAAGTCAAAATTTAAGGGAATACATTTTCGTTTAATTTTATCAAAAAAAAAAAACTAAATACTTTTTCTCAATATTTAAAGCATCCACTTTGTGGTGGTACGTTTGTAGTGCACTGGAGCAGATCCCTTAGAAGATACTGTAGATACTACATAAATAGAATGAGCAGCGATAGACTGGTGACCACAGCAGCCAAAGATTTGCCTTCCGGACGGCTGGCGCCCACCTGGAAGACCCCCTAAGCGATGGAAGGATAGTCGGGCCTCATCACGGGAGACTGAGTAGTCTAAGTAGAATAGATCGTCAGATCTACAAGAAGACAAATAAGAAGAAGAAGAACTTTGTGGTCAAACATTAAACTAAGCATTGTTAAATATTTGTATTTAACCACTTGCCGACTTTTCTATGTCTACTGATTTGCAAGTTGGTTTAATCGGTGCCTTGACAATGAGACATGTTCGTCTCGAAACCAGTCGACATAGAAAAGTCGGTAAATTGTTATATACAAATACTTAATAACATTTAGTCTATATATTTTTTTTTGTTTCAATGAACGCCCGATTTTTTATCTATAAATTTAATTATCATTTCAGTCATCATGCCCATTTATAGCACACGAATAATGCAAAAGGTCTATATTTTGTATAATTTTTTCTAGCATATTCGAGTACTATTATTCATTTGGTGATCAGGGCCCTTTTGCTTTCGTAGTAATTTTACCACCGTAACTTAAAAAAAGGCTAGTGTTTTAAACGTTTTTTATATTTATTTATTTATTAAAATTTCAAGGATTTTTTTTCTTATTCTTATTCTTAAAGGTACGGTCACTGCGACCAGTGGAAATATATTGTGACGGGACGCTGTAAATAGTTCTCGCCCTCCAAGCTCAGATCTTTAAGAGCCTTGTTATTGAAGGCGAGAGTTCTCATATTGCTAAATTTCCCTCTTTGAACCCAGATCCGTAAAGTAACAAGTAATAAGATAGGGGGCGAGCTTTTTAACATTCTCAGGTTTGACCAGTGATCCCCGAGATTGAGACTTATTATATGATGTAAAGCAACACATTCGCGTAAAATATATATATCTGTACTGCAGAACCTACATCTAGAAGTTTCGAAAAGGTTCATTCTGGCAACGTGTTTGTTTAATCTGCAGTGCCCTGGGCGGGCTCTAGTGATACCCTCACCCTCACTTGATTTCGGCTGAGCTTTATCAGGTCGAATGCAAACCTTTGCGAGAACCCTTTTATCAGTTCCTTCAAAAGGTGCTTACCGGGTAATTTCTGCCAGAGCATTACGCTCTGCTTCTTGACTCATGACCTTCGTTACGAAGAGCACATCAAAATGTATATACGTTTTTGTTTTTTTTTTCCAAAACAATGTCTTAAAACTAGCATAAATATAGTATTGTTCTCGCAAAGCTGAGGCTTGTCTGCAGGTAAAAAAAAAATAGTGTTTTTTTAAATATAATTATATGTTTTTTTATTTACGAGTTTATTGCGTAAAGCAACATGCTTTAGTCAACAAAAAAACAGACTGGTTAAAATTTATACTTTATAATAAAAAAAATTTAATATTCAAAACAGGCGCCGCGGCGTAGTTAGTGACTTTTTTCTCGAAAAATTGATCTAGGTATTGTGGCCTGCCTGACAAGCCTCTGAAATTAAAAAAATATATATTAGAACAACAACCATTTTGTGCAGAGGTAAAGATTAAGATATAAACAAGTAAAATTTTATGGCAAATATCCATGTGATTGAACTTCGTCGGACACTTCTCCTTAATTACAAATTGAAAAAAAAATGCTCCTGTCGTAACACGAATAGATTGCAAATTTTAGTGTTTCTGTGTAGTAAATTTTCAACAGGTGAGATTCTCAAGTTGATTGAGAATTTGATTTATTGATCCAAGTAATTTCATAAAAATAAATTAGCTTTTCTTTTCGCAGCATCTGAACATCGTAACGTCAATAACTTGGCGATTTTTTGTGCTGTAAGATTTTTACGATAGGAGTATGAGTATAATATAGATATTTCAAAATTATTAATTTGTTTCGTTTGCTCAATGCAAAACACTATCGTAAAAAAAATATAACTTGTACTCGAATTCTTTATGCTTTAATTAGTTAGTTCATAACATCTTAAGAATTAATGCAGACTTTTAATATCATAATATAATATCAAAAAGTAGGCTGTCGTAGAATTTAATTTATATATTAAGTACTTAAAACATTAATTGCTGTAGCAGCTTATTATTTTTATCAAACCAAGAAAATTTAAACAAACTATCCATATTACAAAACAAAGCCTTAAAAATCATTTTGAAAAAAACCGATATTCTCGTGCAAGTGTAAATTTGATGTTGAAAATTAAAAGTAATTACATTGCAGGAGACGACTGCAAGATATTGCAAAGATTTATATGCTATGAAGCGTGTTGTCAAAATGTTTATTGATATATGTTTATATGATAATTACTTAATTTTTTTGTGATTATTTATTAATGTTAATGCTTCCACATTCCAATATGTTTTATCCCAACTCAACACAGGGATCATGACCTCAGAGAGTTAGGGATACGTTATTTTTATTTTTTGTTAAATATATATGTATTTGTGTGAATAATTAAATTTAAAAAAATAACATTAAAAAAAATGTACATGATTTGATTATAATGTTTTCCACACTGGGAATCCCATGGCGAGGATACATTTAATAAGTTTTTTACGAAGAACTTTTTAAATACGTTTAATTGAATATGGGTATGTATGCAAAATATATTTCAGTAAATAATTTATTTTTCTTCAATATAAATGATTTTTGACAAAGAACTATTTAATACTATAAAATTCAGCAAACAAAATATACGGCAGATTTAACATGTTCTTTGATAGTTTTTTTAAATTTGATAAATATTCTACAAAAAAAACATTAATTTTTCATGTTTTTAGACAAAAAAAAGGTTTCTTTATATTTAAATTTGATAAATATACTATAGTATTCTATAGAATTTAGTAATTTAATACATTTTATACATTTTATACATTTTATACATTTTACATGTTCTATGACAAAGAACATTTTTTTAATGTTTTAGTATATTAGAATGCTTACATTTTTTTTCTGAAATGCGATCTCTCAGGCGAATGTGTTATAAAGCAATGTATGATAGGTGCACAAATGTCAAAATCCATGCACAATGTAAAGCCGAGATAACCATTATCGACGTATCATCAAAATCAAGAAAGGAATTTTTCGTTGGTTTGGATATGTAGAGCGAATAGACGGTGAAAGAAGGGCTAAAAAGATTAACGATGAGAATGCTTATGGATGCAGATTGAATCGAGGGAGACAGAGAAAGGCATGGCAAGACCAATTAATGATTGTTAGTATAAATTTATATGCAAATTGTTACATAAGCTAACTTAAGAATTAAAACAATAATAATAGTAATATGCTTTAAGACGGACGTGTCAAAAGTCGGAACAATCAGCGTGCGTTCATGAAAAGATGCGTGAATATAGAGGAACTGAGGTCTATAAGCAAAACAACAGAGTGATATTTATTTATTTTGTTCATTAACGCCCAAATGGCATTTACAAAAAATAAAAATGAAATCCATGCTAACATACTAAATAATAAACACAGAATATACAGAAAAAATATGTGAACTTAGTTAAAAAAGAAATAATAAAATGTTTTACAAAGTAAAAAAAAAACAATAATAACAAAGGTATGCAAGAAAAAACAGTAAGCATATAAACAAAAAATGCAAAGAGCTTATGAAACAAATTATTTAAAGCAAACAATAAATAAAGGGTTACGGTAAGAAAGAAAGACATTTTTAAGTTAAATTAATAAACAAGCAAGCATATATTATCACGAAAAAATAAGAACCTAAAAGATGTATATATGAAATGCGTATTTGCCAATACTATAATGCAATTTGATATGATAGTAAAAAATAAAAAACAAGTATATGGTAATAAAAATAAACAAGAAAGATGATATGGCGTTATATCATCTCTGCCTACCCCCACGGGGAATCGGTGTATTAATTTGTTAGTAATATCATTACATAAATTTGTCAAAATAATCTTTTGCATTTTCAACCTCTCTGACTTGTAGATAAATTCCATTAAAAAGTGAAATTAGCACTCTCTTACTTCATTTTTATAACTCCGTATTATTCATCATTTTTGACACTTGTATTAAACTAGAGGTGTTGGTTTCATTTTACCTGGTATATTTCATTTTGATAGTTAATAGCTACAGCGAATTGAAAATAGGCACTTCGAAAATGGAAGTAGGAACTACATGACGTGGTTTTAGATCGCACCTGATTCGCCGTCCCATATCAAAACGGAGTATATTCCAAATTTTCAATACGTAAACCTTCTTATATTTTAATGTAGATTAGGGTGTTATTAAGATTGATGCCTTATGCAAAAGAAAGGGAAAACCTGTCGTTGGCTGGTTTACATGGCCACTTTACGTGTGACATGTTTTTTTTCATATTTATGTATTTATTTCGTTAATATTTTTGGTTGCTTGTGTGTATTTACTTACTTGTTACTATTGTTATAGTTATGCAATTTTATATTTTTTTATTATGAATGTATGTATTTTTTTTCATATTTATGTTCAATATATGTTAAAGGCAATTTATACCGTTTATGTAAAAAAATAATAAAAAAATAATAAATAAACATACCCTGTAAAGTGGCCTCTTAAACCAGCCAATGATAGGTCATAAGCCTTGTAAATGCCTAGACTTCCATATAGAAGCCTATTAATGAAAATAATCATGAGAATTATTTTTAATTTTAATGAAGTGAGGAACGCGGAGTAAAGTTTTGGCGTCATTTATTGGTTGAATTTGATCATATGACATCAGAGATAAAAAGCCGGTAGAGCATATCGAGGTAGATAGAAATAGTAGAAAAGTTTAGTATGCCGTCTCGGTATGTACTGATGAAGATAGCGTTTGTTGTTTATAATTGCCCTCTGATACTTTATTCCCTCTTCCTCACCTTACGGTAGTGTTTTTTTTTCTTTTTTGTATAATATTTTATATCATCTCCCTACTATTCTTCTATCATATTTATGAAATACTTTTAGAATTTGCATCAAGTTCCCCTTAAAAACATGTATTGTAAAATGGCGAGATATAAACTAGTCATAATTATTATCTACGAAACAAAAAAAAGTACACAAGAACTCCGTTTATCCGAGCTCTAGTTATCCGGATAGTCAAATATCCACAGTGTTTTTAGGAAATAAAAATAAAGGAAAAGTTTTTCATTTAAATTGAATTACGCAATTAACTTTGCTGGACATGTTAAAGTAAGTTTTTAATGTAACTTCAATTTGTCGTATCATTCCAAAAGCAGTCGAATCAAGCAACCAATTAAACCGGGTATTTGGAGTTTAACTGTATTGATATATTTTAAACATTGTTAAAAATGCCGTGAACTTCGTTTTTAATTGTAACAGTCATGAACTTGTGGACTAGATATTGGTTGTTGTGATACTTCATATTTTACCGACAGTCGATAGTTGAAATAATTCGAAATTGGTCGGTACGTCCCCGAACGTTTAAGGCTTCAATAATTATAATCGATAGTTCACTGTTATTAAATTGATTATGGATCGTGATATCACGCAATGCCAGGTTAAAAATTCTATCATAATAGAACAGGTAGATGGCGCCCTTTGTAACAGATAACCCCCAGCGCGCTACACGATAGTAAATAAATTAAATTTTAATGAATTGTTAGTAATTAATTAAATTAAATAAAAAATAAAAATAGTATTGTTCAGGTATGTACATTAATGTAACAGAATAACGTACTCCTTAACTTTAATTTTACACATCATTTTTATATGTAGCTTATTATTTTCTTTTTTCTTATGCTTAATCTTTCGTATTATTTATTTATTTATTTTTATTTATTAAGGAAAAACAACAGTTGTTATATAAGAATACAAAATATAAAAAATAGTACATACATCCAGGTAAAGTTTTTCACAAATATAATGAGAGAATATGTTACAAGGTAAAGAGAAAAATAATATATTATATAAGATATGAGAAAAAAAAGAGAAAAAAAGAGAAAAAGAGAAGGTTAAGGGATGAGGAAATAGAGAGGGATTTTCATAATATAGTTGACTAATTCAAACTTTTGATATTTTAATAAAATAAACATAATTAAAGGAACATAAACTTATTACACACTGACAAATGTTTTATTTTACAGTGTTTCAAAAAGGTTTTTTTTAAAGTTGTTTTAGAAAGTTTTGTATTAAAAATATCTAAATGGGGACAATTAAATTAAATTTGGAGCAGCAACGATAAATAAACGAGTTTTGAACACAATTTTTTTGGGCAAGAAATTATTAAAAAAATGAACTTGTCGTATTGACTTTACGGGACAATTGATTGAAATACGCTCCAAGAGATATGGACTATCGATAAAATTGTTTAAAATTTAGAAGAGGAAAGACATCAGAAATTCTTCTACGTTTAGTAAGGGAAGTTTAACTATGAAAGGAAGAAGAGTCTTCATACGAGTCAAAATATGTAAGAAATTCACGATCCAGAAGTTGAAGGAATCTATTCTGTATTTTATCTAGTTGTGATATATAAATTGTATATCGAGGATTCCAAACAACAGATGCAAACTCTATCTTTATATTTATAATTCTTCTGTACGAGTGATGTCACTGAACTTCTCCTAAACGGCTTAACCGATTTACGGGCGGTTTTTTAGCGAAATGTAGATCTTTGTGCTGCGCGTGTTCGTAGATATAAAAATTTTGAATCAAATCTGTAAGAAAAAAATTAGAAGCATAAATCTTTTTTCATCGACCCACCAGAGTTGCATTCGATGAGAATGCATATACAAAAAAAAATGGAAGGATGTTGTTTTTTTGTGTTTAAAAAGGTTAGTTTTTGAATATTTACAAACAACATTCACTTTTTATGGATCCCAATCAGATTTTTTCATTACATTCCTTATAATTTCTTCCCGTTTATTTCTTTTTACCGTTTTTTTGGTAACACTAAAATAATATTTACTGACATTTAATACATTTTTGAAAATTGCAAATATAAATAAAGTGCACCCCTGATGGTAAGAAGAGCCGAGTTTGACATTTGCGAAAAGAATTAGATATTTGAAAATGAATTATTTAATGTTTTGGAATTCAACCATAAACAAGTGCCTAGGTACCTATTTATCAATGAAAAGTATTTTTCCAAGCTAATAGCAGGCAAGCCAACGTTCGGGCAGGACAACTTCTGTCGGGTCCGCCAGTAAACTATATAGTTTTTTTGTGTAGATTTTTAGATATCATTTTTATCAAATCTTAATCTGCACTTGGGCATTGGGCACTGCACTAGAAAATTACATGCAGTATATCGCGATTATGTGTTACAGGAAGATAAAAGATCAGTTTTACGCTCAGGTGTCAATCTAGAGACAGTGGAATATTTCATTTTAAAACTAACTTTTTAACGAACATTTCATTTTGATCCTCCTAAGAATCGAACTCAGGACGTGAAGCATGGTAGACAAATACTCCACCATTACTAGGCGGACTTTTCTTCTCCACTCGATTTCCCTTTTTGGATTTTTACTTAAGAGTAGGCATCGAGTCAAAAACACTCGTACAGGACTCTGGTTCTATTCAACAATCAAAACGATATTTTCAACCCACCTGGACACAGCAATATACATCAGTGGTTAATTTGTATTTTTTATACTTGTCATGTAATATTTGTATTTCATTGTTTTTCCTAATAAAAAATGCATCCGAGTGCCTACAAACCATTAACAGTAGTGAATCCGTGTGCTGTGCGTATCAACACCAATAAATAATGTCTGTTGACATTTAGTACTAAGCTTCATCTCAGTAAATGGCTTCTGGTGCATTAATTTTTGATAAATATCCTGAGAAAGGATACTTTAAAGCAGTACCGCCAACAACTTCATACATTAACGACTTGTAAAAGGACGTTGGAACTTGTATTTTAAATCCACGATACTTCAGTCCAAACACGATTCAGTTAAACCTTGGAACGAATATCTTGTCATGACTTCTTAAAATTTATTAAAGAATAAATCAAAATAATGAACTCAAGTGCATACCGCTATTTCCTGAATTTAAAATGTTGTTTGCGAATGATCAAACAACAGTTTATTGAATTGAACCCGATTTCTCATTTTATCACTGAAAAGAAAGAGCATTTTTTTGTTGGTATCGCAGTATCTAGGATAAATAAGTTTCTTCAAGCGGGGTCTTTTCCTTTGATTTTGTTCCTCTACCTACTTATTTTTAATATGAGAACTTTATTCATATTTGCCATTTTTTCCATTTTTTGAGGCCATCGACCAAGAAATCAACAACAACAAAAATACTTGATAACAGCGACCAAAAACAAGTTACTTATTTAAATGAAATTTTTAACACCACAGTCCATCTTAGAACTTGTTTTCCCAGTTAGGCGGACTCTTAAATCAATTTATTCTGTAAAATAAATAAATCAAATAGAATAAATACCTAAGACTCAAAATTAAAAAATAAATCCAAACTACAATGAGATAGCAAAACCAGAAAAGACAATGGATAACAATATATACAAAAAGAGTGTTGTTGGATTGGAAAACCAATTTATTTGGAATATACACTTTTAAACACTTAAATCGGGTTGTGGTTCCGTGGCTAGTGTCTCGGACTCACGGCTCAAGAGTCCGTAATTCAAATTCCACTATACCCCGACTCGTTTCCCCTTTTCTAATAGTGATTTATTTACAACTTGTTGAAAATGGTCCTCAAAATAAAATATTTGGGTAAAATGAGTTTGTTGTAACTCCTGGGAGTACAAAAAGAAATTGTGTGATTTCATAAAAAAAATATGAACTCAAATATTTATTTTTCTTTTAAAAAATTATTAAATCAGAAACAGTAGTATCAGAAAAAAAACAACCACAGACAATAGAGTGCCTATTGAACATAAAAATGTGAGTCTCATAGTAATATACACATAAAACTTATATAAAGTGTATATTAAATTTATTGTCTAAAAGATCATACCAAAATATTACTTTCATATTTGTCACTAGTTTGCAGTTTGAAATATAATCATTATAAATATGAATAATATTTTCTTTTTTCTTTTCATACTGTTTGACTTTTGTTTAAATATGACTTATTTTCTTAAGAACCTTTTTTTCCTCTTTTAAATTGATCACTTAAACTTGCCAATGACAAAAGATTCGGTCAATAAATGTGTAAACTACCATGTTTTTTTATTAAGCTGAAATACACATATTTAAATTTAACAAAAATAACAAAAACTAATAAAAGTTAGCAAAAATTTACAAAAATAATGTCATTTCAACCAGGTGGATACGTTTTACGCAGTACCGTAAAAAAAACCTTTAAAAGAACACGGGTGGATGTATTTCCTTGTTTAAAAATTAATTAGAGAATTGAAAATAAAGAATCGTGGACTATTTATTGAACCTTAATTTTATTAAAAAATATATCATGAAAATAATATACTTTTAAAAATCGTTACAAAGAATATTCACTTTCATATATTGAACGCCTAATAAGTTAAAGAGCGATGTAGGGAATTCGAGAAATGAATATTTTAATTATATAACTATTTATTATGAATTGTTAAAATCAATGTTCCAAATTTGTGTTATTTTAAATTCGTATAAAAAGAGGTTACGATGATTGAGTTTTAAAATGAAATGAGACAAAAACCACTTTGTCATTCTTTATGAGCAAAAAAACAATGTTATTTATTATTTATATTTTACAAAAATTTCTTCGTTTTCGTAATGTATCTGTCTAAAATTTTTCGTTTTACTTTGGTAACTGTTCGATTTTTTTTTTGCAGTTAGTGCATAGTCTTTTAGTAAGTAAAGACTGCGGTTAAGACAAGTGCGCTTTCGAATTGAACCTAATGCGGGCGATTGTGAAACCTCTTTATTAGCAGTTTTATGACTGTCGCAATCGCATTTAACGACTGCCCTTACCTTTTTTAAGAGCTTTGTGCATAAGACAGTTTGCCCACTGTCGTATCGGAGCTCGGATGAAGCTTTCTTCCGACAACGAAAAACGATTTTGCATATCGCTGTGAATCTGCAACCGATTACCCATTGAGTTTATCTCGGCACGTATTTTCGTGTGATGTTTTTGGGTATATTTATTTGAATCCACAAACATATCGAGTTTTTACTGACAGAATACACTGAGTCATCAGAAAAAGTTCCGAGATAATCGCATTTAAAGCTTTTTATTCTATCATTTGTTGGGAAGAAAAACTTTAATAATCTTTTAAAATATAATAATCTAATTTTAAGGAATCTGTGAGTAAAAATGAAATGTCAATTAACGATTTCTCCTTGTAAGATATTCAATTTTATACATCGCGATTTTAATTGAATTTAACTCTACTACCTTCACTGCCCCTTTCACTATGCGTTTGGCAAACTATATCGAGGGATAGTCAGATATTTTCATTCATCCTCATGACTATATTGCAAACACCAATGATAGCCAAAACTGGATTTATCATCAGAAAAAGTTCCGAGATAATCGCATTTAAAGCTTTTTATTCTATCATTTGTTGGGAAGAAAAACTTTAATAATCTTTTAAAATATAATAATCTAATTTTAAGGAATCTGTGAGTAAAAATGAAATGTCAATTAACGATTTCTCCTTGTAAGATATTCAATTTTATACATCGCGATTTTAATTGAATTTAACTCTACTACCTTCACTGCCCCTTTCACTATGCGTTTGGCAAACTATATCGAGGGATAGTCAGATATTTTCATTCATCCTCATGACTATATTGCAAACACCAATGATAGCCAAAACTGGATTTACTTGTATCACGATAGACTGACCATTATATAAATTTTATAAATTTAATAACATCAGATTTATTTATATATTTTTTTTAACATAATAACTAATGTGTCCTCACTGGGGTTACTCGTACCGAGGATACTTAACAATATATATTTATGTATATTTTTTGCATGTGAGAATATACGAAGAAGACATAATATACAAAGGGAAATAATAAAATGTCTGGACAGTTTTAAACACTACGTTTTTATGTTTTTATTTGATTTCTGCCTACCTATATTATATTTGTTATAAAAAGGACGATAAAAGAACAAAAACACAATATAAACTATATGTTTGTGGAGCAGGTGATTCAATATTGGTTTGGGTGAATGTTTTTCAAATATAAAAAAACGTGTTCGGAAAAGGTAAATGCCGATTACCTGGGAACATGCAGGCTAATTTTTACAAGATTAAATTTATTAAGTGATGGGTACTTATATAACGGAATTTTGTCTTAATGCTAAATCAAAACCAAAATATTTTCATACACAAGGAAAAAGCCACTTTTATAACACCAAGAATAAAAGTAAATAAAAAATTCCAAGGCAACGGGAAACCACTCTGGTCATCTTATCTCAGAAATCACCATGGCGAGTACATCCAACAAGCCGTTGTCCTGGCCTCGGAGTAGCGCAGGACCGAGATGCTTTCGCTGTAGTGATTGCAAACGTCGGGGGACCTGATAAGGCACCGTAAGAAGAAGAAGAAGAAAAAAAAAACATTTTTCAAACAATAATTTATACAAAGAGGGCATATGGATGCATCACAGAAAAAAAAAAAATAAGCTTCGCAAAAAAATAAGCAAATAAATTGTATTAAAAAAAATGCGAGGGTGATAAAAGTGTTTCTAATAAATAAATGTTTTTATAGTACAAATAAATATTTGGAAGATGCGATCGAATAAATTAAAATGTTATAAATCGTGGCTTTAGTTCCTTATTGTCGAACAGACCAAAACACAAATTTGCAGAAGTAGAGTTTCAAAGTATTTTTTACGAAATAGGCAAAAATAATGACCACAACTTAAAACAAAATTCGTTTAGAAACACAATATGCTATTTAAAAAAAATATTTTTTTTCATTTCAATTATATAAATAAAGGCTTTCTCGGAACTTCTGTACACTTAACTCAATTTCGTTAAAAATGGTCTGTTGGACAAAAACGAACTTAAGCGACGAAATGTTAATAATTCAAGCAATAGACATCATAACTTTTTTTCTTTGATTTTAATTTGAATTTAATTACTTACCACTTTCAGTCATGCTTATTTCCCTTATAATATTATTGTACTCGAAAAAATAAAAATAGTTCATGATAACCTAAGCATATAATATAGTATGTAAACTTCACTCGTCCATTAAAGTTAGTCTCAAACTGTGTACTATAAAACTGTTTTGTTGTTGTTATAAAACTATGTAATTGTACTGTATGTTTTCTTAATAAATAAAAAAAACTTATTCAATGTTTTTACGGTCTGTGTTTTCTTACTGATATTTATTGTTTTAATATTTTTTAATGATTTATGAATATTTTATTTGTTTTTGGTCAGATTGTAAAAAAAACCTATAAAAATAAGTCCACCATTTAACCATGTATGCTTTTGTTTTATTTTTTTTAATTTATTGCGTACTTATATTATGGTTAATATAGATTTTTATATTATTATTATTAATGAAAAAACCAATTAACTCCCACGCTCTTCATATAAGTCACCAAAAAGTAAATACTATAATCATGCATGTATCACCGCTTGTTTAAGGGTTTTGACTACATCAATTCAATTGAGTCTCAGTGACGGGATCGTTTGAAATTATTGATAGGGACAGGAGTAAACAATAGTATGTCCTTAATCTTCTCGGATTCCGGAATCGGATGCCGTGGAAATACGCGGTAAAACATTGCTCATCATAGCCACTCTGCAACTCAAAAATTCAGGATCGAATTAAAGGATCTAAAACCCATTCAGCGGATGAGAGGTATCTCACTGTCCGTGTATTTCTTGTTTATTTACTTTGCATAAAAATACCAATCGACCGATGCCCTCACGCCGATCACGAAATTTTTTATATATTTAAAAACGTATAGCTTAAAACTTGGCTAAACAATGTCAGGCCATAAGCATAGAGTTACATATTCCCTACTGGAAATTGTTCTATAACTCTGTTGTAATAAATGTTCATCAATTTTGGTAAGTTCCGAATGGTAAGAATCTAGTCCTTGTCTACAATTATTTTAGTAAAATATACTCAACATATCATGACTCGTGATGTCAGACACGTCGAGCTGTATGTCGGAAACCAATAATTTTACAAAGTTTTGTATATAAATTTGTTTATAATTTATTTATTAATATGTATCCATAAATTTAGAAGACAAAACATTTTTTATGAAATAAGACAATAAAATACTTTCACAATAAACAATAAATATTACGAATATATTTTAAGAGAAATACGTTTTCAAAATTTTGCTATTTATAAAAACACAAAAGCAGAATATTTCAATTTTATTTCAAAATTCTAAAATAATAATACCTTTTTTTAATTTAGTTCGTTTTAGGGTCTTACTCATTAATGATACGAATATTATGTGTTCATTTGATGTATTTCGTTTGGAATCAACTTTTTATATTACTTTTTCTTTTAACGTGTATTTGATTGTATATACGCCTACTTGTATCATCATCATCAAATCCTGATTTGCACTCAGGTGCATAGGGCACTGCATTGGTCAAACAGATGTAGAGTATCTCGATCATCTGTTGTAGGAAGGTAAAATGATCAGTCTTTCGCTTCAAGTGGCTGTTCACGTTAAAAATCCTGATGTAAAACCTCAATTTAATAAATATTTTGTGTTAACGATGTCGAAAATTAAACCCGAAACCTATAGAATAGTAAGTAAACGAGCTGACCATTTAACCACGTGACCGAAAAAAATAATCACCAGAAATAATGAAATTCTCTTTTAAATGTTATATTTGAAATTAAATAATACGAATCGGGTCGTAGTCTTGTGGTAGTATTGTGGACTCACGGACCAAATGTCCCAGGTCAAAATCCCACTCTACCACAATTTGATTTTTATTTTTCCAGCATAAGTTATTTACGACTTTTAGGAAATGGTGTGAAATCATCATATTTTAGTAAATAATAAGAACTCAATTCTTTTTTATCTTTCTTATCTGTTTTGCTAAGCATATGTACTTTTTTTTTTTGCCATGTCTTTTACTATGTTTCCTGCTATTATATTTTGTGTTTTTCTACTAATTTACTGGGTTTTATAATATGTTTTTACAATGTCTTTAACTATGTTTCTTACTATGTATTCTCTTTTTACTATGTATTTTACTGGGTTTTTAAATATTTTTTTACTATATTTGTTACTACATTTTTACTACGTTTTTTAAACAATGTCTTTTATTATTTTATAAATAAAAGACAAATGACACTTTAATCCAAAAATTTGGAATATCCAGTGACCGGTTTCATCGCTTTCGCGACATTTTCGAGACTAGCACCTTTTTTAAGGAGTTCAATGTATTTATACAAAACAGAGGTAAGGATTTGTATAAATACATTGAACTCCCTCAAAAAGATACCAGTCTCGAAGATGTCGCGAAAGCGATGAAACCAGTCACTGGATATTCCAAATTTGTGGATTAAAGTATCACTCGTCTTTTATTTATATAATAAATTACAATGAACTTCCACCAAGAATTTTTATTTACAAACTGAAATGTCTTTTATTTTGTTTTTCACTATGTCTAATACCATAATTTATTTTTCTATGTATTGATTACTGATTTTTATGTATATTTCTTTGACTGGCTTGAAACGGAGTAAATAACCCTAGTTAGATAGACAAAGCAACGTTGTATAAATGTATAATTTTATTTTGTAATGTATACAAAATAAAACAAGTTTATTGGATTATAATTCTACTTTATTTTTTATAAAACATACAAAGGGTATATTGTGACGTAATATACTTATAAATGAGCAGTTAAACCTAGTTAATTCACCTTTACTTAATATTTTTTTAAAAATAAAAACTAAATTATTTATAATTGTAATCTTGTAATTGTTAATTTGTTATTCCATATTATGTACGAGTATAATAAACTTTATATTACATGCCTACTAGATATAAAAAAACTTGTCATGTTCCCAATAAATTAAATTAAAATGAAATAATATTATAAAATCCAAATGTATTTTTACCTTAGTTGCCATTAAACATGAATGAAACCTGTGTAAAACACCAATGTAGAGTTTCAATAATAATTTTTAAAATAAACCTGTATAAATGAAATCAATATTTTTATAATTATTAAATTAATTTTAAAGTCATACGCTTACAAACATTTTTAAATAATGGAAGGTTTTTCCCCAATATAACCAAAATATTCCTCTAATATACTCATACCCGTATGCAGAGACAAACCTTAAGGTGAGGAAAGTACATTCTATTGTCTTCACCTTCGGGTTATTCTCTGCATTTGAAATTAGAATGTATTTTCCTTACCTTAAGTTTTCTCTATGCATACGGGTATAAGAATACCCTAATTAAATTTTAATTACTCTACTTATTTTGGCTTGTGTAGAAATCCACAAACATAAAATAGTAATTATTTTTAGTTCATAAGGAAACTTTGTAAATATTTAAGTTAGTTTGTTTGAAAATGTCATAACAAGACGAAACGCGTCACAATATGCCCTTTGTATATTTTATAAAAAATAAAGTAGAATGATAATCGAATAAACTTGTTTTATTTTGGATACATTACCAAATAAATATGTAATTATACCAATTGTCTGCATACACCATAAATAAGTATAATTTTATGTTTGTAATATGATAATAAACAAACAAATAATTGAAAAATTATTTCCTTTGTAATATATTGTTATTAAAATTATGATTTTCCGTTAGCGGTTTACTTATGATTATTATTACGCCTTAGCTTGAATCGAATGGCCGGTATCACCCGCGGCGTTTGTCGTTTAGTTCAATATTTAAAATGTCGTAAACTGTAATTTGAAATTTGATGCTGAAGAGTGAAGCTACCACTGATGCACCTACGCAGTTTAAACGTTTCTAAATAAATGTACTGGTATTTATTCTACCCACAGTCAGTAATTGAATATTGCTTTGATGGGTTACCAATTACCACGGAGGAGGAGAAACATTCATTTTATTGCTCACTACTTTCTATAGATTTACTATACAATACGTGTAAAAAAATATGTCCAGGCGGCGCAGCGATCGATCAATTTTTTAAACTAGACGAAATTCAATAGACCTCACATGTGTTGCTATTTCGAACGCTCTCGTGGCCGTAGAAAATACGTTTATAGCGTGTATTTATATAATAGTAGTGTAGTAACAGTCCTGGCTATACAAAATCCTTTATTGATCTTGGCACGTCACTCATCAGCCACATAAACTAAAAAACAATTATTTTATATTATTTTATATTTATATTAATATTTAAAGCATTAACTTTGTGGTCAAACATTTTAAGAAAAATTATTAAATATTTGTATATAACCACTTACCGACTTTTCTATGTCTACTGGTTTTGAGACGTACCCGTCTCTTCGTCAGGACACCAATTAAACCAACATGCAAACCCCTCCCTCCATCCCCTCTACTTTTTTCATTAATTCTCTAACAAAAGAATATTTTCATAATTTAATCAGTGCATGTTAGTCCTAATCAGTGCATGTGCTTATTAAAATGTATTTCGTGTTGGTTTTATATTTTTGTGCAACAACTATGGTGAAGGTGTATAGTGGGTTTTGCATGTTGGTTTGCATGTTGGTTCAATTGGTGTCCTGACGAAGAGACGGGTACGTCTCGAAACCGGTAGACAGAAAAGTCGGTAAGTGGTTATATACAAATATTCAATAACATTTATCAAAAAATATTTTGCTTTTGCGGGAAAGGCAAAAAAATGTTTTTTCCATGTATTTACCATGGCTTTTGATTTCAGGAAACTGCAGCGTGCAGGATACGAACTTACACAAATCCTGACTGGACATGGTGGATTCATGAGCTACCTGCACAGATTCAAGATATCTGAAATCAATACCTGCCCATGCGATGATGTTACTCCCCAAGATATCTCCCATCTGTTGATGCATCGCTTCATTTTAGTTTACAGAGAATGCAATTGGATGCGCGGTCCAGAAGTCTAAATTAATATATACACGATGTTCATTTAGTGATTAGTCATGAGAGGTAACGTTATACATGATATACATAGTGAAGGAAATAAAAAGTATAAATGATAGCAGGACACCAACTGCCGAACACTCTTCAAGTGGATCGGAAGGTTTGTTGACGAATGATAACAATCCGTCTTCTCCTGAAGAGTTTTCCGTGGTTTCCTTGTATCAAGAGCAAATGCGGAGAAGCTCCTAAAACATGCCACAGCCGAAAGATCTTACCTGATCCTTACATTTTTCAAACATTTCAACAAAATAAAGTTTTTCATTGATGTAAATTCAAAAGAACATTGTTTTTAAAGAAAGCAAATAAATAACTATCCCTTTGAAGTAAATATAAACTATTTTTTAAAAGCCACATAAACTTTCATTCTAATATACGACTACGTAATCTTACCATCTTCAGAGTTGAGCACTTTTCTTCGAATACAGGATATTACAATCCCCTATATCGTAAGTGGAGGCAGTACAGTAAGGTTCACCAGCACAATGCGAAAGATATAAATATATTTGGTAATCCACTAGGGGAAATAAAAAAAATATATGTATGTATATATATAGGTCTGATATTGAGTCATTTTTGCCAACGATTTTAAATATTTTTTATCCATTTTCTTTATATTTCTCCATATTAGTAGAAATCAACATGATGATCAACAAAAAAGTGATTGAAAAAAATATATTCCTGGGGGACCCTATATACCCCATCAATCCCGGGGGGGTTAAATAAGTTTCTTTTGGTTTTTTAGCCTATTTATCTTTTTATTATTATAAGTTTAATTGTTTTTCAAATATTGCATGCTGTGAAAAATTACAAATGGTGGTGGGTCTAGTAATGTTATAATATTTCTTCTTCTTCTTCTTTAGCCTTATTATCTCCACTGCTGGATAAAAGCCTCTTCCAAACGTCTCCATTCCTTCCTATCACCCGCTTTCATCATCCATGTTTTACCGGCAATATAGGAAATGTCGTTGATCCATCTTTTCTGTGGCCTTCCAACACTTCTTTTGTTTGCCCATGGTCTCCACTTTATTATTCTGGGTGTTCACCTGCCAACATTTTGTCTGGCTAAGTGTCCTGCCCACTGCCATTTCAATTTCGATTTATTTATATTTTATGTATTTCTGTGGATATTTGCCATTACTGTTGTTTTCTGTATATTTTGCATATTATATATTTTTACGTGTGTTACTGTTGATGTCCCCAATAAATCAAATAAACATTTAAAAAATATGAGAAAAAAAAATTCTCAGGTTATTATTTTGTTGTTACTTGAAAGTTGTTTTATGCAAAACCAAAAACATGCTATCGCAGAACATCTTCAAAATACCACAATATATAAGCTTTATGCTTTTATCGGGGTAATAAAAAACATCAGCTCTACAAAAAATCGTATCCGAAAAATGTTTTCTTGAGCGCGGTAAAAATTAGAGCATTCAATTGTAACGCAAAGTTTCTTGAAAACGTACGAAAAAAATAATAAAAATATTGTACTAAAAACGACCTACTTTGAACGACGTCACTGGTTAACATGCATCAATCAATGATAAGAGAGCATCATCATTCCCTTTCAGCACTTAATAGTGCATAGGGCACTGGATTGGTACACCAATCGCAGCATATCTCGATCAATTTTGTTACGCGAAGGTAAGGTGATCAGACTTATGATTCCGGTACCAGTCCAGGGACTATGAAATATTCTAGTGTAAAAACACCCTTTTAAATAAATAATTCATATCAACCATGTCGGGAATCGAACCCGAGACCTCTTGCATGCTAGGCAGACGCGCTGACCATTACGCCACGAGGCCGACCGATATAAAAGAGCTGTGAAAGATATGCGGTTTGCTAACTGTAAACGGAAAAATCGGCAGTACTGACTGAGAATAAGCGGAAGAGAACCTCTGACGTCACACGTGGAGTTATTTCAGAAATACAAAACTTTGAAAAATCAAAGCGCTGATTATACGATATATAAAAAAAATAGGTCTAATTTTATAGTCTATTAATAAATTTGAAAAAATCTACTAAACTTCCTCATTCACGTTCCTTTTACTGAGAGTTTCACTCTTTATTCTGTCCTGGGAGACAATGTTTTCAGGCACTGAATGAGTCTAAACTCTTTACCATCTGTATAAGGACATTAGCTTCCTTGCATTGTACCAAGTAAGGACCATTACGCGTAACTGCCTTGTGCTCCAGGTGCCAATTTACGTCAGAAGATGGGAAGGAAGATTAATTAGGTAACCCGATGCATGGGAAAACCTTACGCTGTTATCTTAAAAGAGATAATTATTCATGAATGCATAACATCACGTCATGCTTCTTTAAATTTGATAGTCCAAACACACTGAATGCAGTTTTATTTTTCTAAGAAACAAGAAAGAGAAGAGATACGATGTAATGGGGATGTATAAATAAATTAAATGCATTATGTGTAAACATCTCAGAGTAATAATGCGCCAAGCTGTAGAGGCGCCCAAACGTAGAAAAACCATTCTATGACTATTGGGTATTAAGTTGGCTACAGTTCGCAGCAAAACAATGGACGGTACTTAGGTCGAGAATTGCAAAATGGATAAATTTGCATTGTTATTACTTTAAAATATGTACCTGTGTATTTATTATTGCAGGGTTATTCCTATTTATTTTGCTATAATTTGTAAAACTGAAAATACACGTGTGTGCTTATTTTTTATTTATTTATTCATTTTATTCACAATTTACTTATGTTACATTTATTGAGACTTAAATTCCACCTCCATGGAACCAAAGTCCTGTGTTAAGTTTATTTGTTTGTCCGTCACATCTCCGAAACGGCGAGTCGTAGCGGCCTGAGATTTGGACACGTCATTTTAGGTGCAATTTCAAAGTTAACATTGCTTTTTTCGAGTAAAAATTTGAATCGACCTCTACTCGATAAAAACTCAAACATTATTGCCCATAATCAACTGACATTATCAACAGTAAACATACTTTAATTCGACAAATTTAGAAAAAATAGTATCTGAAGTAAATATGTTGATATAAGCAAAGTATTTAACCAAAACAACATAACAACACCTTTGACGCTCCTACTGCTGCAACCAAACATACTGCAATTCACCATAGTCGATTTTTATTTATTATAACGTAAATATCCAAGTTACTTACAAACAAAGCCAAGCACAGCTACAAAAGCATCTGATCGAACCGTTATGTTAATGTTGTTAAAAAAAACAAAATGGCCATCAATTGGTTGCTAACCAACAAATCAACTTCGCTTGAGTTCTCTGAAACAAAATAATAGGGCTTCTTCCTAGGTTACGCATTATTTCTCTGAGATTAACATAAGTTTTGTCCGTTTTTTTTCCAAATTTAAAAATGAACACAAAGTGTACAAAAGAAATGGCAAAGGTTTAAGATATTGTGTTTACTTTAACGTTACATAAATTATTTTATTTGATTACAAATCCTCAAAAGGGAATGTCAAGTAGACAGAAGTGAGCATTTTCATTGAGAATATATATAAAAGGGTGTGTTTGTGTGTATTTGTATGAGAGTAAGAGTGCAGGTGTGTGTAAGCGAGTGCACCATTAAAAAAGCAAGTGGGAGTGTATTGCAGCCAGATAAATGAGTCTTTAATTGGCATATTGAATATATCAATAGATGAAAATAAATAAATATATTTTGAACAAGAGCGATAGAGGAAATAGTGTTGTGCATAACTAATGCTACAGAGTGACAGATGGAATAATATTTATTTCGTGTCTCACGAAAGGGGACATTGAAATGAATTAATAAATATATTTTAATCTTTATGTATTTCATTATTCTGTACGTGTGATGTCACTGAACTCTTCCTAAACGGTTGAACTAATTTACTTGTGGTTTTCAACGTAATGTAGATATTTACGCTGCACGCGTTCGTAGATATTAAAATTTTCCAGGACCAGGATGACTGACCCCAAGTAAATGGAACGTACGACCAGGGAAAAAATAAATATATTACGATTTCTATATTTTCACATAGGTCGACTATCTAACTTTAATATTTTAATACTTTTTTCAAAAATTTGGGTCGGCAACATGTCTAACTTACGTTATTTTGGAATATACTCAAAATATTTTTATAAAAAAAACGTGTGCTCATTTCTGAGCCAGAACCTTGGACGAAAGTTTTTGACTTGATGGCTGCTCTCAGGTAAAAACCCCCGAATAAGTCAATCGAGTGGATATATCTCCGTCTCGTTGTGAAGTGGTTGGCGCGTTTGTCTACCATTCCAGAGGTCCTGGGTTCAATAATTATTGGCGGGGCGGACGTGAAATTTTGGTTTCAAAGGTTGTTTTAACTGCAATATTTTATTATTCGTGGAATGGCACCTGAAGCGTGGGATCAATCATCTTACATTTATGTTACAGATGATCAAAATACACTGCGTTTGACTCTCAAATGCAGTTCCTTACGCACCACTAGGTGCGAAAAGAGGAATGATGATGATCATTTGCTTTGTTTTTTTTTAACTCTCCAGCAAAACAATCATGACGCATCAGTTATTTAGACTTTTAAACGTCGATATTTTACATATATTAAAAATACGTCAATCAGAAATCAAATTGTAATTAAGTTGAACAGACTGTAAACTATATTGCTCGCACAGTTTTTACTTACAAAAAATAAGTTGTTACGTCAGACAAACGTATATTTTAATAATACAAATCCTCATGAACCTATTATGACGAGCCCTTTGTAAAGCTAGGGTTTCCTAGGACAGCGGTGCCCGTATCTTAACGGCCGTAGTGAACGATAATGCGGTAGACAGCCGTCGTTACGATGATTAGAGAGCGGTTTCCTAAGAAAACAGTGTTATCAACAACGTTTTTCTAGGAAACCACTCTCTAATCACCGTTACGACGGCTGTCCAGCGCATCACCGTTCACTACGGCCGTTAAGATACGGGCACCGCTGTCCTAGGAAACCCTAGCTTTAGACTTTAAAAATAACGTCACAACTAGTCATATCACTGTAGTTATCTCTCATTGAATCTGATAAAGGTACAGGTTGATCCAAAATGATCAAAAGGTAGCTTGAACAATCTTCAACGTTATTATTCCTCAAGTGTAAAAAAAGCTATTTTAACCTTATTTACAAAATAAATACTGTATACTAACCAATTTCCCTTATTAAGTTAACAATCGGGTAAGCGTTTATTTTTTTGCAATACCAAAATGTTTATATAATATTTTTTATATTGAAATACAATTTTTTAAAAAGATCGTATCCAAGATAATAGTTAATACCATTGTTAGAATACCTATGTTTATTGGTAACAATAAAATATCGACAGTGTCTACATACCCAGATATCTTGTCAGAACTATTTCACTAGAGTCTCACCTAGAGTAAATAACTAAAGTTCTTCTGTAGTAAATCTGGAGGTTTCACTTCATATTGAAGTACCGTAGTTCACAACCACACAATAACATTACATTAAATTTAAACGTACTTTTAAATTGGATTTATATTTATTACAGGTAGTACATCAGTGGGAAATTTACGAAGAAAGTAAAAGTTTGTCAGACGAGGCCCAAAGAGCTGCTTAGCCCGAAGCCCAAAGGCACTTTAACTATCGTCGATAGCCGAATAGACCATTATTTTCTACCTAAATATGATCTTCTTATATGGCCATTTATATTTTTTTATTGAAAGGAAAAGTTTTATAATAATGCAAATACTTCCAAAAAAGTAACATCGTGTTACCACAACCAAAATACGGAATATTCTAAAGTTCAGACATTTAAAAAAAAAATGACACAAACTGTTTAATAATTCTTTTTCCATAATTTGTAAAAACAAATATAAAATAAAGCCCTGTCATAACAAAATAAATCATAAATACACCCGTACATGCGTGCGTCTCCCATCACTGCCAATAACCGAGTGAATCTCTTTTACACAAACATCGGCCATAGAACAGCGTTTCTGTCTTCCTTGTTATGAGTTCTATATTCGCGCTCTCTCTTGTACATATTTATTGCTGTATTGGCGTCACATTCATCCTTTGTGTAGTAAGGATAAATATTTTTTGCATTGAAATCCTGCATAGTTAAACAATTTTTACTTTCCAAATACATCGTAAAAAAGGTTAATTTAAAGATAAAAAAAAACTTTATAATTTAAAAAATTAAGAGAGTTATATCAAGTCTTGTATCGTATGTAGACTAGTGTGACATCACAGCCACACAAGAGTTAAACAAAATACACATTTTGAATATAGTTTAAGCTCATTTACCCGAAAACAAGGTTTTTGTAGTAATCATAAAACTATTTTTTTAAAATATACATAATACTTTTAAATGAAATAGCGTCAAAAAGTTAGTATTCGAAAAAAAATAGCAAAAATGTTTTAAGACTGTGTATTTTTTATTATTAACACGAATAATGGAAGCAGGTGTGTTAATATTGTAAAATATACAGGTACCTGCTAATTGCTAGTCAAACGTATTTATTGGGAGTTCGATTAACACCTGTGTTAACCGTCTTGTGTGTTTAAGCAACTAATGAAATTAAAGAACTTTTTGTGGAAAATACAAATGGATTTACGCATTTTAAATTGTTTGATTTGATTTTTTACATATCCCCGCGGAACGAAAAGTGGGCATTAAAGTTTTGCTAAAAACCTACTACCGAAATGAAATATTTACTATTTTAAAGCGTTATTGAAAGTAAACGTATTTAAAGTAATAAAATAAAAATTATATTTAATTTATGAATTTTTTCCTATTTTATTTTTACAATGATAACTAAATATTACATTATTAATACATAAACAGCTAACACGTCAAGGGTTTTCGTCATGTTTTGGCATATTGCATATATTGGCAAAAAGGTTTCAAACTTTTTACCAAGCTCTTTCTTGTACCATTTTTGATATATTTATAAGTTTTAAACAATTGTTTTTTTATACTTACGCACCCACACACACGCACCCTCTCCCTCACTCATTTACGCATACACACATTAACATACACATGAATACAAACGTCACACACATACAATTACGTTAACTCTTTTCTTATTTATTTTGTGTCATTAGATTTACAGTGGATTTTTTTAATTGGCTTAAGTATTGTTAATATTTTTCTACTTATTTTGTTTATGTTATAGCTGTAAAAATCCCAAATAAAATAAAATAAATTAAATTAAAATATAATTAAAAGGCTTGCATCTATTTTTAAGAACACAAATCCAAACCAGATTTTGTTTCTATTCTTTGTTATTTAATTAATACTTCGTCTATGTTTGATTTTGTTCAAATGCTTGCAGACTGGCTAGATTTCCTCCCTAGGGAGTTGTGGCCACTTAAACCAGCCAATGACAGGTCACAAGCCCTGTAAATGCCTAGACTTCCATATTCCCTTCTCAAAAATGTTTTCCCTCTCTGTTGAAATAAATTTGAATACTTTGTCTGACTAAGGACCAGTTGCACCAAAAAATGGTAGAAAAAAATTAACTTAAAAAATTTAGGCGTTTTTGTCAAAATGGTCGAAACTGATTTTTCAAATTATTAGAATAAATTTAATTTTAATACTTAAATACGTTTAAACCCCGCCGGAAATAGGATACAATCTTTTCTTTAGCAAAAATTTTCGAAAATTACTCCATTTATGAGATATTTTTTTTAATGCCGCGATTTTGAAAGAACAGCTTTTCAAAACGGCTGAATTGTTTGATTTCCATGATTTTAATCAGACTTCAGCCTTAAGTTCATTATGTAGTATTTTTGACTATCCTGAATTTATCGTCCCTTTTTGAAGTCGGCATTATACATCTGTGTGTCAGCATTTTTGATTACTGCTCTCATCATTATCACACCACTATGTCATCATCTTGAATGCTTATCATTTAATTTGTATATAATTTTCATCGTCTCAATTATCGACAAGTATTTTATGTCACACTCGCGTGTCATTCATACAGTTCAGTTGGAGGGGTGGAGCAAGGTAAGCTGTCTTTGAATCCTTTTTGAACTTGCTTAACTTATTGTGAAATAGCCTGTGTGGACAGTTGCACCAAAATAAGTCAAGTTAAATAATTGTTAAACTTTTTCAAAGTGGAGAAAGTCGGCTTCATAAAAAAAGTAAGACAAAAAATCTAGTTTTGCACATTTTGACGCAACAATTTTTATCTTTTTTTTGCACCAAGACAGGCCAGAAGGCCCAATTACAGTCGTGACTTACATCACGGAACACCCAGGATTGATAAAATTAACATTGAAGGGGGATCCTTAAGCCTACCATCCACCCGGAGCTGTTATAGAGTCCTGGGGGACTCTGTCAGCTGCGCATAAAGTAAAGTTATTATAAATATTCCAACTACTACTTCTTCTTGCTTCTGCTTCTTCCACATTCATACATCTAGTCATACATGCCTTTCGGTTCTGTTTGCTTTTGACATGACCAGGCTTAAGATTTTGGTTTATCTGATCATGCCACGTCTTTCATGGTCGTCCTCGTCTCACATAGCTGTTCATTTTCACCATATATACTTGTTTTACCATTCTTTCGTCGTTCATTTGTTCTACGTCACCAAACCATCTCAGAGACCCTTTCTTAATCTTATCAATTATACTTGACTCAGATTTATACTCTCGCCGATTTTATCATTCGTAACCCTGTCATACATTGATTTCACACACATTCGTCTAAGAGATCGCATTTCAACCGCGTTCACTCGGCTTTCATCCTTCCTCTGCCAGTTCCATGTTTCACTTCCATACATAAGTGTTGGGACCAAAACTCCGTTGTGTACTGCCAGTTTAGCTTCGATTGACATATTTTTATTAGAAATTACTGTGCTCAGTGCTCCGTTCATTTTGTTGCCCGCATTTGCTATTCTTTCAACATCTTTTTCTACTTTTCCATCTATTGAAAACATGCTTCCCAGATACACAAATTCTTCTACTTGCTCGAGACATTCGTTGTTTACATTTATTATTTATTATAAATATTCCTAAGGAATACAAACTCTATGCAGATAAGGGAGGGGGAGGAGGATGTATGGACAGAGGCCAACACGTTGTCCCCACCCTTCAGGATCCCCTCAATGCCTCCGTTTTTTTTTCTCAAAAATATGGATTAAGACAAACAATTTACATAAATAAACGTATCTAAATATACAAAAACAAAAAAGTTCACGTTTAATTTTTGTGCCCTCACCGGGAATTGAACCCGGAACCTTAAGTGTGTGAGACAAGCGTCTTGACCACTGCACCACGGTGGCCGCCATTTTAACACTTTGTTGTTTTTGTTGGAACTGGCTCTAAACCCTGCATTGCATCAATGCCTTACTGCAGTTTAACGATTTTCGAAATGATTTTTTAAAGTGGGGAATGCAATCTTATCACCAACTCGGTAATATAAAACCAATAAAATACTGTATTTTAATTCACCTCGTGAAATACAATTTCTCAACACCCTGTGTTTAATTACATCAGCTACCATTTTTGTGTACACGCTGTAGGAATGTTGTTTCGGCGTTCAAAATGTCTTATCTTAAATAAGATAGCATTCTTTTACCCGTCATAGAAGATTATAGATAAAATAGCTTCCTACATAGATGCCGCCTGTTAGATGTTTTTTGTAGCCCTGCCACAAAAAGGAATAAAGTAAAACAATAAATCATTTCAAATCGACAAACTGACGGTTTTTTGCTTTTTACAGGTTGTAAATTTTTTAACGGAATGTTATTAATTTAATGTTAACTGTAATAAACAGAACAAAAAAGTTTATGCGAGGGCTCCCTTTTACGTTTTTACAACAAAAATATGTTTTTTTTTGTTAACTCTCTTGTGGCTGTGATGTCACACTAGTCGACATAGGACACAAGATTTGATATATCTCTCTAATTTTTTTTAAATGATGAATTCGTATTTTTTGTAATCTTCAAATGGACGTTTTCACACCCGATTTGGAAAGTAAAATTTATATCACTATGCTATATGTAAATACAAAAAAATATTTAACCTTGCTACGCGAAGCATGAATGTCCGCTAATTCAGCAACACATATATACAGATACCTTATACAAGACAGAGCACGAAGATAGAAGTCTTAACTAGGAAGACTGAGACGCTGCTCTGCGGTGGGTGTCATCTAAAACAGATTTAGTCTTCAGTCGGTTAATGACAATGATGGGGGACGCACGCGCGTAACATGAGCGGCGTATTTGTGATTTTCAACTTATTTTGCTATAACAGGATTAAATTTTATGTTTATTCCCATAAATTATGGAAAAGGAGTTATTAAACAGTAGTCTCCATGTTTTCCATTTTTTTTAAATGTCTGAACTTTAGAATATTCCGTTTTTTACTAGTGGTAACATGATGTTACATCACCGCGCGCAAAGGGATTATTTATCAAAGTCTTTTAAGAGTTAATGTTAAAATTTAAACGAATTCTCGAAACAGTTTTTCCACTCTGAAGATGGTATTTCCAAAACATAAAAGGCTTCAACAGCTTCTTGAAAAAATAATTACTGTCCACGCATTTTTGTTTGATATTCGAGAACACAAAGCAGTCGTTAGATTAAGGTGAATACGGGCACAGACACATTAATTCCATGTTTTCCTTCTCCAAATAATCAATTGTTAGAAGTGACACGAGAGAGCAAGCATTGTCACAGTGAAGGATGATGCAACGTTTTTGGTTGTTTTTCCTGATTTTATCTATGGCTTTTGGCAATCTAATTGTTGTATACCATTCAGCATCAACTGTTCTTCGATATTCTCAAAGAATGGTTGCGACACGTCCATTAGGTATAACCAAAGAAAAAAGCAATTATTTTCTTTTAAAAGTTTATATTTAAAGCACTTACTTTGTGGTTATTAATTAAAATAAAATGAATAAAACAACTTTGTTTTTAAATCATGTTCATTAAATACTACACGTAGACCCAATAAATCAAGTCTTTTTTTCCTTACAACGGTGGTAATTTGATATCAATATTTTTGAAGCTAGACAGGAGAGGAGTAAAAGAAATATTGTTTATTTGGTCATTGATTATTTTTTCTTGTTATGAATCGCTTTTTTAATTCCTAAGATTGCTAAGCTGTCTAATTTTAATATTTTTTTTTCAAAATGAAGTACTTCTAATCCAGTTGCTTTATGGAAGTAATGATTATTTTCTATCAGATGATTTGCAAATTCCGAGAAATTATTATTATTTAAGCATCTTAAGTGTTCTTTTACTGTAATATTAAAGTTTCTTTAAGTTTTTCCAATGTAGATTGAATCGCACTCATTACAATTTGATTGGCATATCTCAGATTTATTATATTTATGAACTTTGTCTTTGTGAATTTTTATCAATTTTCCTTCATTATTAGTTGTGTAGAAAGCCGGTTCATTGTTTGATGGTAGAGATTTAGATAATTCCTGTCTAGTTTCGAAAATATTGATATCAAATTACCACCCTTGTAAGGAAAAAAAGACTTGATTTATTAGGTCCACGTATAGTATTTAGTTAACATGATAAAAGCTTTTTCACTTCACAAACATCAACCGATAAAAGAATTAAAGAAATACAGATGTTCAAATATGGTCAGAATGGTGAATGTTACACAGTGTGTAAAGTGGCCACTTAAACCAACCATTGACAGGTCAGAAGCCCTGTGAATGCCTAGAATTCTATATTACCTTCTCTTAAATGTTCTTCATCTCTGTTGTAATATGTTAATAATTCAAATTAGTTAAAAAATATGAAAACAGCAGGCAGAGAAAAAATAACGAGTAACAGTATTTCAAGTGATCTTTAAATTTGAAAAAGCAATATTAAGAGAAGATTTTTAATTATATATATTCTCCCTCGCATAGTGAATAGACTCCCGGATGAAATAGAATAGTGATGTAAATAAAAATAAAGTAAAATTGGTTTTATAAATCTTTTTCTTAAATTCTAAGTTTAGTGTGTAAAAAAAAGGAGAAACCATTCAATTTAAAACAGGGTTAAAAAAAGTGTTAGTTTATTATTTTTTATATATTTCGGTATCAAAAAAGAATTTTTATAAACTTTTTTGTTTGATATTTTTAAGATTTTTTATATTCTTATGTCAACATTATTATATTGTGTTACCAAAATATTTAAAGAGAGAAATCCCTGCAAAAAAACTGCAGTTTGGCGGGAATTAAAAAAAATTGTTTAGAAGAACGCTTATGTAAAAAAAAATTAAAAAAAGTATTTTTTTTAGTTAGACTATTGTGATTTGTGTTTAATGATCGAGGGATAGTTGATTATTTTTCTAATGTATTTATTTTAATAAAAAGTTTTATTAAAAGTATGTTATGATGTGATTTATTTCCATATGCACTATTTTTGATACGAATTATCGTTAGTAACGAATAATCTCGAAGTCTAGAAAAGTCTCAAAATTTCTAGACTTGGTCCCCGAGTCTAGTGTAAGTTTCAAGACCGGAAGTCCCAATTGCAATAATTTAATTTTTAATTTAATATTTTGTTTATTCAGAAAAACAACATCAAAAAAAAAATATACACAACATTATAAAAAAACATCAAATGAAGCCTAATCAGTTTTTCACATAAATACAATTATAAAAATCCAGTCCAGTTAGATATTAAATATTAATACATGTAAAAGTGCATGAGGGTGAGTTTTTGTGTGTGAGGATGCGTGGGTAAGGGAGTGGAGTGTGGTTTTGGTAGATATGTAAATATGTGAGTGGTGGGTTTATGGACAGAGATATTTATTAGATATTATTAATTGAGTGAGATTTTTTTTTCTTCCTCATTGGGAACCGACAGATTAAAAATGGTCACTTGTTTGCAGTTATGAACAGCGATGAGAAATGCATTATTTTAAATTTTATTTGTTACAAAAAAATTGTATAATTGACTCTTTTATTATAACTGCAATAATAAATAACAAATTATTATACGGTTGTTGTATAAACGCTGCATTCTCTCGCTAATGTACAGAACACGAAGTGCGCTCGTTAATTGCACCGAGATATAAGTGAACACGATCTGTCAGGTTCTTCCGAGGACCAGTCCCTTGTAACAAGATCCTTCCAATAATATGCGCAAATACTTCACACTCCTTCAACACTCCACCCCATGTGGAACGAGATACTAACTACGTCCGTCCATCTTCCGATCCGAGCTCGTTTGATTCTGTTTCATCAACTAAATCCCGAACTACTGTGCTGAAAAATCCCTGGGCAGCAGGTGATATAACGTCACGTATTTTTTTTAAATACACTAGAAGTCTATCTGTAAATGTTAACAACACCCCAGGGAGTTTAATCTAGTCCTGTTAAATTTCGCAAAAAAATGCGAAATTGTTTCAGTTTTGGGATGTGGAAAATGGGACAACAAAACCTTGATTTTGTCGATTTCAGTTAAGTATAATCAGTCCGACGTGCAATCGTCTTTTTTTCACAATGTCGGTTAAGTATATGTGAGAGGGCGATAAAAAAATTATGTTCAAATACCGGTTCATTAAATTTATTGAACACCGCCTATCCTCTTCAAAGTTTTCGACCTGTAGATTTCGCCTCATGAAATTTAGACTAAACTTGGGTACATTAACATTCATATAAAGACAAAGTGTTTTATAAAAAATATATTTTAAAAAACCGTCGACTTTTTCCGCTGCACAATTATTTAAAAAATGTACATAGAGGGTTTTAGATATGTAATCGTAATTTAAAAATACTTTTTTAATTCAAATCTATTAAGGCAACATAAATAGCAGTGTTTTCGTCACAAAGCGTAAGTAGTAATTTGAAAACAACTACAGCACAACATCATTATACTTACAGAGGAATATTTTTCTGAAATATAGAAAGGAAATAAAAAGCGTAGTAGTAGGAATACAATATATTTAAGAAAGCAGTACAAATTTATAGTCATAATTATTTTTTGTGTAGCACTGACTGAAAACACTGTACATTAAAAAAAATGTTATACTGAAAATAATAAGTAATTAAATATAAATTTAACAAATTATTGTAATACGTCACTTCCCATTTTGTACACAATAATTGTTTCTTCTTTTACGTTATGGGAAACGTTATTATTAATATATGCATTCAATTTATTAAGAAAAGATTGTTATAAATATTACATACTTATATTTTTTTATCGTAATAAACTGAAAAAAAAAAAAAAATTAATAATTTATTCCAACGATTTGAAGATAAGACGAGGTCCTGGATTAGAAGGAACAGATAGACACATTAAAAAAATTTTGTTAAATAAATGCATGCTGCAAATAAATCATGTTTTCGTAATATCAGCAGATGTTAATTTGGTTTTTCTTTTATTTTTTTTCTTTTCATGTTCATATATATATGCTATAAACTTTTAAATAATTACAAAAGGAATGGCCCACGCTCAGACGTTTAAGTCTTTGTTTGGCGGTGGCATTTTTTCCAATTCATGTTTTAGCTTAATTTTGAGATGTATTTTTCTAAAGTGTATTTTTGTAATTATATTTATGTGTAAATAATATGTGTATGGAAAAAAAAAAAAGAAATTAGCCCAATCAACAAGTTGTTTATCTGGTATAGACAAAATATTCGTCTTAAATGTCTGATGGAATAGTGTGAATGCACACCTACCTACTTTTTCAGCCCGTGATATCGGATGCAGTGGACAAACGTGCTTACTTCATACAGTGATACGATCCCAACGAAGCACTTTGACACCTTGATTTGTAACTCAATTCCACTGGTTCTGAGAGAATTCACCACAATAACGGCGGTAATCTGCATATTCTTGCAAATGAACTCTTAAAACAAATGGTCAATTTTTCGAAAAATAACACAATGCGAAGTGGGTACATATTTTTTCATTATGCATATGTGTACGTCAGTGGACAAAACGAAGAATTTAATTCCCAGTTAAGTCTTCTCCTTCGTTTTTAATGGTCTTTTCACCGGATAAGTAAAAAAATAGTCTAATAAAATCTAATATTAAAAATTATTGAAATTTAATCGATTGAAAAAAAACGTTTACACTATTTCGGATAAAAATTGAATACCTACAACTTGTATTATAATATCTTTTTAATCATTAATTATCTCATTTTTTAAATATTTTTTCATATTTTGTAATTAACATTTATGGTTCGTTATTTATTATTATGAGTATTTGTATTTATGGTTCCGTTTGAATTATTTTTGGATTATTTTGGAATTCACATGTATGTTTCAACGTTCATAAATATAAGTATTGAAATGAATAGTTTTAGCTTTATCCAATGAAAAAACACATGCACTCGTAAAAACAAATAACCTCTTTACATTTTTTTAAAGTTATTGAAATAAAAAAATAAAAAAATTATGAACGAGTCAAAATGCTTGCATCGTCACTTCCCTATCTCCTCCTAGTAATAAAAATTATGCATGTACACTAAGTGCATCGTATCTCAATCACCTTTTAAATGAAAGTAAGGTGATCAGTCTTACGAGGTGCCCAGGGACAGTAAAAATTTTATTACGTAAGATGCGAAATTTGAGTTCTTTTGGCAGTGAATTAAAAATATTTTTTACTAAATAATGAAGATATTTGTAGGAGTCAAAGTTCAGTGATCGATGATTAACGAATTTACCTGAAATATGAATTAACGCCCGAAGAAGCAACTCAGCATTTCCATATTAAATATAATACATTGTGTTCTGCAAGAGCAACAGTATTGCACAAAAGATACCCATACACATAAAAGCAGTGTCCTGGCGTATATTAACTTCATTTTCACCATAGAGACATTAAGTACAAAGGAAAGCGGCCTGTAAAGAGATCACAGGGGGTGGAAACTTTGGTCAGCCCAACTAAGTGATCTTAACGCTACGCCCGCGCTCCATAACAAAGTGTAGTACTTTATTCGACATGCAACAAATACGCGCATCAAACATCGCCACCGTTCTTTCTCTCCACCTCCAACCCTCAACAATTAAAATCCTACAGTGGTGACCCCGACGTGATTCGGCACCATACTCAACTTTTTGCATAATTTTGAGACCACTGAGCCATCATTATGCTGTAGTCGTAAGCATAAAGGCAGTTACTAGCAAAAGTCATATTTTAAGATACGACACATTTTAGTGTTTATCAACTTTACGCAAATTGAATTTGCAAAAACCTATAAACAATCATAATTAAAAATTTAATATGTCAATTGTTTCTTAAATATAAAACTTGTGTGTAATATCTACACTGAGTTTTTGCATTTTGTGGGTTGCGCACGGATCGATAAGTGGATCAAGCCAAATAGGTAAAATGTATGCACTGTTTATGAAATTTTCAATTGGTCTATAAAATTGGTTGTTTTTTATGAAATTTTTGGTTTTTTATTGTTTATTATGCTAATTTTAATTAGGTTAATTGGATTAATTACGTTTTTTTATTGTTATTATTATGTTAACTTTGTTAAATAGCTAATCTTAGGCATATTTCACATTTTGTAAAATGTTTCCCTCGGCACGGGACACCCCCCAGTGAGGGAACATTATTCTGTATAAAAAATGAATACAAACAATGTAAAAGTATAAATAAATATGGATCTCTAGATATTGTGTTATTGCTTAAAAAACATAAAAAAATAATATCGCTTTCATACATAAATATTTTTTTAGTGCTCATTGCTATATATCGAATGGTCCGAAATTTCTCGTAGATTGTTATTTGATATTTAACGAATTTTGTGATTTTTTCGAAAAACTGCCTCTCTGCTTATGACGGTGTATACGTGAAGCATGTGTGTGGTTATGTTGTGTCATCATAAACTTTACAGTAACAAACCAAAATAAAATGTAAAAAGATGAGTTAGATGTCAGATTTTAAACAGCTAATTTAACAAAAAAAAAGATTTATTCCGTTTTTAACAACCTAATCAACGTATCGATAAAAAAACATCATCCAGTATAATTCTTAACATTTCGACAAATCAAACCTTATAGCAAGAGTGAGCTATAATAATTTAAAATAAGCCATTTATTCTTAAAGGTTATCGAGTTTCAGCATCACGTTTCGATGTTTTATTTATATATTTCATTACTCTTTATATCCTTTATTCTTCAGAAATTACCCGTCTTACTCTCGAGTAATAATTATAAGGTGAATCGAAAATTCTGAGAATTTTTCAACCCTTTCAGCCCGGGTGAACAGTTTATTTATTTATTTATATATCAACGGTTCAAAGAACCTTTTACAATAAAAAGTTTTACAGAAATAATCACAGCAGTGAACAATTTATTATGTAATATATAATATAACTATAAATTATTTATTGACTCGGCGTTAACATTGTGGAATAACATATTGAATTGTATAAATAAAACAACTTTGTTTTTAGTCCACTGAGTTTATATATTTAACACGACATGTTTCGGACACGCAGTACTGTCCATCTACAGGTGTATTTAAAAACTCAGGTTTTTCTAAACTTTAGTTTTTAAATACACCTGTAGATGGACAGTACTGCGTGTCCGAAACATGTCGTGTTAAATATATAAACTCAGTGGACTAAAAACAAAGTTGTTTTATTTATACAATATAACTATAAAATTCAACTAAATAATTAAAACTAAACAAATTAGTTTTTTTTTTTTTTTTTTAAACTGCAAAAAAGTAAAAAAGAAACATACAAATATAAGATGACAAATAAAAGATAACAAATTGAAGTGAGAAAACCTTAATTTCTAAATATAAAAATAGCAAATTAAAATTGAGAATAATTTAACTTAAACATAAAGTGACTAGTATTTAGCTAGGTTATAATGAAAAAGAAAAATAATGCAACAATTAGATTTTATAAATAATACGTTTTTTGGATCAATGTGAAAGATTAAATAATCAGTTAAATATATATTAAATTTAGTCATGTACCAACCGGCATTCGGTATGTTCACTGGTGATGGAAAGACTGAGAAAGATATTAAAAGTAGGGTGAGTGCCGGAGCAGGTTGAACCGTGTACTAAAATCAAAATAAAGAGGCAAATTTTTCAGTTCATAAAGGGGTCCTAGAGTATAGGAGTGAGGTATTGCAATAGGAAAATATCACATTCCAAGAATGCTGATAAAAATATATGAAATGGATATGGAATAATTAATTATTATTTCAAAATTAATATGGATATTGTGGAGAAATGTTTTCATAAATAAATGTAAAAAAGAAAGTTAATAAAAATACGTCGCAACAAAAACGCGACGTGTTTGGCCTTAGTTGTTGTGACGTCAAGATTCGCGATAATATTCTAAACAAATTTCAAAGGCCAGAAACAAATAAACATGAATCGTGACGTATTAGGGGCATGGCCAATGGAATAACAGTTTTTGCGCGAATTCAAAATTACAAATATTTTTTTATGTTACTAATAATTAGTAAGAAAATGATTTCCTTACTGGAAAGTATTTCAAGATAAACGGATACATACTTGGGTACTAGCATCGGTTGTCTGAACTGAACTGTTGTCTGTCTGTGTTGTTCTTGTCCCATAGAAGTGAAGTGGTAAATTACAAATCTAAATAGTAGACTAACTCAAGAGAACCACGCGTCGACCATGCTCTAGGACCCTAAGGTCTTAGAGATTGTTAGGACGATTAGGGTCTTTGCATAGGATGGTTTCTACTGTTAGTATTAGGATCATGGTTTTTGCGGGGGGTTCAGTATTATGACGAGAAGTTATTTGGCCTGAGTTTGATAGGGATTATTTTAGGATCTGTGTTAGGATTTTGCCAGTAGTATCTTGATAATTTGATGTTCCTCTGTGATTTGGTATAGATATGTATTGTTTTTCTTCTGTTGCTTGAGTGCATGTTATATGGGGCAAATTATTCTAATGTTTCCTATATGTATTTGTAATTTGTGTCGTTGTTTGATTTGTTTGTATTACTACGTTCTTCTTCCTTTCCGAGACGGAATCTGGAGCATGCGGCCGCGGTCTCAATTGGAGCTAACACTGTTTTCATTCACTGTCATACTGGGAAATTAGAAAAAGATGATTGTGCTGGCCATGTGTATTTGATTGATCACAAATTGACAATACTGCAGTGAAGGGTACAATGAAGGCTTTTCAAGTTTCTTTGTTTTGTTATTTTCGCGGTTTGATTGTAAAGAAATATTAAATTTTCGCTTAGTTAGTTCTAAAAAATTGATAGTGATATGCGAAACTGAAGAAAGACACAAGTCTTTATGAACAGTTTCGGAAAAGGAGTGGATGCTTTCATTGGACAGTATTTCTTAGACCTTTATTACTTTAAAAATATTTTTTTAAAAGTATTTTTTAGAAAGTAGGCTAATTGCTGTCGAAATGCGATATCTCAGGCGAATGTGGAGTAAAACTATGTTTGATAAATGTACAAATGTCGAGATTCATGCATGACGTAATGCGTGCCTCTTTCAGTTCTAGCTTATAAGACTGCACAAACTGCTAGCAAAAACGACGAGATTTCCCCACCAGTTTTTAATAATTAATTTTAAGAGGAGTTAGAGCTTACTCTGTCATCTGTTTTGAAAATAAGCGGTCCATCTCCATCCAGCGTCAGTTCTATAGAATATTTTATATAAAAAAATTATGACATGAATTGAGGGCTGGTTGGGGAAGCATTTTCAAATTTACATACATAAAAGGCCCACGAGCGTTGAATCTGAAAAGGCTTTCTCTGCTGTTGACTATTTCGCCACTTATATACTCCTACAATGCAGTTTTGAAGATTGTACAATAGACATAGCATGTTTTATTTTCAAACTCTTTTAGCAAAACATCGTTTATGATAATTAGATTTAGATTACTTAGATTTGATGAAGTTTTATTATCTATAAAAATGGAAATAAAAATGAAATAAAAACTTTTATTTAGTTGATCATATGATCATAGACTTTTTTTTTGCAATCAACTCTCACATACCTTTAACACCACATTACATTTTTACTAGTTCCTATGCCTCTGTAAACTGTTAAAATATTACAATATCTGAACACTAAATTCAAATTTAAACCTAACCCGGCGGCTTTTGGTTCAGGCGGTAAACGCCTTTGTAAAAAAGGGCTAGCTTTCAACTAGCCAACATAGATTGGTCTATCTTAATTCAATCAACAAACAGCGTAGCCATTTAACTGAACAGTGGCATTTAATGGACGGCCTAGCCGTCCAATTAAGTGACTGATTTAACGCTTTGGCGGAAAAGTAGAGACGCTTCTAGCTTCCCTGAGATTTTCCGGCAACTCATTCAACATTTTTAAATCTTTTATTTTTATTTTTTTTAACAATGTATACAATATTTTTGTAATGGAGAGTCTTTTTCACCAGGAAAACCTGTATTAACTCTTAAGGAGGACTGTATAGTTTCTTTTTTTTTTAAAGGTTGTTTTGAGTTCCAGTCAGTCTCACTTTAGGAACCCTGGAATCTAGTCCACTTCTTGTTATTATGAGGATGATTTTTTTTTATTGTAGTAACACTAGTTAGTAACAAACGTACATGATACTACTGCAGTACTAACATTAATAAAAAACAATGTTAGAAAAAAAAAAACAGGGCTCGTCCGGGATTTGAACCCGGGACCTCTCGCACCCAAAGCGAGAATCATACCCCTAGACCAACGAGCCATGTAAACAGTGGTAAATTTACTTAACACTAACACAGTCAACCAAATACGATGATTCACTTTCACTTTATGCGTGGCGTCATCATAAAATTGAAAATTGCTACACGATTTGCTGAAGAAGCAACAACTCACGTGTCTTTATTGTATTGTGAATATTAATTTTACTTGCAAACGCAACCGGCTCGTTGGTCTAGGGGTATGATTCTCGCTTTGGGTGCGAGAGGTCCCGGGTTCAAATCCCGGACGAACCCAATTTTTTTTTCTAAAGGGAAAAACATAATAGGCAGTAAAAAAAATGTGCACATTAACATGTTAGCAAACATAGAAATGTAGGTTTATTTCATTTATCCTTATTTAAATTAAAATCAATATTTTGAAAGCATCTATTTTCAAACCTCTAATTAGTAAATATCAACTAGGTAGGTCTGTTTGATTAATCATTTTTATTATTTATTTAGTTTAATGCAGTTAATTACTCATTTTGTCGTTGGCGCTTATTTTCAATCCATAACTTTATATATTTATTTACTGTTATTTAGTCTTGGGTGCAAAGGTTATGGGTTGAAAAATAATGTTTTTTTTAATGTTTGCTACTGAAAGATAGACTACAATAAGGAAGTTCAGTGTTATTATTATTATTTTTTGGTTTTTCAAAAGACTAACCAGGCCAAAATTTAAAAAAATAATTTTAATGTGTCGTATTATCAGCGCTATGATTTTTAAAGTTTTGTATTTATGAAATTACTGCGATTTTGACGTTTTTAGTTCTTTTCCGCTTCATCTCGGTCGGTTCTTTCGATTGGTGCGTTGAATTGCCGTAAGCCGGAAATCTTCCACAACTCTCGTATCATTGGTTGATTCATATGAACTATTGACGTCGTTCAAAATAGTTCGTTTTTTTTTTAAATTTACTATTTTTTTCGTACATTTTCAAGAAACATTGTCGCACAATTTAATGCTCTAATTTGTACCGCGCGTAAGAAAACTTTTTAGTATCTAATTTCCTGTAGGGCTAAAGTTCCTCATTGACCCGTTTGAGCCAAGCATTGAAAGAAAAACGGCCGCAATACAAGTAGAGATACGACAAAATAAGTTTGCAGTACGACAACGCTCGGCCACAGCTTGCAAAGTCTGTCAAAAGATACCTTCTTGTGTTGCTCGATTCGTAGATAATCTCAAAAGATAAGTCGTTGTTTTGAGATGGTTTTCGTGTGCTGCCAGAAAGATGGAAGAAAGTAGACGCTCGCAATGGAAAATACTTTCATCGGCATATTATTTAAAACAAAGCATTAATTTTCACAATAAAACAGCGATGACTTATTTAAGAAATGATGTATGGGATCGAAGTATGGACTTGGAAAAATAGGAATGAAAGTAGGCTGAATGCTGTCGAAATGGGATCTCTTAAGCAATTGTATGGTAAAACTATGTACGATAGATGCACAAATGTCGAGATCCGTACACTATGTAAGGGTGAGATGAGCACTATCGACAAAATCAATAGAGGAGCTCTGCGTTAGTTTGGACATGTATAGCTAATGAACAGCAAAAGAACGGCTAAAAATATTTAAGATGCGAATGTTGATGGATGCAGAAATATAGAAAGACTGAGAAAGACATCGCATGATCAAATCCAACAAGTGCTTAAAGATGGACATGTTAAGAGTCGGAATAATCGGCGCGCGTGCATGAGAAGATGTATGAATGTAGAGGCAGCGAAATGTATGTTCTATATGCAAAGAAAGAGTGATGTGGCGTTCTATTCGCTTTGCTGAACCTTACGGGGAAATGGGGTGATGATTCGTTATTGTTGTTATTTTTAATAGTTTACCAAATTAAGGCATAATTAAGCGAAATAATGTCAGTTAAGTACTTAGTTTGTGCAATACAGTATATTTAAAAAAATATAAAACAAACTATAAACATTAACATTGATAAATTGAATAACATGCATCAAGAACAGGTTTTGATCGTCGTACAAATTTAAATATTGTAATTAAGTACTTAAAATAGTATCACCCGATTGATTTTAATGTAAGAGGTTGAATTGGAGACATTCTGATTGTTTTTCCGTAATATTAAAAGCATTATTGAAGGTAATAAATACTTTCTGAGGGTTATTCTGAAAGACACTATAATAATTTATTTTTTTTGTATTATTTTTGCAGAACCTATTTTATGGTTATTTAAGTCATTTGAAACTAATGGATGATGATATAATGGTATATAACATATTTTTCAAATCAGATAAAATAGTCAAACTCCTAAAAGCAAAGTTTTTCCAGGAGGGCATAAAAACTAAAATAACATGTTTATTACAGTGAAAAATACTTGGCACACTTCCACTTATTTATTTGACCAATAAGCGCTTTTACCCTCTAACAGGCATCTTCGGACTAAATAATAACAATTAAATTATCAACAAATAACTTAAGTTTAATGAACGTATATATTAATTACAATTTAGTTTTTCATCGAGTTGTTTTGTTTTTCATTTCACCCTTTAAGAAATAACGAAATATGTAAATCTACCTCGTAATGATGACCTGCTGTCGGCTTCGTGGTATAATGGTTAGCGCATTTGCCTACAATGCAAGAGGCCTCGGGTTCGATTCCTGATAGGGTTAATATGAAATATTTATTTTAATAGGGTGTTTTCACACTAAAATATTTCATAGTCCCTGGACTGGTACCTGAAGCGTATTACTGATCATCTTACCTTCATGTAACAAAAAAAGATCAAAATACAGTGCGTTTGGTGTACCAATGCAGTGCCCTATGCAACATTAGGTGCGGATAGGGAATGAAGAAGATTTTTCTTGACCATTATCATGGAGACAAATGAAATAATTTTATATTTTTATTTCATTTCCCACTTTCTCATAAATTAAGCTTACAGTGCACGTCAAAAAAAGTTTTTTAATTTTTAAAATATTTTATATCATTTTTTTTTTCTTATTTCTACTAAACGGCCATCGCTAAATATGTCAATGTTTGATTTAAATTCAATAATATCCAATGAGTGTTCTTACAAATAACCTTATACTTTTCGTATGTATTTTCGCCAATGTCGGTTTTTTGGAACAAATAAAAAAAATTGTTTACTCACTTAAATTGGCAGTGCCACCTCAGAAAAATGACATCTGATATTTTTTATTTTAATTTTAAGAAAAAAATTATTAACCGATAAAATAAACCACAAAAATGTAAAATAAACTTACTTTTATTCAACAATAATGCAAATAGCATCTATTTCTCATTTCCTCATGTTTTAATTACCAAATTACTCGATTTAGCCCACAATCCCATGTGATGTTTACGTTCAATTTAGACGGTAATAATATTTTATTGCCACATAACTCTTTAATACTGATTCTAAACATCTCACATTATAAAATTTTTCCGGGGTAGGTTTTTTTTGTAAATTCTTTAACTTTCTTATTTTTGATTTATTTTAAGAACCAAAACCACTCGCAAACGAGCGGAGGGGTATAAAAAAAATACAAAAAATTACTTGTCCTAAGACAAGTTGTAACTTGTTAATATTTAAACTGACAGTCAAGGGCTACGCGACATCACTTTGTTTTGTGTGTGAGCAAAAAATATAGCCATACTATCGTTCTTCTGAATTTTTTTACCTTCAACGTTACATCAAGTTAGTGTTAATGAATTTCATAGATTTTGTGGTTTTTATTGAAAACGAACATAAACTAAGAGTTAAAAAACACTATTATATACATTTTTCAAATAAAATATTTTCTGTTCTCGTTTAAAAAAGTTTCGCGTATATATATTATGATTATTTTTTTCCATATTTTTTTATGAACACCTGATATTTGGTCAGTTCAATGCCTCTCAGGCACAGTGTAACTGATAACAGCGAGATTTTAGTGGACCGTATACTGTTACTCACTTTTAATGTTCTTCCGATTGTTTCTTTTATGAAGCACTTCACTATTGCTGCAGCACATATACCGGTATCATGTAGATGTTGTAAATGATGATGAACTGTACAATTCGGTTTATTTATAACACACTTAACTTCACTTTGTACGAATATGCTGACGCAGTTTATGATAAAGATTTATCAGAGAGGCGACTTTTCACATGTGACTTTCTCACAGAACGGTAGAAGCAACAAGAGATTTTGAAATAGGAAGGATTTGGGAAGGAACGCAATATTTACAGTCTTATGTATCTGAGTTGCCAGTATAGAAAATTTTAAATCAGTACTTACTTTTGAAAAATTTTGGAGTTACGACTATTTGATCGGATGTGAGATATATGGTAATTATAGTAACGTGCCCTTAGGATGCAATCGTCTAAAAAAATTAGTTAACATAAAAATCGTATAACCTTAAATCTCGTCAAAAGTTGACTTATTCAAACGATTTTATGCGTTTCATCCTCTCTGTATACTCTCAAAGTAGAATGGTTGTTGGATGACTGTAAACAAGGCCTACCCTCTCGCGATACGCGTGTTCGAAGAAAATAGGGAACGTTTGATTTAAGGTAAACTAATTGACGTTATAGTTTTGGGTGTCAATCCTGGAATTAATGAAAGGAGTAAGGACTTACGATTTCCTCCCTTTGGCACTGGTCCAGAAAAACACCGTTATCGTTTGCACTGGTCACTTTGAACGTTTCCTTGTATGTTGGTGATTCGAAATCACTCTCACGCTCGCGGTACGGTTTTCGTTGTGTTTTTTATTGTTGTGTTGTCACGCGTTGCTTTCTTGACTCGCCGTCAGGGAGGAGTAGGTACATTGGGATTCAAAACAAGGACCACCGGAATCAAAGGAAGGAATGGCTTGACACTTGGATAAAAGATAATGAATCCGAAACAATGGTTGATACCTTTATACATTTTTGTATGTTTTTAATACACTACACCCAGGGAATTCGTTATTTATTTATTTATACATCAACGGTTTTTACGATTAAAAAAAAACAGAAATAAATACAGCAGAGCAGCAAATTCATTATGTAATACACAGTACATAATATAACATGTAATAAAATAATGAAAACTAAACAATTTAGTGAAAATAAACTATTTTGTTTTTATTTTATTTTATTTTAATAATTTTTCACGCCCATAAGGCTTTTACATACATGGAAGTTATATAAAGCATGAGTAGAAAAAGAAAATAAAATTCAAAAACACAATATAAAGAAATAAAAGATAGGAACAGTGTTGAAGAGTATAGTTGTTATAAAAAAAAGATGAGTGTATTAACAACATTAATAAAAAAAAACAATATAAAGAAATAAAATATAGAACTGTGTTTAGAAATAAAGTTGGTTTTAAAATAATATTAATAATAATAATAAAAAAATTAAAAATTTTAAGTTAAAGGTTTAAGGCAGCTAGGTACATAATGTTATAAAATACAATATGAACAAAATATTAAGTTCTATTTGATATGGAACATATACATTGATATTTAAAATTTACAAGACTCAAGTTAAAGACATCGATGTTGTTAGCATATTGGTTCGCGAGTACATGCATCCGCATTACTGGTGAATTCGCGCTGTAATTGGTCGATGGTAGAACAGACCGCAGTAGAACAGAGTATTACATCAGGGAACTCGACCAGGCGCTCGCACAGAAATCAAATTGAGAAGTTCACAACAATTGAACATTGATGTTATTATATTAAAAAATAACAAAAACGTAAAAAGAAACATAACATAAAGATGACAAATAAAAGCAGTACAACAAAAAAAAACGCATTTTTTGCAAGAGAATAGTTTCACGCACTCACAAAAAAGCACAACTTAAAGTTTACTAACTTAAGCTTTTTACTTATTAGCATTTAAAAAAAAATAACAATAGCGTAATTTGCTTGTAAGGCCACAAAAATACTTTGAAATGTTTTGCCGTTAACTACGCAGAAAGAAAATATATTAAGAAACATTTCTGCATACAACAACGACAATTTCGAAAATGTGCCACTATTATTGCTCAGGTGCGACATTATTTTAACTGTCTAAACCTAAATGAACAATACTAAAAAAAAAAAACTTAATGGTTTATAAAAACCTTAAGAAAGGAAAATTAACGCTCAGTTTTAGGGTTTATTAATATCTTTAAAGAGACAAGTGATTTGTTTTGTACATGGAATATTGTCATTTAAAGAGATCGTGGCTTGTCTTAAGATGGTTTGAGTACCTAATTACTTCATAAAATGTGAAAATTCTATTGCTTGTCAATGTTTGAATACCTATCTTTTTTAAATTCATATATTTATTAAATTTCAGTACCCTTCATTAGTGTACAAAAATTTAAACATATGTTTTGAATTACAATATTTATTTTGTAGCGTGTTTTTAGAATGTTCCTCCTATGAGTGAATTGAAGCTACATTCATCAATCACTGCTGTCAATTTTAAGAGTTCTTTGAACTGAAATCTTTGCAACAAATCGATAAAAATATTCTAAAAGTTATGTATTCAATCTATGCTAACTTAAATCAAAAATAATTTTAATTAAGTAAGTTTACCAACGCTATAAAGCCAAGTGTTGAATGGATCCAAGATGTCATTTTCCTAAGCCTAAGCAATTTTGATTAAGTTTTTTAAACTAAAATATAAAAATGTCTTACCGGCAGATTATGCCTCTTGAAATTTAGAGTAAACAAAGGTACATTAGTAATAACATAAACACGAAGTTTTCAAGTAAAATTTGTTTATAAAGAATAGATTTGAAAAAGGTGTAATAGAAAAATCATTCGTCTCATCATCATTCTTGAAAAGAATTACAAGCGTTTTTAGTTACACAAATATTGTGGTGTTTTCTTGATTTTGAGGTTGATTTTTTTTTCGATGAGTTTGCAGATAGAGTCCATTTTAAATAAAGGTTGCAACGAAAAAGAAAATTATACACCGTAACATAAAACCAGGAACAAAACAACAAAGATAAATATTTTTAATGTTTTTACTACATTTTTACCATGTTTTTATTACAATTTTACTATGTTTTTATTACATTTTACTATGTTTTTACTACATTTTTTACCATGTTTTTACTCCATTTTTTAATTTCAATTTCACTTTGTCCTGTATCTTTATAACTGTTTCTATAAATTGATTACTGTTTTTTTATATTTTTTAACTGTTTTAGAACGGGGTAAATAACCCTAGTTAGACAGTCAAAGCAACTTTACATAAATTATAATTTTGTGTATGTAATATAATGATAATAAATAAATAATAAATAAATTAATTAATATATTGGTTAAACATCTTAGGATCCAGGTTATTAATTGGTATAAGGAATTTTTTTATTTTTATATTTTTATTTAATAACAAATTACAACAGGGATGGAGAATACCTTAAATAAGGGAGTATTGAAGTCTAGGCATTTATATGGCTTATGACCTGTCTTTGGCTGGTTTAAGTGGCCACTTAACACACTGTGTAACATTCACCATTTTGCCCATGTTTGAATATCCATATTTCTTCAATTCTGCTATTTGTTGATTTTAGTGAAGTTAAAGAGCTGAAACCCTTATTGTTGTGAAGAGATTTATCTGACTGAATTATTACACATACTAGGCAACCAACGCCTGACAATAATTTTCCATTTTTTAAACTTCTTCTTGGACCTGTTGGTTTCACTACACTATTTTAGTTTGTCCAATCGTTTGTAGACAAAACACTGGATTTATTTATTAGTCAAATTATTTAGTTTACAAACAAATTGTTACTAAAAATAAAAATATAATAGTAAAAATATTTGAGTACAAAAAAAAAAAATGTTTATATCGGGCAATTGCTGGCACCCTCTTATTTTGCAATTAAGGTGTTTATAAAAAATGACATGACATATTTACGGGTTTTTATTTTGAATAAAAAATTAATAAACATGAATTTGTTGTTTTTTGTATCCTCACGTCCTGCGTGAATGTTTATTGCTTGTGAAATGAAAAAATAAAAATACGCGATGAAAAAAAAATCCATTATAAGTGATCTTCAATTTAAGAGATTAGTCCAGAATTCAGGGCAGTGTTTCTACCTGTTGAATTACTCCAATGTTGTATAATTTGGACGCACGTAAAACTTATTTTTAATTTCTTGTGTAGCACGACCCACCCACTTTTATAGGTTAACGTGACCTCGGCATAATGGTTTAAAAAGAATACAAAACTGTGGGGTGATTTAACTAAATGATTCACTTTAAACTGTTAACTTAAATTTATTGATAATTATAATTCATATTGAAATTATTATGCTTTACAATACGTTCATTTTTACCATGTATTTTAATCAATTGAACGATTTAAGTAGTTGAAATAAATTGCCCTAAGGCAATATATCCGCCCTTATATGTATAAAAAATGAATATTTTAGGTACCTACAAATACAGTTATATACATTTGTAAAGTAAAATCAATCACAAATTTTTAGTGGTAGTTTTAGCCAGGTTTAATTTTGGATTTTTTTTTCTTATTTTTATTTATTTAATTTTACAATACGCCCTAGGGGCATTTAAAAAAAATATACAGCTAAGTACAAACATAGTAAGTAATAATTTAAAAAATAAACAACGCTTTTTGTATACCTGTAGAAACAATAAAAAGCATACTGCTATGCAAAATAAAAAGTGAAACTTTTCATAGAAAAAAGAAAAAAAACATGCATATAGGAAAAATGATTGAATCAAAAATCAAATTGTAAATAACTTGTAAAGAATTCTAACAAAAAAAAATAAATGTACATTAAAAAATTGTATTAACAAATAAATGTTAAAAACAAATAATAAAAACTAGTTTACATTAAGTATATATAAGATAATAATATAATATCTGGTACACAAAAACATTTGATATATTAATTTCAGAAAAAAAAAATGTATATTTGAAACTTGGCTCAAATCTAATGTACATAAATGATAGGAATTTACTCAAAATCAACAACCAGACAGAAGACAGTTATCAAACTTAAAAACGAACTTTTTAGTATTATCCCGAGTACAAACATAAGTTAAAAAAATAGAAACCTACTTAGGGATACTAGAAATTTAAAAAAAAATTAACTGCCTGTAAAATTTGGTAGGTACGGAAGTAAATCTAAATCCAAAATTTCATTAACATTTGACTAAACACCCGGGATAAAAGGGTTAAACATGTATATTCTGATCTTTCCGGCTGTTCATTTTAATCTGTTATTCATTGTTTTTATAAATGTAAATAATATTATTAAGTTAGTATAAACATAATCTTCACCAACAAGCTACAGAAAGTGGCTTGGTGGGATTTTAGTTTTAGTAAAAATATAACAAGTGATTTTTTTTTTTAAATTGTAAAAATGTATGATTAAACTATTTAATTAATAAAATAAATTAAATAAAAAAATTAAAAAAACACTTTCAAGAAATTTTAAAAACCGTTTTTATAAGTTGTCAGTCTCAGCTTGGGAAGCCTTAAATCGTCTAAACACAACAGGAGGATATGCTGCAAAAGAGAGGTTTGATGAATAGGGATTTGAAATTGAATTTAGTTTTTCTGCCACTCTCTGGCTAACACCTCTTCAAATACTGTGCGAAAAAGACAATTGCAAGTTGGATTGATTATGTCTTGTTAAATTTGACAAAATCGAGGTCTCGCCTTTCGGTTTTCCTACACCAAAACCAAACCAATTTTGTGTTTTCTTAAGAAAGTGTACACGAAATGAATTTTCTTTGTCAAAAAAATTTGATTTTTTAAAAATAGTTGAAATATTAAAATTACAAAGCCAGTACGATTAGGTGCTTTACAGAGTTTTTGGGTAGTTCTAGCCCCTTTAAAAGACAGTTTATCAAAAAACAAAAAATAAAAGGTAGGAACACGTCAATAGTGGATATCTATAGTGTGGAAAAAAATCATCACTCTAGTGTCATAATCCAAGATGAAAATACGGGAACACGTTTGTATGGAGAAAAGTCAAACCGAGCCATCCTTCTAACAGTTTTAGAAGCGCTCTTTTTATCCAGGTATTCTGAACAAGGCTTTCAAGTCACGCCTTCTTTGGGCGTTCCCAACTAAAAAGAATTCTCGTAGAGCACCATTACAATATTAAACAAAAACTAACCAACTCATAACACTACCTCGATAGATCTTATGGATTATCGATATAAATAAATCTGATATACATATATTCCATATTTATGTATTATTTAATATTTCTAATTAGCAAAAAATATTTATTTTTAATATTTAAAGTATTAACTTTGTGGTCAAAAATTTTACTAAATGTTATTAAATATTTGTATATAACCACTTACCTTAATATTTCATAATATTTCCTAATTTTTAATCTTTTAAAAACAATAATTATTATCATCATACCCTTGTCCTCTGATGGCGCATAGGGTACTGCATCGCTAAGGAAAATGAAGCGTGTATCGATCAAACGTTACAGCCTGAATACAATTACAAGAAAAAAATGTCACAAAGTAGATGCTTACATAAATAATGAACGACTAACTGAAATCGAACATGTTAAATACTTAGGACTAACAATAGACAGACAATTGACATGGACAATTCATATCAACAATTTAATTAGCTAAGTGGCGACTTTATCGAGTCTATTTTTTAAAATAATGGTCAAGACATATGTGATAAACAATTTATAAATTAAATATATTTGCAATGTTATTATTAGAACACACATAACAATATGTATGATATGTGTGCCTTACTTTAAGATTTAAATAAAAAATAAAAAAATAAATCAAAAACTTTGTTTCAATAAAGGAAAAAAAAATAATGTATGAAGCATATGTAAAAACTAAAATATGTTATATGCAACTACTATGGGGAACAGGATATCAAAATGACATAAACAGACTACAAAGACAGCAAAATAAAATATTAAAGTTAGTATATGACCTTCCCTATCTAACAGCAACTAAAGAACTTTTTGAACAAACTAAACAATTAAACGTAACTAAACTAGAATCTTTAAAATTTATTCATAAATTAGCCACTGAAGTAATTGTAGACAAAGAATTAAAAATTGAAAAAAACTGTAGTAAACATGAACACAATACGAGAATATCAGAAAAATATCATATACAATCTTTTAAAACGAGAAAAGGACAATTGAAACTTATAAACCATGGACTGAAATTATACAATAAACTACCAGACAAAACTAAACAAAACACTCAAACAACCTTTACAAAAGATGTTAAAAATATTATTATTAACAGTAGAATGTGAATTTTAAAAGTGAAAATATTTTGTTAAATGTATGTAACCCGTAAGGGTTTATCAATAAAATTTAAATAAAAAAAATAAAAAAAAAACAATTGAATCTTAGAGAGCTAATCAATAAATAATCTAAGATGACTAGTGAACTGTTTGATGATAAATTAAATTGGACGTACGATGAATGTCGTTAGCTGTGTCGTGTGAGTCGACCGGTACCAGCGTTGAATGCATAGAGTTTGATTTACGTTTCCGTTTCGCCGCGGTTGGTGCCTTGTTAGGTTGTTATATCGGTGAGCCTGGTACATAGTGTTGCCAGTGCCAACACGAATTACAATATTTTTAATGTGTTCTAATGCTTGCAGACAAGTATTAAATTTCACTACCTATAAAGTTTATTGAGATCATAAGCCTGTATATGCCTCGACCATATTTTCAAAATTGTAACGTATTTTTACTATGATGTTTTATCATGTATGAGATTTTTGAAAAACCTAATGACTTTTCGTTAGTAAATACTTGCAGCTAAGTTCAGTGGAAATAATTAGAATAACCTTCTAAGATCAGGAACTTTAATGTAAAATTACATATAATAATTTTGATTCTAGTTGTCCATGATGCAGTAATTCTTGACGAACATTACATCCTTGACAATCAACCGTTTTAACTCTCATGATTAAAAAGAAACGTGAACTCTATTTTCTTCACCATCTTCTCTCATTTGCTTTTTTGTTAAATAGTTTCTTATGAGATCTAGGACCGTCCAAAAATCCGAAAAAACGTCCAGTTTTATAAGAAATAGTTGAAAAAGGGTATAGGGGATGGAGGGAGGGAGTGAGCTTAATAGGTTTAGGGTAAACATTACAGTGGAATATCGTATAAAGGACTACATTGAAAGGTTGTTTGATTATTATTGATCAAAGAAACATTATTTTTTAAAGCTTTCCTAATGTGAAATATTTCTATATTATTTACTTTTTACCCTTTATTATTTGTATGTAAGATTTTAACTCCTGTATTTTTATTAAAGACATGATTGAAATTTGTTAGGTAAATTCCAAATTTGGAGAAAATATTATTGTGAAGACACCTCATAATGTAAAAAAAAAAATTGTACATTAATACCTCAAAATGTTATTCAATGACATTTACTATAAGTACAAAAATTTTTATGCACTAATTCCATATCACGGTGTAGCGAGATAAGAGACTTAAGAGTTGTTCTTGATAATAGATTGCTATTTGGGTCTCACATAAATTCTATTGTTGAAAAAGCTTACCAAATTTAAATAACCAAATACATTAAAAACTTTATACTACACTTTTGTACGCAGTAATTTGGAGTTTGCATCCGTCGTGTGGAGCCCACAATACATAACAAACATAGAAAGGATTGAAAACGTTCAACGAAATTTTTTTGAATACCTAGATTATAAAAACAATAAAACGCTTAGTACTTACAGCCAATCGGGCAAACAAAATGGATTTTTTACCCTTAAAAATAGACGCACTGTATCTGAATTATGCTATTTTCAAAAATTATTAAATAATAAAGTAGGCTATTTTAACCTACTCTCCAAAATTGATCTCGATTTCCCCTTTCGCGTGACAAGAAATAAGTATTTGTTCCATCTGCCAGTCTGTGGCACTAACTTTGCACAACACTCTTTCCTCTATCGTTCTTGCTCTAACTATAATGCTTTTTTTTTCATCTTATTTATAGAATTTATTTGCGTTCTTATGATTTACCCAAATACTTAATTTTGAGGGCCATTTCTACAAGTTGTAAATAACTCACTATTGGAAAATGGGAATCAAGTTGTTGTAGAGTAGGATTCGAGTCACGGACCTTTGGTCCGTGAGTCCGAGACACTAGCCACAGGACCACAGCCCGATAACATAATAAAAACCACTGTAAAAAGTAATGAGGATATCCTAAATTTAATTAAATACTACAATATCTATAAAATGTATACTGATTAATTCTATTTTCACAAAATATTTACACAAAAAATTAAAGACGGATTTATTAGGTAGGGACTGAAGAGTTGTGATATTAGAATTTTGGTTAGGACTGAAGAGTTAAACTATTAGGATTTTAGTAGGGAGTGGAACGTTAATATTAAAGAGTTCTGAATGGAATTAAGGTTAACAGTCGTTTATGGGGCATTAAAAAACATGTGGTTCGTATCTTCCTCCTCAAGCTGACATTAGGACATGGCAGAATCCCGAACATGGATTCTGCACAACTTGCAATAGTGTCCAATGGGTATTTTTAAAAAAGAAGTTATCTCGAACTTGTACAGAATCACTTTGGGGAATCGAGGTTTTTCCATAACATTTGTTTAAAAGATGATGAATATTAAGAGGAAGCGGCTAGCTAAATAACATAACCAAATATTCTTGCCATGTGTGAAGTTACAAAATATTAAAAAAAAAACACAAAATATGTTTGTTTTTGGCGTAGCATTGTTTTTTTTAAAAGAAATCACTTTGTTTTATAATGAGTATCAATGAACATTATTAATTATTGGTTTTAATCAAAAACAAATCATACATAAGTATAATTATCTCATACGTGATCAATCTAAGTCCAGGCACCGTAACATACGAAAACCATAAAAATAATTGGATTTTAATTAAACATCGGATCCTACACATCATGTTTACAAAAATAATCAATACTCCTTTAAACATTGCAATGATTAATAACTGAATAAGCGATGTTCTCCTAATGAAAACTGAATTATGAACAAATTAATGAATTGTGTAAAATGTAATTAGTGTTTTTCAATGAGGTTCTGCATATCTGTCGGAATATTATTCAATTTGGTTTAATAATACTATTCTTATAAGATATTAGTATATAACCATTTATTGGCGTTTCTGTGTCTACTGGTTTTGAGACGTACCCGTCTCTTCGTACGGACACCAATTAAACAAACATACAGAACCCACTAAACACCTTCACCATAGTTGTTAGACAAAAATTTTATTTTATTTAATTTATTTATTGATTATTAAAATTTACATATATGGGTACATATTTTTATATATTTTAGCAAAAAGAAACAAGAAGAAACAGGGAAATATCACTTTTTTTTTCACCACATAGTGGGCAAAGCCTGAAAACAATTTTCCATTTTTTAAATTTCTTCTTAAACCTATTAATTTTATTAACATATTACAACAGAGATGAAGAACATTTAAGAGAAGGTAATATAGAAGTCTAGGCATCTACAAGGCTTATGACCTGTCAATGGCTGGTTTAAGTGGCCACTTTACACACTGTGTAACATTCACCATTCTGCCCATATTTGAACATCTTTATTCCTTCAACTCTTTCATCTGTTGATGTTTGTGAAGTTAAAGAGCTGAAACCTTTATTTATGCGGGTGAGATTCATCTAATTGAATTATTTCACCCACATACTAGGCAACGCCTGAAAATGTTATTTTTTCAATTTCTTTACTTCTTCATGGACCAGGTGGATTTATCTAGAATATTTTGAGTTTGTCTGTAGACAAGGACTGGATTCAACTCCCTGGGGAGATGTTTATATTAACATATTACAACAGAGAGGTAATATGTTAATAATATGTCCTTGTCTACAAAAATTTGGACCAACTCAAAATATTGTTCAGTTAGTTTTATTACGACATTTTGAGTTTGTCCAAATGTCTCCCGACAAACAACTGGATTTTATTGTTCGGGTATTCCTTTCTTTCAAATGTTGTTCATTTCTGTTATAATTTGTTAATCTTAATGACTCCCTATCCAATCGATTATCATAAAAACATAGTTAAAATACGACACTGTTTAAGAACAGCCAAGCCACAACCATCATCATATCTAAAGTTAGAATTTTTTTCCCAGTCTGCAAGCATTTGGACAAACTCAAACATTGCTCCATAAGTGTTTAATTTAAGCTTATGTTAGGTTTTTGTTCTTTTATTGTGCGATTTGTAATATAAATAATATAGATGTACATAAATTAATTATAAACATAAATACGTAGTGTTTAAAACTGTCTGAACATTTTGTTGATTATCTCTGTTTATTAAGTTAGTCTTCTTTGTTTATTCTCAAATGTAAAAATATTAAAAAAAAGAGTATATTGTTAAGTCTCTTTTGCACGTGTAGCCCCAAAGGTCTTATTATTTATATTATCAATTATAGTTTTAAGATAATTAATATGAATAAAATAAAGCCATTGTTTTCGTTTGTTTTTTTCTTTAAATGCATTAAAACATTTATTTTTCATTTGTTAAATATATTGTTTATTTAATGTATGAATCCAGTGTCCCACAAATAAGGTTTCTTCTTGTATTCTTCTTTTTGCCGTCCTGTAAAATTCATTATCTGTCAATGAGCCGACTTACGACCAAACCATCTAACGACCTGTTTATCGAAGTCGTCTGTTGTCGTAAGTCGATGACTACCTGGACTATATAAAACAAATCAATTAATAACTCTTGCAAAACCGAACGCAATTCTAAATAATAAGTATCATATTTCAAGGGTTCGGCATATTTTACCTTTCTTAGATAATAATCAATGTTGATCACCGCACAAAAGACCGTCGACTGTTTTTCGAAGCATACCTGATTAAAAAAAACAATCCCTAAACGACATGTGAAGGATTGTAAAAGGATATTCTCAGTTCAATCAAGATAAAAGCAACATTGAAAAAAGATTTCATATCCTTTTGATTGACCGATTCAAACCCTAAATAGGTTCGTATATCTACCGTATTTTGAATATTACAAACAATTTAAAATATCATAAAGTTTTGTTACTGGTTTTTCTGGCGTTGAAATCACGTACTTAATTTTTGCATTATCGTAAAAAAGACGCGGAATTTTTAGTAAAATTTCGCTATAACCTGCAGTTTATTTATTTATTAGGTGCTAAGTGATAAAAAGTACTAATATAAAAACATTTTTATTCAATTATTTCATGTAAAAATGTTATTTTACTATTTTACTTAGTTTACTTTTTATGCTGTTGTATCATAAACAATTGTTTGTAAATTTCTTGAAATTGTTTTTATGTTGCTAGAATTATATTTATTTATGCGCTTTGTAGCTGAAAAATGTTTGATTTTTTTGGATCTAATTTGTGAATTGAATTTACCTTTAAAATATTGTTTTTTTGTGATTTACCCAAATATTTCAATTTTGGGGCTATCTTCGTCAAGTTGTAAATAACTCACCATTAGAAAACAGGAATTAAGTTCGGGTAGAATAGGGTTTGAGCCTCAGACCTCTGATCCATGATTCAGAAACACTACCCACGGGACCACAACCTGATTCAATACTATAATTTTAACAGTTAAACTCAACATTTAACAGTTGATAAAGTATAATATAACTGGATGTAATTTTAGCTAATCACTAATAATTTTCCCAAAGGTGAATTCTTTTTAGTATTAATGTTGCAAATAGCGTAGTATAATTACCCATGTTTAATTGATCTTTCGAACACCTTCATATTTTTTTAAAAGATTGTTATAATTACACCTTGGCGTATGGTAATCAATACGCATCCCTATTACGTTAGCGAGGGATTTAATAGAAGTCCTTAAGATCGTAAAATAAATAGGTTTACAAGTCCGCGGTGCAAAATACAAGCGTACATTAAGGGCCAACCATTTTTCACTTCAGAAATATCAAGTTACTTAAGTGGTATATTAATTTAAGTGGATTTGTCTCCGCATAAATTCGCGAGGCTCGAATATAATATTATGCACTTCCATGTCAACGGGTCTGTAGTCTGTAGAGATAGCATGTGATAACGTTGAAACTTTCGTTCGAAAATAATTTATTTTTATGGAGCCGAAAACGACCACGATTACAAATGTCAAAAGTTCGTTCGTATTCCATACAATTATTTATAAATGTTTAACATCCACGACCATTCGCGAAACGACACTAACGGGAATTAAACGAAAGTTATTTATTTGTGGCATCTTTTCGAAGAGAACTGTAAAAATATCTGGTGTTTATTTAACAAAATTCTTATGTTTTTTTGCCTTTCGTTTGTATACCTTTCAGTGTGCCATATGTAGTAATAATAATATATTATTTAAATCAATAAATAGCTCTAACCATAAGTAATAAACCAACGGATTTGCATGTCTTTTGTAGATTTTTTTTTTATCGCATACGTTTCGAGACTAAAACTATATTACTAATACATTTTTAATATTATTTTAATATTTATGATATTTGTCAAATCGATATCAAGAATGTATTGACGATTTTCTGGTCAGGCGACTACGGAAGGAGGTCCCAACTCCCAACAGAATCCCCGTACGAGATTTTCGCGTAACCTAAACTTCTTAATACCGAGAACGCGTACGATGTTTGCTCGGAGACACTTTTCATATATAGCTCCAAGAGTGTTCAACGTCTTGGATGAACATATTGAATTCTCCAAAACAACGTCTATATTTCAGATGAAGATCCATAATTGGATTGAATCGAGGGGTAGAGACCACTGTATGAGATTGCTTCGGGAATAAATATATAACATCGCTGCTGCCTTCATTATTATCCATATACGTATATGTGTATATCATCACTGTCATACGTATTATTATATAACTTTTCTACATTCCATTTTTCGACATGCATAAATTTTTATTATTTATGTTTTTCTATTATTATTTTGTATGTTGTTTTGATTATTTTGCATATTATTTTGATTACTTGTATATTGTTTTTAAATGTAAATAAATATTTTTGATTTATATATCGAAGAGTCCCGACTTAACACGGGATTTTCTAAAAAGTCGGGACATAAAAAACATATAATTGTGTCTATGTAAAATTGTATATTTTGTGGATTAAATAAATAAAAAATAAAAATAAATAAATAAATTTTGTTTTATTGGATGGCTGGAAGAAATTACCATTTTGCAATAAGCTCGACAATGTAAAAATATGTATGTGCAAAAAGTAAAATAAATAAAAATAATCTTTGTAAAACCCGAAAAAATCACGTCGGTTTAAAATACGTTCTTTCGTATTAACGATCGTTAACAACTTCGTTTTTATGAATTTGTGTTTGGTAAAGGCCCTGCTTCGTTGCGAAATAAATTATCCAGCGTATTTAAGAATGCCTGTCCTGAACTTTGGCCTATGTCCTTATTCCCTTAGTGTCCTTTTACGATCATATTAAAAATGTCACACCCTGGCTTTTTATCAGAGGCTTTAATCGTCGGATTTCTATCTTACAGCAGTGAATGCACTCGGAATTATTTTCAGCCACACCAAAAGCTTTTTTATTAATTTCCCGGATGACTTTCAACTCCATTCCGTGTCTTGTAAATTTGTTTAGCGTCGTAGGTGGTACCGGTTATCTCTTGGACATTTGCAAAAGGGTGAATTGTATAATGAACATTTATTAGTTTAATCAGTAAAGCTGTATGTTTATTTGAAAACGCGTATTCAAAGTGGCATAGTTTACTGCGAGTAATGTGTAATTAAAGATTCTCAATAGAATGTGTACACGTAAAATCCCAATATAAATTTTGTTACGATCTTTACTCAATGCTAAATGACGATTTTTTATCGAAATAATACAAACCATTTCTCACGTATTTTTTTAGGAAATAAAAACAGGAAAAAATACACAATACGAAATGTATTCGCGTTCTTAAAAATATTAAATAATTTAATTTTCAGACCATTGCGCTTTGGAATTGTCAACTAGAAAATAATCTCCCGAAGTTTTTATACTACAGCAAGCTGGAGGGTTATTTTAAGCAACTAATTTCGAATATGCATTATTAAACAGGGTAGTAATATGAAATTTGGAGGTTTTTTAACAGCAATATTCCATTGTTCCCGGACTGGCACCTAAAGTATATACGTCTGATCAGTTTACCTTTATGTAACAGGTAATTAAACTAAACGTTTACCAATTATGTGCCCTATGCACCAATGAGTGCAAAAAGAGAGATGATGATGAAAATAATAAAAAACATTTGTGGTATAACTTAAATAAATTTCAATACGTAGTAAAATAGTATCTTTTAAAGCATTTTTACCGCCCTGTTTTTATTTTAGAATATTGGAATAACTCAAAACATTTTTTTAAATGTAAATACATAACGTATGACGTCCTAATTTAATCTTTGTACACGTAATGTACAATGTACATTTTTTGAAATTCTTTCAGTCTGTGTATTGTGAATAATATGTAATTTACATGCGTTAAAGTGAAATAATGTCTTCATTTAAAAATTCACACCCAAAAGTTAAGTAGGACGTGCTTATCTGGAGGTAATTAATCTTTATTACTGTTATTAAAAATGTAACTGATCAATTAATTTAGTATAATTTATTTTCAAACTTGAATGCACATCTTTTTTGTATTTGTTGAATAAATTAATGAATTATGATGATAAATAATTGATTTTACAATATTCTCACGCATTACTAAAGGCAGCTTTAAGGTGCGGATGGGTCTTAGAACCAACTCTTACAATTTACATAAATCTTATGTTATTAAGTCGGTACGAACAATCCATAATTGTGGTCAGCAAGTAGATTGTAAAGATTTATAATGTCATCGTTGTTTTTTTTCTAATTCTCCGTCTAATTAACTCAAATTGATTATATTTTAATTAAGAATACTTTATTTAAAAGTCGTAACTTTTTTGTATGTAATCAAAAAAGGTTTGACAATATTTTTAAATTTTTTACAAAATAAATACATATTATATAGGGGTTCAAACTGTCAGTAGGGTCGCAGTGAGTCACATCTTGCTGGAGGGTGTGATTCTATAAAATGCTGCGAACGCCCAGTTGCATTCCACCGGCAACACTACCGACTAGTCCTACTCGTTAGCGTCCACGTCGCGAACCCCGGGCAATGGGATCACACTCATAACGGTGTGATCACAGCAGATAACGAGAGGATAAAAGGCGAGTTTCTGGCGCCTTTAAACCAGAATTATCCAGCTAAGGGAAGGTAACCCTGACAGAAAAATCTACCAGAGAAGGCAACGGGAAACCACTCTGGTCATCTTTTCCCAGGAATCACTATGGCGAGTACATCCAATAAGCAGTTGTCCTGGCTGCGGAATACAAGAGTAGCGCAGGACCGAGATACTTTTGCTGTATTGATCGCCAACATCGGGGGGACCTGACAAGGCACTGCAAGAAGAAGAAGAAATACATGTTATAATTTTGTTTTTAAAGTTCCCACCTCTCTAATGAAACAAAATGCTCTTGTTCAGAGAATGTTTATTTTACAATTATTCATATTACACACTTATTTTGTAATATTTTTATAAAAAATTTATACGAGTATATTTACTTACAAAAAATGAGTAATACAGGTAAATATTTTGTTATGATATGCTACGGATTTATCTGTGATGAGATGTGTAACTGACTGTAGTTTTATGCAGTTTTCCTATACCATAATCCGCCATTGCCAAAGCTAGTGTCAAAAGATAGTGCTGTCAAAACTTTATAATACAATAACATAAGATACATCACTCTCTTTTCTACGCCGACAGCCTACAAACTAATACGTGGCGTTTAATTTTTAAATCTCTCGATTACAAATTCAATGTTCTTACCATTGTAAACTCTGTGAATTAAAAATAAAATGTTTGCGACACCTTACGTTCGGGTTAAATCTGGGAAATAAAGTTGCCTACGCTGCTCGCGATATTTGCGCAGTCTACGGTGAAGATGCTATGAATACCTGCCTAATTTGCCGGAAAGTAATAAAGGAGAACACATTATTGACGAATTTTTTGGATTTTTTTTTGTGTCCTCTTGTTCTCTTAAATTGGAAAAAAACGGACACAACTTATGTTATTATCACCAACGGCGTAAAATATTACATTTTTATTCGTGGGTTATTGTCTCCCTTGCCTTCATTCTCCAACAAACTTTTATCGTGATCAGACGTGATCCTTCTAAGAATAATGCCGCCAGATGTAATGAGAAAGTTTTTAATATTACACTTGACGATGGTTGTAATTAAATCCAAATATATACATCTTTTTCTCGTACATCTGTTTACATATTTTTTATTGTTGTAAACAACGCAATATTTTCTGTGTCTAAGATGCTGCAAGCATAGAAATAAGGTGTCTATATTTATAATACGTCAATCACACAATTATAATGTTTAGTCACGTTTGTTTCATAAAAAAATATTCCCGTACAAATCAATAGTAGCAGGAGGAATAATAATTTTATGATGTGAAATAATTTGGTATTCTTGATGCATTTCGCCATCAAATTCTGATTCGTTAAAGTGATAATTCAAGGTCCTTACATAAACTATGCATTGAGTTTTTTTATTGATGAAAACGAATATACCATATAGTACCAAATAAAGAACTATAATAGAAAATGTATCAAATTCATTTAATAAAAATTAAAAATATGATAAATATTTATAACAGTGTAGATATAAAGAAATAAAGATATCTGTTTTTATTTAAATAATAAATTATATTTTAATAAAAGTTATTCATTTATAAATGGCTGTAGCTATTTTGTCCAAAATGTGTAATATAAATAAAAGATAAAATAAACCATAGTAAAGGGAAAGCATGGTTAATAGAGATGGTATGATAAAGATAAACAAATTTAAATATTTATTAAGAAGTACCTTACCTATTTCAAAATATTTTTTTATTTTTTTTATTTTATACATTTATTGCAAAAAAATTGTATACTTACTATTAGTTATTTCCCTGTTATTAAACAGGGAATCTATATAAAACCAATTAATATAAAATGAAAACGGAGTGTTCTCAGTTTATGATAGTCTCCATCTTACATGGCTCAGCCTGTTCTAAGATGTTTTTTATTCAAGAATATTGTCATAAATCAAAACAATTGTTTGAAAACATAACTTATTACATCCCGACTATAAGTATTTTTGTACATTTAGTTTACAAAGACATAAAGACTTTTTGAAGTTATTTTAGTATTTAAATTGTGAATTAAAGTTTTTTTTAATTCGTAGAAAAAAATCAAATACACATATTATTTTGTAGTGATTCCTACATAATTTAAATAAAACTTTGAAATACGAAATTCTCACCAATTGAAAAAAACTTTAATTGGCTCTTCTGTGAAGTTGCTTCACATCGTTTAGTAACTTTTTCCTATCCACAGTCGACATGTATGTAATTTACATGCGTTTAAGTGAAATAACGTCTTAATTTTAAAATTCACATCCAAATGTTTAGCACTCGAAATTTAAAATAATCTTATGGGCGGGCATCTTTAAACTGGTTCATCAAAGGGTGAAAGCGCCAATTGGTCAAATTAATTAGTGGAAGCGTACCAAGTACTATTGATTAAAAACATATATTTAAAAATCAGTTGTATGTTCAGCTCATTACCTTTCAGGATTTGTACAATGCTAACAGAAATAATGTCGTGGACTGTATATAAATTTTACTCACTTTTGAATTCTTCTGTTTATTTCTTCAATGAAGCACTTTACTTTTATTATTGAACATATACCGGTATCTTATTATATATGTTGATGAGATGTATGTTTTAAGTTGTTTTTGGTACACTATTTTCACTTTGTTAGAAGTACCTATGCAGATGCAGGTGAAAATAATGTTTAAACGTTTTCACAATGTTTCTATCCAAACTTTCTATTTATATTCCTCCAAAAGTTCTTAGGAATAACCTTCTATTTTGTATTCCTATTGTTTTATCTAAATGTATTAACAATAATGACGTGCGGCGTTTGCTTTCGTAATAAAATATAGTGTTTTTTTTTTCTTTTGGATTTAGATTCCTGTTTATTTTCATGTTTGAGAATATATTTTTACTAAGTGTGATGCTACTTGCGTTAACCCGAAATTGGTTTATTTGTTACTTGCTTTGTTTTTTATGTATGATAAATGTAGTAGTTGCTTTTCCAAATAAAGAATAAAATAAAATAAACGCGACCTGTTCACAGGACGTTAGGATGACAACAAGTCGAAAAAATAAGTATGTAGGTAGGATCGGAATATGGTCGTAAGTATAAAAAATGACAATTTAGTAGTTAAAATCAGGTATTATATAATTTCAACGAAATTTTATCAAGAATTGTCAATAAATATAATACAACTAATGTTTTTTAATACTGTACGGTAAACGACGTAATTTTTTATTACCAAGTCATATATTTAAAAATATTTTTATGACAACTATTTATTTACCGACTATTTTTTTTCTCAATTTTATGTTGTATTATTTTTAAATAAATATCTTAGTAAAACATGAATTGATATTTCATCATCTTCATCATTATTAAAAATACGCCAATCGAATCTATACTGGCAGTGCATAACAGAGTTTAAGTACTTACACTTATGCATGGAAGTGAAACATGGAACTGGCAGAAGATGGATTAAAGCAGAGCAGCAAATCAATGTATGACAGAGTTACGAATGATGAAAGCAGCCAAAAGTGCAAATCTGAGATTGATAAAACTGATGAGTTTAAGAAAGGTTCACCAGGATGATTTGATCATATGCATATGCCAATATAATAAACCCTCTCTCTTAAAATAGTATAAAGATTAATTCTTAAAGTAATTTTAAAGAAACCCTCAACATTCAATACGGAAAGTTTATATAAAATAGTTAAGGTTCATACAGTAGACCCTCTTTATAAAATAAATTCTATTATACAAATTTATAAAGAAGAAGAAATAAAAGAATTTGAGATGAATAAGTCACTTAGATACCAACATAATATTAAAATTTCTAAATTCCATACAAGTCATGGTCAAATTAGCTTTGTCTTTAAATGTGTAAAAAAATATAATAATCTTCCCAATATGCTTAATAAATTATTAATTTAACTAAAAACTAATCAAAATAATATATAAAATAATAAATTTAAAGTTAATCCAAAGAGCTTTTTTGAACACGTGTATAAACAACATTAAATTTTAATTTTTATGAATGTATTATTGTTTTATGTTTTTTCTTAATATGTCCTATGTTTTAATTTTTCCTTTTCATGTACTCGTATTTAAAATTATATAAACTCTTTTCAAAAATAACTAAAGCAGTGTAAGTCACTCTCCAAGCACAAAAATTAGTCTCTTTTTTTGGAGAGTTACAGTGATAACATTTACTAGATGTGTAAAAAGAGATATGTTTAGAATTTTACAAAAATATGTTCTTTTTATTAAATTTATTTAAAAAAAAAAATGCTAAACGAATGGATGACGTAAGAATAGTAAAACAGATATAAAAGGGAATTGGAAGCAAACTTATAAATCTCCATTGAAGGAGTTACTGAGATATTTGCGAAAAACTTGAAAAAAATATTTGTGAGATTTATAGCTATGCTTCACCAACTCAATGGAAAATGCTAAGTTTGCGATGTCAAGCAGTATAATTGAAATCTGTTTTTGCAAGATTTGAAGTCGGTTTTGAATTACGTTATTATTTAAGTATGCAGGTTTTTATCTGTAGTTTATTTTGGCATCAATAACTAATTTTCCTTTTTGGGGGAGATTTCAAAGTTCGCTTCTAATACCCTCGTAAACATATGAGAAGCATGAATGGTAACGTAGGATGAAGATAACCAAAAAAGACGTAACATGATCAGATAAAGCAAAATCTTAAGTCTGGTCATGTCATAAGCAGAAACAACCGATGGGCATGTATGACAAGATGTATGAACGTGCAAAAAACACGTGTCAGGATAGACGCGTGTGGTGGTCCAACCTTACGTTCTAGTTACCAGTCAAAGGATGATGAAATATTACAGCGTAAAAACACATCACAAAAAAATAATATTGCAGGTCGCCTGTGTCGAGAATCGAACCAGAGATCTCTCGCATGGTAGGCAAATCACGAAACTTTTATTAGGTACTTTGAAAGTATTCATAACGAATTTTTAACCTAATTATGTACATAAATGTTATTATACATTATATAATAACTATTTAGAAATTAATTAGATTGTTTGAATGTAATTAATCTGTGTCACAAATGAAACGGCTCAGAATTTGAATTAAATTTCACGTTTAAATAATGAAAAGTACCCATTTTACTTAACGAGCATGCGAAAATGGATTATTAAGTCTATTGTGTGTATTGTTTAAAGATTTATTCTCTTAAGTTCTGTATAACAGTTGTTGTGTTGAAGTTCTAAATGTCTAACCACTTGTAGATTAAGAAAGAGTTTCTAGAAACATGACTGAGTTAATAAATATACAATATTTAATAATTATTATATTTAACATCTGTGGTAGGAAGGATGTTTATTTATTTATTTGTCAAATTATAGTCTGCATTACTTTACGGGCTGTTTAACCCATTGCGTAATGTAGACTGTAAATATTAATGAGAAATCAATAAACAGAAAACAGATAGCTGCTAAACTGCCGATATGTACAGAAATATAATTGCCCTATTAATGGGTGAATTCTGACTAGCTTTCATATGGCTTCTGGGTGCGTTAAACAGTGCATGAAATCTCGCTCTAGTATAATTATTGGGAACATACAAATTGATCTCTTTCAGTATATTTGGATTAGGTATATTATGTACTTCCTAAATCAGCTTTTAGAAATGTTTTGCAAGAAAAAAATGACGACGAGATTCGAGGGTGTTATAATCTAGCATCCTTGCTAGAAATAATGATGGATACAAGAATGGATTATTACTATTTTCTTTAAGATATAAGTATCGCAAAATTCGCTTTGAAACCTTCTCTACTCCAAGGAAGTGGTTTGATTCAGAAAGGTCCCAAATTATGGAACAGTATTTTAGTATGCTGCGAACTAGTACATCCTACAATATGCAAATTGCGGTAGTATTATTAAAATATTGGGTTTCCAAGTACAAATCCAAGAATTTCACTAGATTTATCTACAACACCAGTAATATGGGACTTAAACGTAAAATTTGCTTCAGAATTAATAACAAGATCTTTAATTTGGTAATTGCATGGTAAAACTACATTATTCGTGTTGTAAAGAAATTGAGATGTTTCTTTGGAGCGAGTACACGAGATAACGCAGCATTTTGGTATGCTAAAAGGTAATTTGTGAGTTACAGACCAATACCATAAATTACTCAAATTATTTTGGAGGCAAGATGAGTCCTCAGCACTTTTAAACGATTTAAAAAACTTGACATTATCAGCAAAGAGAAGGTTGACGGAGTTTTTGATTGAGTCACCTATATCATTTATTAAAAGAAAGAAAAGGAGAGGATCCAGGTTGGATCCTTGGGGAATTCCAGAATTTGTGTTGTATTCATAAGATATTTGGCTTCCGTGGGTGACATACTGTCAACGATATTGTAAATAATATGGCATGAATGCCAAAAGGTTGGAAGTTGAACCAAATTTGTATATTTTAAAAGTAATGTATATGCCTTCCGCAATTATGAATGCTTCTAGCGCTCTAGATTTATCAAATTTGTCTCATAAAAATGTTTTATTATTGAGGTATAATCGGATTGTAGCTCGAAGTCTTAAACGTTGACGGTGTTTATGATTATATTGTATACCATTATTTTATTGCCCTAGTTTGTCTTTGCTACATAGTTTTATATTCTTTTTGTTCAGTTTCGTGTATATGTCTCTTAATATAACTGTTGTAATATAATATAATAAATTAATAAACAGAATCGTTATTTTTTTCAGAGTTACAAGGCGTCACAGCTGTAGAAGCGGAATTTGCATAGAACAAAAGCGTTGCAAAGTTTTGGTTTTGCTTTTGGTTTATTTATTTTAATTTTATAAGTGTTCAAGCCACAAATTCATTTTATAAACATAAACATACCTATACAAAATGGATATTAGAGAAGGAAATATAGAAGTCTATGCATTTACGAGGCTTATGACCTGTCGTTGGCTGGTTTAAGTGGCCACTTTACACACTGTGTAACATTCACTATTTTGCCTATGTTCAAACATCCATATTTCTTAAATTCTTCCATCTGTTGATTACAGTGAAATTAAAGAGCTGAAACCAACCAGTAAAAGAAAAATTTAAGTCATATTCTCTCAAAATGGCATTTTGAGAGTTATGTAAGTCTTGCATTGGGCTTGCGATACATATATTATATATAGGAACACTAGCAAAGATTTAATTCAATCAACATTTTAGTTTTTAGCATTATTTAAAAATAAACCAGTTAACTATATTGAATTAAAGGTAAATTGAAGAAACATCTCCTTTCTCATCCTTAATCTCTCCTCCTTTTCTCTTTCCTCTTTTTTCCTTTTTCCCATTGAGTAATAGTTTTGATTTAAGGTAATTTATAAACAAATACGTTTACTTCTATTTTTATATATCTTTAGCTTTTTAAATTTTTTTTCTATTGAATATGTTCTGAAACTTTAATTATAAAAATAAAACTTATATTTTATTGGTTAGTTGGAAGAGATTGCCATTTGGCAATAAGCCCGCAAATGTACAAATAACATTTTGTATAAAAAGTTAAATAAATAAATAAGTCATTTTTGTTAAGGTGTCTATGTCAATACATCCATGTAACTGAATTAAAAGCTAAACGGTTTTTAATTTAATGACCATAGTTACATAGAAAATAGACTTATATATTTGGTTAATCCAGTCTGGAATAACTATGCGGAAGAGGAATTTTTTTTTGGCTTAGGCTAGGTTTAGATTTAGGAACAATAAAGTTTCCAGCGATGAAGCGACAAATGGGTATTTTATTTGAATTACAAAAGGCAATTAATTAATAATCATTTCGAAACCAAATGTTAAAACAACGGGTGTTCAAAAGTGATTACTTAGAGCACTTAGTTAACACTGTTGTTTTAAAATTCTCACATATGCATGTTTCCCGTATTTATCACGCTTTTTGATCAGGGCGGTTGGTTCTATAATATTAAAAGAATTCAGAGTCAAAAGATCAAACAGCATTTTTAAGTGTACGACAAAATATGGGCGTTGTTGCTTAAAACGATAATTTTTAGTTTAACCAACCAACCCATCTTATTAAAAAAGACTCAAATAAAAAGTATTGCAATATTAAAAAAAATGTATTTTGCAGGTTGAGCGGCGGAGAAACATGTTTTTGACGCGTAATGAAATAATGAATTGATCAAAGACCTGTTAACAATTACTTCATTAAAATCTATAAAAAAGATCAAAGCCACGAACGGAATCATTATAATTTTGTCATTAGTATAATTTCATATCTTAATTTTTATTTCATTTAGAATAATTTATTAAAAAATGTCTACAACATAATTATTATATTGTTTATTTAAGTAAAATTTTAAAATTGATACAAGATACGAGGACTCAGTGTTGTAGATTTGAGCTGATTACGTTTGAAAATCGGTATTTTTTTAACTGTCTGATGGACTCTTGAAAATTTCTTATCTAGTATAATATCTAATGGCTAGTAGTGTCGGGTCTAGAAAGATCCCTTGTTCCTTAATTTTACAAAATTCATATCAATGGGAACGTATATATTCATATATATGTTTAGATAATTTATATAGCGCCGTTTTTATGAAAATCACCTCAAGGGCGCTGTACAGTAAATAAATATCCCACCACGTCTTGCAGCTACAGAGCGCATGAACGGTAGGGATTCTTGTTCTTCGTCTCCAATTATGATATATAGGAGCTAGATTATAGCACGTTTTGCAGCTACAGAGCGCATAGACAATAAGAAATCTAGCCCCTTTTTTAAATTTTAAATTTTTTTATTTTACAATAAAGTTTAGATATTTAGTGATATTTAAAAAAATAATCAAAAAAACAAATTTATAAAAATAGAAGTTAGATTGCAATAAGTCTTGCAGCTACTGAGCGCATGGACAGTTGGAATTCTAGACTTCATTTACTAAATTTGGATATTTGATAGTTGATAACATTTACCTATTAAGGCTAGATTACTAATCGTCTTGCAGCTACAAGATGCATGGACCAGTGAAATTCTGGCAACTTAAAATAAACATTGATCATAATAGTAAATTTGTAAAGTGTTCGTGCTAAAAAGTTAACAATAAAAAACTTAACAGATAAAGCACCGTTTCAATACTATGGATAACATAACATATAAAAGTATGGGTAGTATATGCATAAATATATGGAAAAAATCTTTAAAATACTGCCCCCGAACCTATTACGAGGTGTGTTAAGAAAATACCGGCATTTTTTACATTTTTAAATTAAACAATGAATATAGCTGAAAATTTTAGCGTACGCCAGGGGCATGTATACCAACATAATAAAAAATGACAATCGGACTCTAAACCCGCGAAATTTAAAAATTCCCGTTATTTTCTGAACAAACCTCGTAAATAAGAATTGTTGAAACCTGACGATTATGTATGTATGAAATTTTATCGGTAACACGGTTGATACAATGCAATTTAATAAAGGCAACAATACCAATTTTTGAACAAACATTTTACTATTTCAAAGTTATATATGAAAAAAACAAGTTGATAAAAAATAAACGATGAAATAAGTGACTAAACCATTTTTATCAACTGAGTCCCTCAAGATAGTATTCTAGATCCAATTTTATTAAAAATCTAAAAAAACTATCTCTGCTATTTAAACATCAAAAGGTCTTTTATACGTTTTGCTAATGACACCGTACCATCATCCAAAGATAATAAACTAGCCAGAAACTAAAATGCATGCAACCATTTATGGAAAGACAGATGCCCTGTGTATGTCTAACTCTAAGTAAATAATAAGAAATTTAGAAATTAGACGTAGAACCGATGTCGTTGATATCAAGGAACGTGCAGCAAAATTAAAATGGCAGTGGGCAGGATACTTGACAGGACAGAAAGATGGTTCGTGGACACCAAGAAAAATAAAATGGAGACTGTGGGTAAACAAAAGAGGTGTTAGAAGGCCACAAAAAGTATGGCTGACGATGTTGCTTTTATAGGTAGTAAAACTCGGATGAAAAAAGCGGGTGGCAGAAAGGAGTGGAAACGTTTAGAAGAGGCCCATATCCAGCAGTGGAGAAAACAAGGCAGAGAAAGAAGAACAAGAAAAAGAAGTAGAACATATGTAAAGGAACACATGAGAAAGTAGAAAAATATAGTTTAAACATAGCTGTATACGAGTAGATACTTATAAGTTAACTCTTAATCCAAAACTAACTTCATTCAGTTTCAAATAGGTATAATACTTACAAAATAGATTCGTACATTAAGTTTTATTCTTATATAAGTTTTATAATTAAGATCCAGTAAAAAGTCGGCCTCGTGGTGTACTGGTCAGCGCGTTTTCATACCATGCAAGAGGTCTTGGGTTCGATTCCCGATATGGTTGACAAGATCTGGACTTTGTTGATGTAAGTTTTTTCTAGATTAAAACAACCACTAAGATAGACCAGTTCTTGCCTTGAGGTAGAAATATTTAATATTTTTTTATACCAATGCAGTGGCCTATGCACCTATTGTGTACGAAAAGGGAATGATGATGGTTTACAAAATGCGATTCTTATATTTAATTTTTATACAGATCCATTAAAAAAATGAAATGAATGAAGCATTTTCAAAAAGATAATAAAACTTTTATCTCAGTTCAAATCTTGCTTTATTTTTGCGGTTTCTGAAAACTAAGAACCTTGATTTGCCCCTGGTGGTGCATAGGATACAGAATTAGAAAAATAGTTGCAGTGAATCTCGCTCATGTGTTAAAATAAAGTAGGGTGCATAGAATTAAGAATAGTCCAGAAACCGCATACGCACATCAAACAGAAGGCGAATAAACTACTCATAAACGAGTAGGTTTACATTTTGACCCATTTGTTTCTTTATGGACTTCGCTCAGTACGCAACTCCTGATTTGAATTCAACTATGCCGTGTTGCATCCTTTTAAAGTGTAGAAATACTACTAGGATTTAAAAGAAACAGGAGGGTGTCACATTTCATGTGTAATTAGCAAACGAATGTATGAGTAGCAAATGCATTACTTAGAAATTGAATTATTTTTCCACTTGTCAGATTATCAAAGAAACAAAATGGAAATTTCGTTAGTGTTACTAGGGTAGTAAATATTTTTAAGCTACTTTACTCATCTAAGAAAGAATGAAAATTGGACTCCGGATCTAACAACTCTGTGGTGAAAAATTGACCGACATTATCTGTAAGACATCAAATATTATTTAACATGATATAAAAATTTCTATTTTTTGTAAAATAAAATTTGTTTTATATTTTAAGTTTAAAGTTCATTTATTAAATTACTCTTATTAAATGACCCTTTATTTATCTACTCTGATGTGTCAATCAATATTTTCACGTGCACAATAAAATTTAAGATAAATTAACTGATTGCTTTTTTTACCTTACATTTGTGTTATAATTATATTTTTTCCCATCGTGCAACATTACGCGGCGACATCACGAATGCGCGCGGCGAAAGTGTGGCATAGTAGAGGAATTATTGGACACAGTCCGATGTATTCAAATATGATTCTACGCTCCTTCTGGACTATTCTTATTTCTATGCTTAAAATATTACTATTTATTTTGAATTGCTAAGTAGATTTGCAAATCTTGTAAAGGCCGCAACGGTTGACAATAATAATATGATCTGAATCTGTATAAACAAATGAACAGGTTCAATGCTTAATGTGCTTGTTCCATAAGCAAGTACATATACGTATTGAGTACTTCAATTTAACTGGTTTTCCCAAGTCACTTCAAAAGTAGAATGTCACCGAACTAACTATCTGCATTCCATCCAGATCTTCAAAGCATTTAACACTTTTCTACTATCTAACCGCGTTTTCCTTGCTAGTCGGTTCGACTAATTGACACCTCCAACCGCATTTAAGGGAGTATTGTTGCAAGAAAACTGCAAAAACTATTTTCGATGTCCCGGCATTTTTCAATATCGAATCGCGGGTCATTTTAATCGCATCGCCAGAACTTCTTTTGCCGGTTTATCGAATCATTTGGCGCGGGGCGGGGTTGAAAGTTCCGTCAATAAGACGACAGAAAAACAAATCAAACACGCCAACGCGTAAAAAGTCACTTACCACGATTCTTTATTCAAATCAACGTTAATGTTCTTTTTACTTTCGTCAGCGGTGCTGGGTTGTTCTTTTGGCGCGATCAAGATGAACCAAGAAGCTCGCTCGAGAACCAGTTCGTCAGTTTAAATTTGCCGCCGGTCGTCGTATGACGTGCTGCGCACACGCGGCGGAGTAATAAAAACACGCGGACCATCCGGCTTTTTTATTACGATTTATTTAAAATAGTTCTAAAATCGTGAATATTTAAAAAATAAATGTCGACAGTGCCTGATGTTTTTTTTGAGTTGATCGTGGTAGTGTTGAAAAAATGTGCAAGGGCCGTTAGTTTTTTGTGCAATTTGCGGTCTTTTTAATTGACGGCCGATCGAAAGAATGGCAAACTGGATGCCTTTTAGTGTTGTGTCAATAAAGTGCATTTTAATGGTATTTAAACCGATTATAAAGTGAGTACTGCGTCTGACCTTTCCATAAAGTTTCAACAGTCAGCACAGTGGAGTTATTATTGGAAAAATAATCGGATACTTGTTGCCTGTTCAACAAGTGAGTACCTACCTACTTATTTGAAAAAACATATCTGCGTAAGTAAAGAAGTGAATTCCATCTACCTTTTTTTATAAATACTAAATAATTGTCACGCTATTTTTTTCTTTCAAATAGACACATTATGAACAAAAAAAGTTTTAAAATAAACATACCCATATACATGTACAGTCCCTTTTTGAATCAGGTTTTCCTAGTGATGACTTCTAATTTATTTTTTTTTACACTTTTTTCATGTTAGGTGTTAACATAAGTTGTGTCCGTTTTTTCCCAAATTGATCACCAAAAGTAAAACAAAATGGTAAAAGTTAACCGTAATTTAATTGAAATTTCATCGCTTTTGCTTTAAATATATTATTTTATTTGATTACGAGCCTTGAACGTGGAATGTCAAGTAGACAAAAGTTAGCCTTTTCAACACCTCCTTCTGTTCGCGTTTAATCGAGAGCATAAAATTGTCATAGTTGCTCTTGATATTTGCGCAGTCCATGGTGAAAATGCTTTGAATAATTGACTAATTTGTTGTAAAATAATGAATTATAATATATTTTGACTTTTTTGTGGTAATGTTTTTTTTTTTGTATTCTCTTGCTCTTTTCATTTGGATAAAAAACAAACACAAATTTTGTGTTGACATTAGCGGTGTTATTCTAAGCCACTCTCGCGGCCGGAGAAAATACTTTTATCTCGTGATTTACGTACAAAATACACGAGGTAAAAGTGCTTTCCACGCCCTCGAGAGCGTTTGGAATATCACCCCAGATCGTCGAAATAAATCCAACCTTCTAGTCCTATTTAGAATTCTCAACTTACTATTTGATGCGCCTGAACTGAGCTCAATAAAAGTCAATATCACTGTTGGAAATCTCAGACAAAATTTACTTTTTCATACCGATAACGATAGAACTAACCATGGTTTTCATTCCCCTATAATTAGAAAATTTTTAGGTCTCCCAACAAACATACCAGTCTTGATTTCTTTGATAACAAGTTATCTTCTTTCATACGATCACTGAATCTTTGATAAAATGAAATTTAACAATAAACACCTCTCTCCCACTTTCAAGTCTACTATATGCCACTGTGTCGTTCTACTTTCTTTTAAAATAATTTTCAATGCAAATGCATATGTCCTTAAAAATGCCAATTGGGCGTTTATATAAACAAATAAATTAATCTGTTCAGTCTGCGCTATTATAGGGTGTTTATTGGCAAAAAATGTACGTACTTCTGTTACCAAAATAAGAAAAAAGAAAAATAAGTACTTGGCATTTAAAATAGCAAAGAAATATTCCTTGCAGCTTTACTAGATACAAAAATGCCTGTTTCAAAGCTATATGCACATAATATTAAGAAGAATATATATTTTTAATGAGAATGGTTAAAACATAAGAAGCGGAGATAAAAAATATTAAACTTCATAAATTAAATAAATTAAATGAATTATAATAAAAAAGGCAAGTGACAATCTTAATTCCAAAAATTATTATTTAGTTTAAAGGAGAATTACCCATTATAAAAACATAAATAAATAAATGAATACTTACTTAGCGAGTCCGGTTGGATTACATCTTGCTTCTTCAGTGTGTGGCGACAGATTTCGCCTTGTCGTTTGCCACAATTAAATAATGAATGAAAATCTAACATTGATTATTATAAGCAGCATCAAATTCTTATTTATAAGACGTCTTCCAGCTGACTTCTTCCTATTTTGATGAACTACTCCTTAAGAATTTATTTTTGGAAGAGTTAGCAATTTCTTGATGAGCTTATTGTAGCATCGAGGTCCTATAAAGCTTTATATTGCATTTGGGCAAATACTGTCTTCATTTGAGTATTGCACGACTACCTTTAGTTATGGCTTTATTTCTTTTAGGATGTATTTTTACTCATTGAGGTTTCTTATAATTGATGTATTTTTAAAGGGTTATTATAAATAACTGTCTCAAATTTAAGACTTTTAATTTCCTAAATAGTGATTCTGAATGACACTGAAAGGATTTTTAAAAAAGGTTCGTATAATTGTTTTTTCGGACCTTAATTAATGAACCATGTAGCGGCTCCACATCAGCGTACTTTACCAATTATATATATATTTAAAATACGACTTAACAAGAGTTTACCATATTGTCAGCAGAAATAAAAAATATTTAAATGTAAATTATTCAAGTGGAAAAAAATTAAAAATAAAAAACATATTTCTTGTGTTTGTTAATAGTTTTGGTACACAATAGTTAATATTTTAGAAAAAATATTAAACAACAATAATATAACTTTAAACGTATTGACTAAAATAACAAATGAGTCCATATTAATTTTCTTTTCTCTCTTTTGAACAATTTTCACTACGTAACTTTCAGCATTTCAAATTTCCGCCAACGTTAAATTTACCTATTTTTTTAGATCCTTTTCGCTCAATATTTTTTTAATAATTTTCTCGTTTGTTTATTTACTTAATAATTGTATCTACCGTAGTACTTTAAAAAAGAATTATAAAACTTATTAATATTTATGGATTCTTCGGCCTCATGGTGTAATAATAATCAGCGCGTTTGCCTACCATACAAAAGGTCTCGAGTTCGATTTCCGACATGGTTGACATGAAATATTTATTTAAAAAGGTAATTTTATTCTAAAATATTTTATAGTCCTCTGGACTGGTACGTGATGCGTCAGGCTGATCATCTTACCTTCATGTACCAAAAATTATCAAGATACGCTGCGATCAGTGTATTAATGCAGTGCCCTATGCACCATTTGGTGCGGAAAGGGAATGATGATGATACCTCATGGGACTCTTACGTATTTATTTTAAAAGAGAAAAGCATTGTATCAATAAACGAAAATAATTAGCACAATAATTATAAAATAAATAAACAAAAATGTATTTAAGAATGAATTATAAACTAATAAAACGATCCATAAACAAGTCCAGAAATTGGAGTCCAGAAAAAAAAATATTGAGGCAATACTAAATATGTATGTGAAATAATTTAATTACACGAATCTCACCCACATAAATAAAGGTTTCAGCTCTTTTACTTCACAAAAATCAACAGATGAAAGAATTGAAGGAATATAGATGTTCAAATATGGGCAGAATGGTGGATGTTACACAGTGTGGAAAGTGGCCACTTAAACCAGCCAATGACAGGTCATAAGCCCTGTAGATGCCTAAACTTCTCCATTACCTTCTCTAAAATGTTCTTCATCTCTGTTGTAATATGTATATAAAAAAATATTTAGTTCAAAAAATTCAGTTGGATCAATAGGTAATTCTGTCATTTATCAATGTTTAAATTTAATTAACAAATAAATTTTATTTACTACCTTATTTGAATATTTTAAATAAAAGAATAATCATAATTATTTTAAAAAGATCTCCGTATTTATATTACTCTATTATTTTTAAATAACTCTATTTTTTTATACTCATCATTTCTCTTTTTGCACTCAGTGATGCGTAGGGCACTGTATTGACACTCAAATTACAGCGTATCAGAAGGTAAAGAGATCAGTAAGGCTTTATTTTTTTATTAAATTTTCTTATTATGAGAATATAAGCATGTTTAGCGAATGGGTCTTTTAACTTAACAGGTTTGAAAGGAGTGAATGCATTATTATCATTTTTAATGCACTGTCATATTTTGGACAGAAAGAATGTGCATTTCATATGCAAAAACATTAAATAATGCCATGCAGATTATGTAGTGGGCGTTTTATCTTCCTAATGAAGGATTCTGAGTGCATCGTAAAACACGCATACTATGTGTTGCAGTATTTTTTTATTTTTTTTTAGTTATCTTTGTGAGCTTGTTTCGCTTTAGAAAATGAAATATTTTTTTGCAGTCGACCTTCGAATCGCTCAGAAACAATAAATCGCTATGTGTCAACAGCCTACTTAAAAAACTTTTATCAATAAAAAAAAACAAATAGTAATAATTCCAGTACTGGTTTGACTTGCCAAAACTTCGGGCGTTTGTATTTGGCGAATCACTAAATGAACCAATAAAAACATTTCAAAATATTATAAAGTTTAAATGTTTGCAAATACAGCGCCTTTTAAAAAAAAATCGATTATAATAATATTCCACTCCACTACTTCGAGAATTACACCGGCAACCTCTTCCACATAGGTGGAATACAAACTCTGTTGGCTTATGCTGAATATCTAAGGGGACTATACATTCCAGATGAACTAGCTGACACGCGTCTTACGCTTAGATCAGCTACGTCTACGGCGAGAGAAAAAGGTTTTATACCTCTACGCAAACAGCGCACTAAATTCAGTGAACGAGCATTTGCGGTCGCAGGCCTTATGGCATGGAATGCTCTCCCAGCAGAGGTGCGAGGCTGTGAAAGTGAAGTGATGTTTCGGAAAAAACTTAAAACCCACTTGTTTTCTAAATCATTTGAATCAATCCGTAGCATGTGATATCAAAATAAATTGTTTTTTTATTTATTTAAACGCCTTTTATGCTTTTTCGTGTTTTTACATACAAATATACAAATAAAGGCATACATGTATTTTACAAAGAAGTAGCAAAAAATACATAAACGATTTTTAAAAGAAAAAGAAAAATATCAAAAATATCATCTTTACATATTAATGTAAAAATGGAAAGAACAGAAGCGTATTTGTTAATATGAAAACAGCAATGCATTTTACACAAAGAAAGGAGCAAAAAAAAAAATAAAAAAAAATTAAACATAACATATTAGTAGAAAATATATGAGGATACATAATAAACCGTACATATATTGCAGTGGAGAACAGGAGTATATTTTTTCGTATAGGTTGTATTAAAATAATCTTAAAATTAGATGAAGTTAGAAAAATACTTATTTAGAATACATATATAAGTCAATAAACGGTAAACAATTGAAATTAACATAGTATTATTTAGGTATTACAATTTAAAGATAGTAAATTGATACACTGCCTTTTAAAATTCAAAAGTGTTATATTAAATATATCTACGTTATTTGCGTATTCATTTGCAAATGTATGAATTCTCCTTATTGGCGATTGTGCACTGTGGTTTGTTGTAGATATATTTACATGAATAGTTTATTAAATCGGGTAACCCGGCCCGGAACTCGCAAGTTGATTAGTTGTAACAGTTCGGAAAAATCAAATATTTAATTTAATATTTTAAATAAAAATAACGGATCATTCAGTTTTCAGCAGCTTCAAATAAAATTATTTATCCATAGAATCACTATGTAAAGCGCCCCTGAAGTATTAAATTACGAAAATGGCGATGTATAAGTTATTAATAATAATAATAATAAAAATATTTATATCATAATTTCGTCTCCAGGTGGATGAAGAATACAGTTACGCGTGTGAAATAGAACTAGAATCCTGGAAGAGTGTGTTCGACTTGATGGCCACTCTCAGGTAAAAACCATGGAAAAGGAAATCCAGTTGAAAAAAGTTCAGCTGGTAATTTGTGTAGTCTTGAGGTCCTGGGTTCGATTCTTTGGCCCGTATTATTAGGGAAGTTAACATTTATCTTCAATTTTATCCACGTGTTTTTTTTTAAAAAAAAAATTTGTAAATAGTTTTAGTTACAGGTTACCGACGAAGACACATTAAATTTTCCTCTATTTTATTTTAAACCGTCTGGATATGGATACGTACCAATAAAAATAGCGTTTATAATCGCGACTCTGAAGGGTCCACATAAAATATTTGTTTATATCGTGGTTTTACCTTAAAATATTTTACTGTCCCTGGATTGGCACTTTACGCGTAATTAACTATTCACTAACTAATCATCCTACCATAGAATTAAGAAAAGTCCAGAAGGAGCGTATAATCATATTTGAATACATCGGACTGTGTCTAAAAATTCCTCCACTATGCCACACTTTCGCCGCGCGCATTCGTGATGTCGCCGCGTAATGTTGCACGATGGGAAAAAATATAATTATAACACAAATGTAAGGTAAAAAAAACAATCTGTTAATATGTCTAAAATTTTATTGTGCCCGCGGAAAAATTGATTGACACAACTGAGTAGATAAGTAAAGGGCCATTTAATAAGGGTAATTTAATTTATGAACTTTGAACTTAAAATATAAAACGAATTTTATTTTACATAAAACCGATATTTTTATATCATGTTAAATACTATTTGATGTTTTGATGATAATGTCGTTTAAATGTCCCCCACGGCGTTGTTTAATCAAAAGTCAATTTTTTTATTAGTTCTTTCATTAGATGAGCAAAGTAGGGTAAAAAAATTACTACCCTGGCAACACTAACGAACTTTTCTTTTTGTTTCTTCGACAATCTGACAGATGGAAAAATAATTCAATTTTTAAGGAATGCATTTGCTACTTAAACATTTGTTTGCTAATTACACATGAAATGTGATACCATCTTATTTGTTTAAGATCCTAGCAGTATTTCTACACTTAAACTGACACAACACGACATAGTAGAATTCAAATCAGGAGTTGCTTACTGAGCGACGTCTACAAAGAAACTAACGAGTCAAAACGTAAACCTACTCATTTATGAGTAGTTTAGTCGCCTTCTGATTGATGTGCGTATGTGGTTCCTGGACTATTCTTAATTCTATGCACCCTACTTTATTGTAACACATGAGCGAGATTCACTGAAATTATTTTTCTAATTTAGTGCCCTATGCAACACGAGGTGCGAATTAAGGTTCTATAATAATGATGCTTAAAACTTAATAATTTTGTTTTAAAATGTAAACAACAAAAAAACATTTTTTTATGTGCATGTAAATAAACTTTTAAACTGGTATAAGAAGTTAGTATACAAATTGAAATAGTGTTTTAGTAGGTGAAATAATTCAGCCTGTTTAATAACATCTACATCAATAAAGGTTTCAGCTCTTTTACTCCGCAAAAGTTAATAGATGGAAGTGTTGAGGAAATGTGGATGTTTAAACAGAGGCAGAATGGTAAATTTTACACAGTGTAAAGTGGTCACTTAAACCATCCAATGACAGGTTACAATTCCTGTAAATACATAGACTTCCATATTACCTTCTCAAAAATGATTATTTTTTCATTTATTTAACTTTTTCTACATAATGTTATTTGTATACTGGCGGGCTTATTGCTAAATGGCAATTTCTTCCAACCAACCAATACAATAATAGTTTTATTTTTGTAATTCAAGTTACAGAACATATTCAATAGAAAACGAAGATTCAAAAGTTTATAAATTACCTTAACTCGATACTATTACTCAATAGGAAAAAGGAAAAAAGAGGAAAAAGAAAAGGAGGAAGGATTAAGGAAGAGAAAGGAGATGTTTCTTTAGACGTGATTTACACTGAGATAATGTAGTAACATCTTTGATGGTGGATGGGAGATGATTCCACAGTCGAGCCGCATGGACACCATATGAATTAGAGAAAAAAGAAGAATTCTGGATGTTATCCCTCTCTGTCGCATTAAATTAAATTTTTATTTTATACAATCAAAACGACATTTAAGAAGGATATTACCTTTTTAAAACATCATATTTCTCACGTACAAGCCACGCATATGCAAATGAAATAATATCAGGCACTACAAGTAATAAAATCATCTCTTGGTCCATAATAAATCGTGCGGTTAGAACCCCTGTCCATGATTCAATACATTATAATGGATCTATGTACATTTTTATGGTACGCAATTCACCGTTGATAACACCTGTTGTAATTGCGAATCAATTCCTTTATTACACTTGGGAACACCTCGGGTACACATTACTGAAATTGATTTTCGTATAAGCATTAGGTAGGTAATCGAAAAAGGTATTTAAATGCATTAAAAACAGTTGTGCATTTATATATCTCTGTAAAAAAAGGTAAGCTTTCAAATAACAATACTGCCGCTCATAGGAGAGGGTAAATAAGGTCTTATTTATTTTTTTAAATTCATACTAGGAAAATACACAGCAAAACAACTGACAATGTTTTGAGTTTGTCCAAATTTTGGTAGACAAGGACTGGATTCAACCCCCTAAAGAGCCGTTAATGTCAGCATATTACAACAGAGATGAATCACATTTTAGAAAAGGGAATGTAGAAGTTTAGGCATCCACAGGGCTTATGACCTTTCACTTGCTGGTTAAAGTGGCCACTTTAAAAACTGTGTAACATTCACCATTCTGCCCATATTTGAGCATCTATATTCCTTCAATTCTTTCATCTGTTCATGTTTGTGAAGTTAAAGAGCTGAAATCTTTATTAATGCGGATGAGATTCGTGTAACTGAATTATTTTATTTGTTTTTTCTCTTATTATAGTCGTATTAGAATCTTTTTTAGCAACTTATAGTAAAAAAAAATCAAAAGTTATTGAAGGATAGAAAAAACACGATTTTTTATTTTTATATATTGGCTGGAATTTCCGAAGTAATTTAAATGTCTGATTGAAATATCACATTTAAGCATTTTTCGCGCCACTTTCCTTTCACACTTTGTCAGGTTCTATAATTTATTGAAGACCAGAAGTGTGTACAAACCGCCCTAACATAAAGCTGTCTGACAGTTAGAAAATTAGTTGATTCAAATGCATTAATATTTGATTATTAGTGGGTTTACAACCACCCCATAAGATTTAACGTAGATATAGTACAATTTTACTTTCGAAACGTATGCGAGAAAAACAAAATTAAAAAAATTCGAAAATAGAACAAACAATATGTGCATATCAATTCATTAATATCAATACAGTGTTTAATGTTTAAGGAGAATGGAATAGAGAGAATTGTAAAGAGGAAATATAAGAAAGAGAAAGATGTTTCTTAAGGCGTGATTTTAACAGAACTTCTAACTCTATAAACATCTTCGACAGTGGGTGGGAGATTATTCTACAGTCGATCCGTATGGACAGTCTATTTGAGTTAAAGAAGTAGGATAAATTGTGAGGATTTAACAGGATAAAGTCTTTGTTCCCTGAACATAGATTTAGTAGAGCTTTTGAACTTTTTATTTTTAAATTATGTTATTTGTAGCTTAAAAATTGTTGCAGATTAAAAAAAAAAAACACTTTTTATTTTTATACACCTTTTATCAAAATAAAATTTTACGTTCACTTTGCCCAGCTAACAAGGGTACATACCCTGTTCCAAGCTAGGCAATTACATTCTAATATATGATAATAATTAACAAATCAATAGAGAGCACAGACAAATAAAATATAAACTTATTCGTACACACATTTTGCTACATATACATACACACATACACATATATACATACATATATACTCACACACATACATACACCAGTAAGAATCTCCAACATAAAAAAAATGTGGTACAAATTTTTACCGTCAAGGAATTACAATATAAAAGATTTTTTTCCAACTTGATATATAAGCAAAAATAAATGATTAATAAATAAATATAATAAGTGCCCTTGAGGTATTATATTACGAAAATGGCGCTGTATAAGTTATCCATAATAATAATAATAATAATACTTGCGTTGAGAATTGAGAGCGAAAACTAAACAGTCTATAACGCTTTGTTGTTAAACTAAAACCCGTACTAAAACAAAACCAAAAATTTGGAACGGTTTGTTCTATGCTATAGAGCTGAAGGGCTTCTCTAGAGAGTTATTACTCAGGAAGATGAAACCATTTAGTCCAGGTTTCTGTTTCTATTTCACACAAATATCTGTATTCTTCATGCGCCTGGACATGGACAAAGCAGCCATCGTCATCTCGCAATTGCTATGTAGAAAAGTTTTAAACAAATGATAAAGGGGTGGAGTTAAATTATTTTTTCATTCACGAATCTTCGGGTAATCTGGCACGAATAGACGATTGGGATATCGGTATTGTTCATTTTCGGTGAATCCGGTCGAAATAATGGTCCGTCGGGACACGGAATTGCTTTACGAACCGAAATTATCGAGGCGAATTACATTCGTAGGTATCGCCGCCACCGCAAGACAGAGAACATTATGCGGTCTCGCCTAAAGAATCGTCGAATCAAACGAAATGAATCGAAGTGGAGATTTACACTATGGGAACTCGTTTTTTCACACGGAAAAGGCAACGTTGGACATGCATACGTACAATGAGACCAACTAACATAAGTTCGGGTCGTGTACTTTCTTTATTTTAGAGTTTAATCTAAAAAACAAACGTTACAATTTTTTTTTAAAATGAATTTTCTATTTGACCTATCTATTATTATCAGAGATTAAGAACGTCATTTCGTAGTTTTAGTAAAATATCTGTACCTTAAAGGATAAGCCACAAGAGTCAAATTGAACGAAATATTCAGGAAACAAAATTTTGTGATTGTGAGATTTCCAAAATATAAATTTTAAACCAAATGAGATAATTTCAATCCATTAACACTTTGAGCACCGGTCGAATACACATAGAATTTACCCTGTGCCCGGCCCATTTTTGTGAAATTTCATGCTTTGTGAAGGGTTTTTTAAAAGTGTCATAAATATGGAAATACTGTGTAAATCAATTGAATCTTCTCAGATTTATTTGAACTAATTAAATAAGTAATTTTTGTATCATAGTTTGGCCAACATTGGCATTTATGGAGAGCCACATTACGCATTGCAATGTTCGCACATATACATGGCCTCACTTCTTTTATTTGTGCTTTGTATCTCGGAGCCGTGTAAACACGTGATTATAATAACCATGCGTTGTCCCGGTCCCGTGTTTATACGTGGTTTACCAGCAGCGAAAAAGTACTAGTAAAAGTCACTTGATGTCAATAAAATGCACTTTTTTAGACAGCTGGTAAACCACGTGAAAACACCGGACCGGGACACAACGCGTGGTTATATAATCACGTGTTTACACGGCTCCGGGATACAAAGTGTTAAGAACTTGGTATGTAAAATAATTATTTTTTTGATAATGATAATCTCTTAATCTATTTTAATTGGACAAACGTAGAACTGTGATGAACCTTATGTACATGCATTTTTAAAAAAAAATGCCATAAGTGATGTTTCATCTCTGTTGCAATTAATTTCTTTTCATATTCCCTATATCCCCGTCTTAATTTCTTTAAAAACAAGTTGTCTTCTTTCATGTGATCACTAATTCAAATTCAAATATGCCATATCCCCTTCCACTCTCCCCTAGTCCAATTTTGCTCCCTCTCTTGATGTTACATCAAATATATTATATTATTGTACTTTTACTATATACAATAATACTTCTTTTTTCCCATCAAGTTGTTTGATGTATAATCATTAATACTTTTAAAAAGAGCCATTCCTAATCTGTCTTCATTGGAGAAACGTAGAACTTAGATGGACCTCATACGCATTTAAAAATACTTAATGCTATAAGTGATATCCCATCTCTGTGGCAATATTTTTTTTTCATGTTCTCAACTTTGTCACCAGAAACCAAATTCCGCAATTTATTAAATCGTTTAAGAGCAACTTTAGTTTTTATGCCCCGATGTCCAGAATGTGTAGATTAGTCAATTCGGCACTCAACTTGGAATTCTTTGGGATAGATCTTCTAACTTTTCGTAGATCTCTTCTTCACTAAAGCAGTGTGGAGGGATGAAGATGGATTGACATAAATATGAAGCCTTATATGCTTATTGTGTTTATAAATATATTGTTTACCGTAGTTTGTTTTCGCTACAATGTTTAACGTTATTTTTGTTCAGTTTATTGTTAATATGTTTCTTTATATCACTGTTGTAATTGGCCTAGGCGGTATTAACATATAATAAATAAATAAATAGCACATTAACAAATTACAACAGGGATGCAGAATACCTTATATAAGGGAATGTGAAAGTCTAGGCATTTACAGGGCTTATGACCTGTCATTAGCTGGTTTAAGTGGCCACTTTACACAATGTGTAACATTCACCATTTTGCCTATGTTTGAACATCCATATTTCTTTATTCTTCCATTTGTTGATTTTAGTGAAGTTAAAGAGCTAAAACCTTTATTGTTGTAAAGAGATTCATTTGACTGAATTGTTTCACATACTAGGCAACGCCTGAAAACAAATTTTCCATTTTTAAACTTCTTCTTGGACCAGTTGGTTTTATTACAATATTTGAGTTTGTCCAAATGTTCGTAGACAAGACTGGATTTCACCCCCTCGGGTGTCATTAAGATTAACAAATGTTACTTTTTGTACTTAACATGTTACAACAGAGATGAAGAATATTTAAGAGAAGGGAATATAGAAGTCTAGGCATCTACAGGGCTTATGACCTGTCATTGGCGGGTTTAAGTGGCCACTTTACACACTGTAACATTCACCATTCTGCCCATATTTGAACATCTATATTCCTTCAATTCTTTCATCTGTTGATGTCTATGAAGTTAAAGAGCTGAAACCTTTGTTTATGCGGGTGAGATTCATCTAATTGAATTATTTCACCTACACACTAGGCAACGTCTGAGTTTTTTTATATTTTTTCAATGTCTATACTTCTTCATGGACCAGGTGGAGTTGAACAGGGAGTTAAATATAGTCCTTGTCTACAAAAATTTGGACAAACTCAAAATATTGTCTTTTTATAATTTATTTATTTGATTTATGCTGGTTTTCTATGAAAGTATTTGAAATTAATTAGGAGAGAAAATTAATTTTTATGTTTCTACTACTACTACTACTACTGCTACCATCACGCTATTTCCCGTAAGGGTAGGCAGAGAGAATGGACGGCTATTCACGTCTATCCTAGCATGCATTCCTAGCTTCTTCCACATAACACTTATGGAAGTGAAACATGGAACTGGCACAGGAAGGATGTAAGCCGAGTGAATGCGGTCAAAATGCGATGAATGGGTAAGGAATAATGAAATCAGGTGAGAGTGTAAATCTGAGTCAAGTATAATTGATAAGATTAAGAAAGGGTCTCTTAGATGGTTTGGTCATGTGGAACGAATGGACGACGAAAGAATGGTAAAACAAGTATATATTGTGAAAATGAATGGTAAAGTGAGACGAGGACGACCAAGGAAGACGTGACATGATCAGATTTCATTTCATATTTTTTTCATTTCGTTTTTAGCACCACAACAGGCCAGGAGGCCTAATTACAGTGTTAAATTATATTACAGAACAACCAGGCTTGAGAAAAAACACATTTTAATTTTTGTGTTCTCACTGGGAATCGAACCCGGAACCTTCCGTGCGTGAGTCAAGCGTCTTGACCACTACACCACGGAGGCCGCCAGATAAACCATTTTAAAAAAATATATATGCAAATGTATTAGATGTTAACTAGTAACGCACGGTTTACGGTGAAGATGCTACGAATTAACAATTATTGACTAATTTGTTGTAAAACAATGAAGCAAAATACATTATTGAAAAAATTTTCGTGATTGTTTTTTTGTGTCCTCTTGTTCTCTGGAAAAAAAGACAAAATTTGTGTTAAAATCCAATATAACTACTCATTTTGTTTGTGCACAAATTGTCTTCATATTTTGGATGTTTTTGGCACTTACTTTATGGATGATTTTTAAATATAATATTTTTAAGAAATATAATAACTTTGTTTTTAAAACCACTTAATTCATTTACATAACCGACTAGTTTCAGCAACAACACGTTGCCCTCCGCAGGGTTACATAACAACATCGTTAACAACTTCATAAAACAAAGTTAAATTATTTCTCAAAAATATTATATAATGTTGACGGAGCCAATATGCTACAACCATCAAATATACTCTTTGTCAGTCCTTGAAAAAGTGCAAGATTTTGTTTTTTTAGGTTCATCTATCTCTGCGAGCGATGTATGCAGATCAAAAGTTAAAAGACGCATCCTAATTTCAAAAAGTGCCATAACTCGACTGACCAAAATTTGACAAGATAAGAACATCTCGAAGGAATCTAAAATGTTCATAGTGCGTATGCTTGTGTTCCTAATATTCTTATATGGCGTAGAAACGTGAACAATCAAAACACGTGAGCAGGAGAAAATAGATGCCTTTGATATGTGGTGTTGGCGTCGAATGCTGAGAATACCATGGACAGTCAGAAGAATAAATGTCTTCATACCGGAGGAACTCAACGTAAAAGTTCGCATATCGGTTATATGCTGCCAACATATTCTGCGGTTGCTAGACGTGGGACGTTCCCAGAAAATCTGGAGAAAATAGTGATTACGGGCAGTGTGCCAGGACAAAGAAGCAGAGGCAGAGCTGTGGCTCAATGGATCGACCAGGTAAAAACAACGTCACGGGCGACCCTATATGAAGCTGTGGAAAGGGCGCAGAGCCGTGAAGGGTGGAGACGCATTGTCAATGGAATGGATGGAGAAAGTTCCAACGATCACGACCCTCAGAACTGAGGAACGACAGAGAAAAATTAAATAAAACTTATAATAACACTGACAACTTACAACAAATTGGACATTATTTTTTTTTATTTATCAACAAGTTTTTTCTTACAACATATTATCACTTTATTTATTAAAATAAAAAAATCCATATAGGCAAGGCTCGTGCGTGGGCATTAATGTCAATTAATTCAAAGATTTTTCACCCTACCAATATCGCGAGCAGCTTTGGAAGCTCTATTTTTTCAATTGAACACGAACAGAATCAGGTGTCGAAAATGCCCACTTTCGGCTATTTGACATTCCATTTTGACGACTTGCAATCAAAAAAAATAATATATGGTACTTTAGATCAAATACAATATCTTGTAGAGCAGAAAATTTTCTTTCGGGTGACGTATAACGTTTAGCTTGTATTAAAACTTTGTATGCTCATTTTCATATTTGGAAAAAAACGGACTCAACTTATGCTAGCACCCAATACTAAATTAAAATCAGTTACCACGCGTCTTTGGCATTTATTACTTGTACACTTTCATCTGCATATTCATTAACAATAACTCGTATGTAAAAACATTTTTACCCAATTAGTAGCAAGTAATGTTGATTTGCATATAAAAACAGTATTTAACTACGAACCTAACAGCTTCGGGCTCTTAACAGTTTACCATAAATTACATCAACAAGTCTTTGATAAAAATGGGACTGTATGAGATAAACCAATGTTTGACGATACTCGTATATCCAACCGCAATCAGAATATTTGTATAAAATATTTTAATCTTTGTTTGGAAATCCGAGATTAAAAGATATATCGACAAACACCAGTGAATCTCTTACCGTCTCGTTGTGGTACAAGTCATTGCATCAGAAAACACATAACAAAAAAAGTAATTATATTTATTTATTTGTTTAAGATTGTCATTTGAAAAAAAAGCTTCATATTAAATTAAAGAATAAAAATCATTGATAGATAGGGTTAAGATTCATTGTTTATACAAAAAATACACATTACAAAATGCATCAACATCAAAAATACTATAGTTTTTTATGTAAAACCTGTGTTGAGCGGATTTTTTTGCAAAAAAAACGAATAATTAAATCTATTCATTAATAAGACTTGTTCATTACACATTCGAAATGACAAAACTAAATAATAACATACATATATCTAAAATGTATAAATATCCAAAAGTACAAAAAAGTTTATTGCGTGAAATGGACCTAAATAGAAAAAAACTAAATTACAAAAAAAAAATGAAAAATTAATTTATTTTTGGCATCAATTACTTAAAACAAAAAAAAACATGATAAATTAAGTAACATGTAAATATAAAAAATAAACAAACAATATTAATTGTGTATTTTGTAATTAACAAAGTCGAATTAGCAAAAGCATTTTTGAATATCAATAAAAATAAAATGAACGCTTTAGATATGTTCTCAAATCAATTGAACAGTTTAAAATAAGAATATCAATTAAATGTGTAATTATTGATTTTGAACTAAGAACATTATTTTTTGATCCAGGAATCGTTCTAAATTTATGGTACTAAATACAACGCATTTAATTAGAAAGTATTTATTGTATTAAATTAACAAAATTTTAGTATTACCAACAACGCATGTCCAAATCGTATCCAGCACGGATCCAACAAAGATTGACAGACACTTTAACAGAAACGGCAAATGACAGGTCATAAGCTCGTTAAATTCCTTGGCTTTCTTATTTTCTTAGAGGGTCTCCATTTACATTGTCTAAGTGCATATCTGGTCGGAAAAAAGTAAAAATACTATCTTATGTGCATGCAATAATAAATATTTTTACGTATAAACTTTCCGAAGTTCAAGTCATCATTCGTAATATTTATATTTTTAAGATTATTTGATGGCGCTAACTGGTTTTTATAATTGAAAATGATCATAAAGTTTTGACCGTTACAATACCGAAAACTTAAAATGGCGGTGGCAAAACTGGTTTCTTTCCTAAAATATTTGTGTTTTATAATAATTAATTGAAGCGGGGTATTTTTATAATAATAATATTAACAACTAAGAAGATGCATAACATACTATGATATTAGTTATGTTTGTAAAAATAAATACATATTAGTTGGATGGCGTTCTAGCTTCTGTGCCTACCCCTACGTTGATAATTTATTTATTTACATTATTTACTTCAAATGTCTTTTATTTACACATTAACAAATTTATAAAAGCTTTCTAGGCGGTGCTTGTGTTAAGAATTGCCATGTTTAAGTAATACTTTTTATTTCAGATAGTTTTAAATTTCTTTATTATTATAATATAATTTAAAGTATTTTCTTTATTGACATCAACGCTGTCGTATAAAATTAAACAATAAATATAAAGTCACAATAAATAAACAGATCAACTACCGGTTTATACGTATGAACAATACTATACTACCCTAATGTCATTTACCCGTAGGGGTAAGCAGAGAGGATGGACTGCCACACATCTATCCTGGTATACATTCCTAGCTTCTTCCAAATTAATATATCTTGTCATATATGCCCTTCGGTTCTGTCTGCTTTTGACATGACCAGACTTAAGATTTTGATTTATCACGTCTTTGATGTGGCCACTCTGCTTCATCCTTACTCTGCCAGTTTTATGTTTCACTTCCATACATAAGGGTTGGGACTAAAATTCCTTTAGGCACTACCAGTTTAGCTTCCCAAAGTATCTCTTGGATGAATAACGTAACCCTTGACTATGATATAACACAAGTCTATTTCGAAAACAAAACTCAATACTCAATACATCTCTTATTTTTTTATATTATGAAGTTGTGTTTTGCTATGTCAGACCTAAATTATGTTATAATTTTTATTAAATTTGTAAAATATAATTGTAGTTTTTTTAAATATCGGTTTTTCAAAAAAAACTGTCTTTTGCTAAATGTAACACCGTTTTTAGAGGAATTTTTCGGCAGTCTTTTAAGCACTAAAAACAATGTTGACATTTAGACCTCGCTTTTTATAAATATATACATTATCACGAGGAATAAAATTATTATTCACTAATCTGCAAATACCTGAATCGCTCATCACGTTCGGTAATTTGTGAGAATATTGGTGTCTTAGGGTCAAATTCTGTGAGACCAAAACTATAATATGATTGGGCAAACATTTAGAAGCGCATAAAAAGGCACCTCTAATCATTCGTTAATCGGTTTTTAATAACACCCGCGATTACTTATATATTTGTTTTAGAACATTAATCATTACAACCAAGATTCTTCGTAAACGATTCGAAGTTAAATAGTTATTATAAGGCGTGTGAGGTATTAGAAAATATTTCATAAAATTTAACTAAAGGTTAATATTATATATTTGTTTTAATATTTTAATACACACTTTAAAAATTATAGTCCAATATTTTGAAGAACTAAAATTGCCTTTTTTGAGGCTTTACAATTACGTGTTATAAGACAGTTACTTGCAGTAAAGACAAAAAATGGTTTAATTAGCTTATTCTTCGAGAGATTAAACTTATCGGGAAGGCAATGTCTTGAATATCTGGGATAATGTATGTATGTATGTATGTTAACTGTTTAAATACAAATCCATAAGGTTTTAAGCCTTACTCATTAACCCGGTATAAGGTAACGCCTAAACTTAGTGGTAAAAAAAGTATGAAAATACCATCCTTATTACAGTGATAGAATAAGGATGGTATTCCTACCCTAATTCTAGCAATATGTCTATGCGTAACTTTATACAAGGTTTTTAAGGAATACCCTTAATTATGAGCTCGTCGATTGGTTTGAAGTAAGTACATAAAAAAAAGAAAATGAATGCTAGTAAAACAAAGCTGAAAATATTACAATTAAACTGAGGCTATTTTTAATGCCGTTAAAAATCTTCGTTCCGTTTTAATCACGCCAGTAAAAACATAAAACATTAATATTAAAAAGAAACAATGACTTTCCGGGATATTTTTGATAAAAAATAAACTTGAAAGTTTTCTATAACTATCTTTACAACCGCCAGATTACGCCTCTTGAAATTTAGACTAAACTTATGTGTATTAGTAGAACTTAAAAGGCGAATTAATAAATAAGCAAAATATTGAATTTTTGTTTTTGAACAGAAATACAAACATTTTAAATCATACTAATTTCATAGTGTTTTTTTTAAATTTAACATCTCAACATTCGTTAATATTCGTTTAAAATTTGAAATATTTCAACTCAAATACTTTCTTATGGAATCATTTTTTTTTCTAAGAATACTGTTTTGGTTGTTTATTTTTTTTCTACAGTTTGTTTTAAGCAAAAGTTTAATGTTCATATAGGCCATTTGCTCACAACAGAGATTGAGAAAAAAACAAACGGTCCCTTCTCTAAAATGTTATTCATCTCAGTTGTAATACTTCAAAAGAAAAAATATTAACCCTGTTTCATTATTTAATCTGCATTATTACGACGATGAAATCCACGGCAATAATATTTCTTATCCGAGTATACAATTCTGACTATACTAAACTTAACCCACTTAGCGGTAATATGTAATACTGTTATCATTATTTCAAAATGACCACCGCACAGTAGGGTTTTTTAAAGGGCTTTTTGTACTTCGCTGTACATAAACATAAAAAAGAAAGATTGTGTCTTTCTGATACAGTCAATAAAACCTTTCAAGGCAGGTGTAACGGACATTCAGAAGATACTACCTGTAAACCGTAAAGAATCCTTTCCATTCTCACATTGGTTCTATCAACAATGGGAACTTAGTCGAAAATCGTGATACATATTCTCGTTTCTTTATCAAAGCGCTTTATCTGAAAACTACCACTTTGATACAAAGTTATGTATTTGCTTGTAGTTCCTAACTTCGTGCAGCTCTGATATTAAACTACTGGAAAAGCGTAAAAAAATATTGTCATCCGGTTCAACTTTTGTTCAAACATCTGCTCTTCAAAAACACCTTTTGAAGAAATCATCAAGTGTTTTTATAAATGCTGGTTTGTTCTGATTGTTGAAAGGAAGAACGTTGTAAAAAAATCAAATTATTAATAAGGATAACTTTAGTATCCTCTATATATATTTAAAACTTTATAAAGAAGTGTCCTTATTTTGTATAAATATTTTTAATGGATTCGGTCTTTCCGACACTTTGTAAAAAATACGTATTTCCTTTAGTTGTACGTTTTTTTTCGGGCGTTTTGTTTATCCCTTTTTAAGTAATTATACCTTTTTTGTTCTTTTTTGTAAGTTTGCCGAACGAAAGAGTGAACAAAACGTCGTTCGGGAAGCGTCCTTTGTTTTTTAAATTAACATCTGTTATCACTTTATTGTATGTTTTTAATGATTAATGGTATTTTAATTCATCTGTTATTCGTATTTTTTACAGATGTTTGATGTTCATTTATTCAATGTAATGCACCGCGTTATAGTATGATTTATTTATGCAATTGCTACTTGTTCACACTAATTAAAATTAAAATGTACTGTTGATACCCAAATTACTAAAAATATATATCTTTATTACATTTACGGCCTAAACTATTCATACCTCTTACTTACATCACAAAAAATATATACAAGTAGCTGAACAAACGGAACATAAATACGAGTACGTGCATATACCAAAAACAAATGCGGGAAATAAAATAATAGTATTCAGTGTATTAAAACAACACTATATACGAATAGGAATTAAAGCAAAGCCATACCCACCCCTTTTCATCCCATATTGCGCTAAGTGATGAAAAAATTGACGAAAAACGGGAAGATTTATATAATGAGCAAATAAAAAAAAGAAGTTGTGCGACGTATAAAAACCAAAGTTGCTCTTATAAGATTTTGTAAATAGCAAACTTTGACTTCTGGTGACACGGTTATGAACATTAAAAGAGACTGATTGCAATAAAGATAGGATATAATTTATGAAAATGCAAATATTATGGTCCACCTCCGTTCTACGGTTCTCTAATGAAGACAGATTAAGAGATTGCTCTATTTCAACAGAAATCATTATTAATTTATTTATTTAACTTTTGTACATAATGTTATTTGTACATTGGCGGGCTTATTGCCAAATGGCAATTTATTCCAACCAACCTATAAAATAAAAGTTTTAATTTTATAATTCAAGTTACAGAACATATTAAATAGAAAAAAAAAGATTAAAAAGCTAAAAGTATAAAAAAAATAGAAATAAACGTATTTGTTTATAAATTACCTTAAATCAAAACTATTACTCAATGGGAAAAGGGTAAAAAGAGGAAAGAGGAAAGAGGAAAAAGGAAGAGAGATTAAGGAAGAGAAAGGAGATGTTTTTAAAGACGTGATTCAAACAGAGATAATGTAGTAACTTCTTTGATGGTGGGTGGGAGATGATTCCACAGTCGAGCCGCATGGACACTATATGAGTTAGAGAAGAAAGAGGAATTGTGGATGGGTATTAAGAGAGTGCCTTGAGAATTAGAACGAAGAGGTTAACCATGAACTGATGAGCGTTGAAATTTTTCACGCAGGTATATAGGAGCGTTAGGACTGTGAAGTACATTGAACAGAAGTAAGAGGGAGTGGTAGTCTCTCCGCTGTCTAATTTTGAGCCATTTCAGTTGCCTACGATAATCAGAAATGTGGTCATATTTCCTAAGACCAAAAATGTGCCTTATGCATGTATTCTGAAGTCGTTCAAGTTTATCATTATCCTCTGCAGTTCACTTTACTTAGAAAAATGTGCCGGATAGACTCGATATGGTCAATTATATGGGTCCTGTAGTATTTTATGTATTAAAATTGAAGTTAAACGAATACTTCAAAATACTTCAACAGAGAAGTAAATTTTTTCTGAGGAATATGAGTCATTCGCCGCTCTTATTTTTGACTTCCTCTTTCACGTGTAGCGAAAATAATGTACTTAGATACGCTGCGACTGAAGTGCCAATACAGCAGGGGCGAACCGTGTATAGAAGCGATTATGCGCAGCTCACCATTATATTTGACTAACCATAATAATGTTTTTCTGTAACTTTATTTACCTAAAAACAAATAAATAATTACAAACTATTTTAAATAATTTTCACCGTTTGTATTTTTATCCTAAAATAAATAATAATATTAAGAAAAAGCCCAGATGCCTTTCGGCGAGCCAAAAAACTAGCCGATTATTCCAGATTATTTTTTCATACAAATAAGTATACTATGTTTTAAATGTCTTAACAGCAGTGCGGGTTTTCTTCTTCTAGATTAAACTTGCAGATTACACAAATGATTTGAAGATTCTTGATTTAAAAAAAAAGTATTTCTTTAGGGATATTTTTCTTTGAGATGTTACTTTTTATATAATATTTGTATTCGTTATATCTTTAATCTTCGCAAATTTGACCACATAACCGAGTATCGCACGCAACTACACTGGCTCAGTATCAGGCATAGAAGAAACATTCACATTCTATCACTTCTTCACAATATTTTAAATAATCCCACTTCGCCTGTTTATCTGAGAGAGCTCATCCAACCTCTTTCACAACACGGACTATCTCTTCGTTCTAGTAACGAGAGAACCCTTTAATACCCTGTCATCGCTCTAATTTTTTTGCCTCCTCTTTCACAGTAGCAGCCGCTCGATTGTGGAATAATCTACCCACTAATGTTAGAGACGCCCCTTCTTTATTTACATTTAAGTCAAGATTGAAATGTCACTATCTAAATATTTAAATTGTTCCTTTATCCTTCTTCTTTCCTTCCCATCCCCTCTCCTCTCTTCATAGTATACTTAGTGTTATTTCTTTTTATATTTATATTTATTTTTGTTAATCTTTGCTTTTAATTTTTGTTTAAAATTTTAAGATTCAATATGTCCATGTATTTATAATTTTCTCAAACTGAACGGTTTGGGTAGGTAGGAAGAAATTGCCTTAAGGCAATATGCCCGCCCTTATATGTATATTTATTGTATTTGTATATAAAGTGTCAAATAAATAAAATCAATAAGTACTTTTGACGTAAGACGATAATTACTTTCTTGCGTCATATTGCAGGACATATGGTGCTCGACGCAGCCGTTTTTAGCACTATCAATTTCTAGAACAATTCGGCTAGTTGACGTTTCAATTGAATACCTAATATCGACTGAATTAATATTTTTTTTATAATTTTGTAATGAGTTATGTATTAAAATAATGGATAATATATCAAAATGATGTAATATCACGAAGTTACGTTTGATTCGATTTCTTGGATGAGAGTTGTTGTATCACAAAGAACCACAGAAAAATATCAATTTATAGTATTTATTACTTACATTATATTACGTACCTTCTATGTTGGTACAAATATATGATATTTTTTTATAACTTGCCTGTAAATAAAATCACAATTTGCCACAGCAATACAGTACCCTATGCACCACTGAGTGCAGATAGGGACTAGCAAAGATAACGACTACAAAGTTGAAACTGTCACGTAGGTAAAGTATTCTGACATATTTTTTGTGTGGACTGTCACCTGCTTAGTAAATTACGTCTTTCTAAATACGTGAAGTTTTTTTGTTTGACATTTAACAGCTTTAAAAGACGGGATTGAAAAGGATCTGGAATGATATTATTTTCTTATCTCAGAGACTTCAAATATCATCGCCTGACATGTGACAGAGTACATGTAATGGAATAATTAGGATTAGCATAAGAATTCATAATTAAAATAATAAATATCGTGGTTTATAATGAAATTTTATTAGCATTGACAGTTGCTAATAAAAATCGATAAATTTACCAATTTTTTATTTAAAAAATTCAAATCGATATTACAATTACCGTTTTTAACGGAGGTCCCTTTGTACACAATAAATGGCCACCTTGATTGGAAGGATACATTTTTTGTATGCTTTACATTTTTTGCTTTTATTCGTTTCGTTCGCCGCGGCTTACTGCTCCGAGATTGGACGCTAATAAAATCGAGGATCGAGGAAAAGTCGTTAAGGTTTTAAATCGAGATTAAAACTTTTTGTAATTGAAATCGCCGATAAATTACATTACTAATTTATTAAATCCTTCAAAAAATATCAGAATTTTTCGCAAACAAGTAAATATTACAATATCAAGATTTTTTTAAGAAAAATTATTCATTCTTAAAAAATATTTTAGATTGGATGCCATTTTCTTTTAATCGAAAATAACAGAATTAGAAAATTAGAAACCCGTTATGGTAGAGCTTGATAGTTGGTCTGGGTTCTACACTACCCACAGGACCACAACTCTCTTTATGACATTTCTTATTTAGAATAATGATCTTTTTTACAGAGATAAACTCAATATTTTTTAATTTAGAGACGTTTGTAGCTTCTTTGAGACTTTTTGTCAACTTGTAAAAAAGAGAACAAACAAAAATAGGAAATGCGATTTGCACATAACTCTATATTAAGCAATATTTTTATGACAAATTGAATTATTTACGACTTTTAGAAAATGTCCTCGTAATTGAATTATTTCCGGCCAATTTCTTAGCAAATAGTTCAGTTTATTTTATTTTAACAACTTCCTTGAGATTTTGGTGTTATTTATTATTAAATAGTAGTTTTGGTACAAGTATAACGTAAAAAGCAGTCATGAAAAATCTATAGTTATCACTATGAGTTGTTTGCAAACTTATCAGTAAGCAAGCAGTTATTTGATTAAGCACAGTAGATAGAAGAGATTCTAAAATAATGGAATTTTAGAAACACAGCAGAATCTTTAAAATCCTACTTTTCTTCCGGAAAATAATTTAGCGTTTAGCAATAACTTAATAAATAATCTGCTATTTTAGTTAGCATGACAAGGAAATTTATAAAAAAGAGCATTTATTTTCATCACAACAGAGTAGTGAACTCCATTTAAGGACTCGTAAGGAGCAGGTTTGAGGTTTGAACACTCGTACGGTGAATAAATAGGTGATCAGATACCGCCATATTGTATTGTAAATCACGAGGTTTAAGAAAATGGCAACATTGTATGTTTGGATTGCGACGAAAACCAAATAAAGAAATGCATTTTTATAAAACATGTTTTTTTCGAGGGGAACTTTATAAAAGGGCTAGGTTTTTTTTCATCGAGAGCAGAAATAAAAATGCGTTACATTACCATCCAAATTAACAATCATAAAATATGTAATTATAGATACTGGTAACATTGAATAGCTGGTCTACATATATACAAACCAAACAAGTCACCAAGTGCTGCGAAACGGAAACCAAAATTAGATTCTTTCCGTTCAGCGCTGGTACCAGATGTGCAACGCAACATAGCTATCGATACTCAACACAAACGTAAATTTAATTCGCATTTATTAACACGGCTAGATTTTAACAGTATTGTATACATTTTTCATTACATTTTTTTTTTTTACCATTGAATAAACCGCACTTAGTGCCTTTTGCATATTAGTTGCTAATACAATAATATACATACATGCAAGTAAAATAATAAGTAATATATAGCATTTTAAACAAATAAATACTGAACAGTTATTTTAAAATTATGAAGTCTAAAAAAGATAATCAATGTTAACATTATATTACCAGTCATAAAAATATTAATTAAAAAACATAGTTTAATAGTGCTTGAAAACAAAGTTGTTTTGTTCATTTTATTAAAAACATAATAGTTTGGCAATAGAAATACTTTGAGTCTGTAAAATAAAAAGTAAGAAAAAATACATATTAATAAAGAAATTAAAACAATTTCGAATAACGCTAAACGATAAAAAATATGTTTTTCACATATGATTATTCAAAACTACTACTTAGGTACATAGTAAATAAATTTAAATAATTTTAAACGATTTACTAAATACTCGATATTTAAAGAGTATATTCGAACTACTGTTGTTCTTAATTATTAATAATAATCTTCCACGTAATATGTAAGTGAATTTTTTATTTTAATACACGCCACCTGTTATAAAACTTATTAAGGTTAAGTGATATTATTTAACATTGAAAATTGTGATGTTAATATTAACTTTATTATTTGACAGAGTGAAAAAAAAAACTGATTTTTTAAATTTATCAACTTATTTCATTAAAAAGTATTCGCGAAACTATTAAGTCAGGTAGGAAATTAGTGTTTTATTTACTTTACAGGTAAATGATTTCATCACATAGTTAAACAAGTTAAAAGTTAATGTCCTTTAAACATAAATTAAATAATGGAATGATAAAAAGATGTACAAATTAATCGCTATTTTACCATGTAAGTTTACTTATACCAACATTTCGTACAATAATAATATTTACAATACGAAATTAATTTATCTGACATTTTTAGTATTTGTCAATAAATAAAGACTTTAATATGTACATTTTTATGCCATAAACAAGTAAATAAAAAAAATAGGATAGTTTACATTAGCCCAAGAAGAATCTACATAAAATTTATTTGGGCGTTATATTATGACACTTAAATTAACCATTTATTCCCGTGGTAAAAGGAACTTCCGATTAAAACATTTCGAAGACAAATTATTCTACGAAAAACGATAATTTTATCGGATAATATACATAAATATGATATACCGATGGGATTATTTGTATTTTTAATACAATTTACCAACGATAATTTTTCATAATTTTGTTTCTTGTAAAATATTAAAATACCATGTAATATGTACTAACACTCACTGTAAGAAATTGTATGAGTAAAACTAAAAATTATATTATTAAAAAATAAAAAAACTAAGTTCTGAAAAAAAAGGCAGTAAAACATTGAAATTTAACTACTTTAGTAAACCTTAAAAGTAAATGTTTATGATAAAAAGTACAAGGTATATTACAATAAAATAAATAAACACGTGAATTTCAATGTAATTCTATCTTTTATATGTAATTCAAGATATACTGTACATATGCATGTGGAATCGTATATATGAATATCTACAAATTATTGTGTGATTTTTCAAGTGTGTAGCTTTGTTGACTTACCTAGTAAAACAAACGATATTAAATGATAAATTTTTCAAAATACCAGTATCAATATATTATTTTTAAAAAACGTGTTAAAAAATCAAATAAACGACGTAATATTTTTCAACCTTTAGTTTTTTTAAAGCAGGTTGATTTTTCCCATGCACTACTAAAAAACTTTAATTAGGCCGATATCGATTATGTTCATATCACTCAATAATTATTTAACAATTTCTTATGCAGCAAATATTATGAACAAAAAAAAATGTTGTCGGCCATTCATAGGTAGCAGGTAGGTATAATAATAAATAAAATTTCGTTTATTCACATATCTAATATAATATTTTTCGTTTCAGATAACCGATGTGATTGTAACCAGTTTAAGTCAATAAGTGAATTAATTGAATATCTAACCATGACGTACATCCTCCGAGTGGCAGTGAAAAAACCCCATCTTCAACCATGTAAATTCTACAAAAAACATGCGAAATGAATACTCAACAATAACCTAATCAATAATTAATAGTAATTATATTGAAATATTTTTTTCAATGATCAATTAAAGAAGCGCTGATGGTTTCTGCCGTATTTCTAGATAATGATTGTACTTTTTTTTTTGAAACGCCAGTCATCAACTTTACTAAAGAAACTATTCAATTTATTCCTAATGATCTTAACAGTGAATAAATTACTTACGCTTTAAGATAAATAAATATTTGCCGAGTCTTAGCTAAAAAAGCGTATTTGTATCTCCTTATTAACAATAAATTTAATTTCACGGAAGAAGCTAAAATTAAACGCTGCGATAAATAAAAATAATAGCATAATATTATTTATAGTTTTTTTAAGTGTTGTGGTTATTATAAGTGTATTCTGCGTCTGTGACAGTGAAAAATTGGCCTTAATTGTATATGGATTAAACCTCATATACGAGCAAATAAATTCATCGAATTTATAAAAAATAGTACGCTTCGGGGGATCTAGAATCGTTCTAGATGTTAAATTTCTTTTGGAATCTCTCCGTTGTTCGTTATTGCTAAGAAATCAGTTATCATAACAGGTTGAAGACTATCATTCCGTTGTCGCTGTGAATACCAACATAATATATGCCTGTTAATTGGAATAAGCCCCTGGGTATTATAATACATTCGAGGTACCAATTACGGATTTCTGGAATTGAATGAAAACTAGTCTCACACTTGTATTTATTTCACTGGTCTTGAGAATATATCACAGATTCTACCCAGAGATAAAACAAATATGCTACTTTTCAATATTTGAGTGAAAGACAATTTTAATAAATTAAACATTAACTATTATTAAAAGAAACATGGCGTTGTTAAAAATCGTTTTAAATTAATTGCAATTAAGGAAAATTTGAAAGGTCAATTTAAGGGTTAAAGTGTAGGAGTAAAAATGAAGTTTCAAATTGGTTTTCGAAGTGCTCCGATTTAGATTCAAGTGTCAACATCTACGACGCGTCGTATTGTGATTAAAAGATAAAATCAGAAAGTGTTTGTGATTGTGGCGCTGTAATTTTTTCAAAAGTGAAGTTTTAATGTGTTTTTGTGTGGATGATGAAGAGATCCAAGTCCTATGGTTGGCTGCAGCAGCTTCTTAAGACCAAAGGGTCTGCCGAAGGTCAGGAAGTTGACCCTTCGGACGAGGAAGAGTGGCCCCAGACTTCAACAGCTGTCGCCAGTAACTTGGACAAAAATAGGTGAGTGCTTTGTTGGCTGCCAGTAGTATTTGATTAACGATGACTCTAGACTAAAAAATATTTGACTATTTTAAATGTCTAATAATATGTTGATAACGTTGTCCAAGATAAAGATGGCTGTTGAGCACACCGATGTCAGTTACAATATTTCAGGCGAATTATTTTAAACGGACAAAGGCAACCTCTTCTGGCTCTTTCTAGAGCGGAGACGGATGCACTCCCGGTTCTAAAGCTAGGGTTTCCTAGGACAGCGGTGCCCGTATTTTAACGGCCGTAGTGAACGGTGATGCAGTGGACAGCCATCGTAAAAGTGATTAGAGAGTGGTTTCCTATCCTGTTATCAACACCATTTAACACTGTTTTCCTAGAAAACCACACTCTAGTCACCTTTACGACGGCTGTCCACTGCATCATCGTTCACTACGGCCGTTAAAATACGGGCACCGCTGTCCTAGGAAACCCTAGCTTAACAGGCTTGTTTCCTTTGGATCTGGAGGCGTAAAGGTGACTAGAGTGTGGTTTTCTAGGAAAACAGTGTTAAATGGTGTTGATAACAGGATAGGAAACCACTCTCTAATCACTTTTACGATGGCTGTCCACTGCATCACCGTTCACTACGGCCGTTAAAATACGGGCACCGCTGTCCTAGGAAACCCTAGCTTAACAGGCTTGTTTCCTTTGGATCTGGAGGCTCAACGACGATCTGCAAATTTCCACCTAAAAAGAAGGCGTTTCTCTGTTATTGGTGGCGTCCGTCTACTCCCAACTGAAGGAATGTCTCAATCGAATATAAAAAATGACTTTAAATGCTCTTCTTAATGCTTGGCAATCGCGATGGGAATCTTCCCCTTGAGGGAGGGTGACCTTTCTTTTTTGACTTAAATCCGCCAGCGCTTAGAATCTTCTCGGGTTATCCCCGATCACCGGACTACGCAGTTTTTATCAGGTCATGGTAAATTTAATCAAAAATAATTTGTTTTTAATATTGTTATCTCCCCTTCGTGTCGCTGCGGATATCCTAACCAATCTTCTGAACACATTCTGTGGTCTTGTCCCTTTCCCCTTCTCTATGATTACCGAATGGAGCTTCTCGCTACTATTCGTGGCCCTGTTTAAAATCCTGTCGGATATACAGATCTGGTGGCTTTCAAAAAGAATTTCGAGGCTTTAAAAAGTTTTGTTATCATTTCGGCGAATTGATCATGTCCAATCAATTTAATCCCAGTCAGTGAAGAAGTCACTTCCCTCTCTTCTCGATCCAATGAAGTACATATTATGTACTTCTGGATTGCTTTCAGCTTTTCTGACAGCTTTTCTCATTTGACAGCGAGCAAATTTTCCATGTATGTGGGCACCGCTAAGGAGACTTATGTCCTCAGATGCGGTGTGCAGTATGTGGTGGGCAAACAATCCAAAATGTTAATTAATGGCATTTATAAGAAAAAAAAAAACACTGACGCTTTGTTTTAAACCTCTAAACAACGTTATACAATTTTAGGTCCATTTTGTATTGTACTATATGTATATATATATTATATGTATTATTCAATAATTACATAATTTATTGAATTTGGTGTAAGAAAAAGTTTTGGGCAAAAATAAGAAATCGATCTAAGAAAAATACTATACTTATTCGCAATTTAGTTTATTCTTTCTTGGATGCAATTTTAACTAACAAAATTTTTACGGGGAATAAAAAAGAATTAATTTTCTTTAAAACTTGTACAAAAACGAATTTGTTGCAACAGAAAGTAAAAAAAAAATTGAGAAGGAAATATGGAAGTTTAGGCATTCATAGGGCCCTGTAAATGCCTAGACTTCCATATTCCCTTCTCATAAATGTTTTCACTCTGTTGTAAATAATTTAGATCTTTTATAGATAGTTGGAAATCAAACAAACATTTGGACATACCCAAATATGTTACTGCTTCATATGTATGCAGGATGTTCATAGTATATGAGTTTGTAATAATTGTAGAGCAAAAAAATATATAAACTATGGAATGCCGTAATTGAACGATTAACAGGACGTTGGAAAAGTATAATGATACCTATAATAATTATTGAACATTCCTTCGACATATCTATCATTAATGAAAGCATGTTAAATTATTTCTGAACTGTTCAAACTATACCTGATGGATTTTTTACACGCGACTTCTTCGATCATAAATTCAATGTACATCTAATAAACATTTTATTACAACTCGTAATATAAATGATAAAAAGTATGCATCCGCATACAAGAAATTACATATTGACTGTACCGTTTGCGAAGGAAAACATCGAACTAACTTTCATGCGTCTTATGATTACATTTTAAACAAAGAAAATAAATTGTTAGTTTTTTTCTTGATTTTCTTCATGAAATAACCAATGCAGAATTTGTTCCAGTAAGATCATAAAACTTAATTTGAAACGTATTTTGATAAAACCATTAAAAACATGAAAGTAATAAATTAATTGATTACTATAAAATTAATAACATACATTGAGACATAAGGAGAGGAAAAACTTTAAGGAAATTCACTTAATTGAATCTTCATTTTCATTTCCTTTCCAGTATCATACGATACTAGTGACCTACCGAAACAAGATTTACAGCCGACACCGAATATCGGCTTCTGTTCTAGTTTTGACCGAAACCGGAACTTATTTAAATAAATTAAAAATCACTTGTTATGCGTTTTTATTCAATTTAGTTCAATTTATTTTATTTATTTATTTGAAAAATAACATATATGTATAAACAATATTTTGAGTTTTTCAAAATTTTTGTAGACAAGGACTGGATTATAATAACATGTTACAACAGAGATGAAGAACATTTAAGAAAAGGTAATATGGAAGTCTAGGCATCTACAGGGCTTATGACCTGTCAATGGCTGGTTTAAGTGGCCATTTTATACACTGTGTAACATTCACCATTCTGCCTATATTTAAACATCTATATTCCTTCAATTCTTTCATCTGTTGATGTTTGTGAAGTTAAAGAGCTGAAACCTTTATTTACGCGGGTATAAGACAATAAATCTATTTGGTATCTAGTTATGCGGGTATATGTATAAGACAATAAGTCTATTTGGTATCTAGTTTTTGGTGATGACAAATAAACTATTTGTGTTGCTCTGTAAAACAAAGATTTATTTTCATTAATTACATTATCATAAAGTTATAAACATTACATGTAAAACAAAAAAACGACATTTAAAGTTTATTTGCCGATCTTTTTTTGATAACCAAATTAAATTATTTTTCTAATATTTTCACTACTTAAATGACAGCCGCCGTAACCAATCTTCTCTCGCTGGCGCCACCTATTGACTTAGCCAAATCAACACTCAATCACATTTGAAAAGCGCACCATAATTCAAACATAAAGGAATCCTAGATATTTTTTCTTGGTGGGTATTTCTTTACATCTCCCCCCTTAGGGTTTGAAATTTCCTTTGGAGATTTTGGTTTCATTCAATTTCTTTTGCTTCTTTCTAATCTTCATTTTTTTCAGGTATAAAAACAGGATAAGTCTTGTAATTTGAAATAGATTTGACTTCGTCTTTTTACGTCCTATCTTGTTTATTGATTGCGACAGTTTTTTTTCGATTTTAAATGGACCAATCCTTAACTTACCTATTTTTTTTCAATTGATATTGTCCATTTTCAACATAATATATCATATCACTTGTTTTAAAATTATGAATTGTTCAATTTTTATCTATTAACATTTTATTATTTTCATGTGAATTAATTGTTCTTTCTAATGCAATTTTCATGTCTCTAATCCACTTACCTGATTCTTTCTTTAATTTAAGTTCATTTAGTATAAATGAAACATCAGTACCATTTTATAGGTATCTCGGTGCAAAGCCTGTTATTGAGTGTTCCGTGTTATATCTATCCACAAAATTGTGAGCAATAGTCGTCCATGATTTAGTATTTAGATTCTCATTTATCTTGCACCTTATTTTATTTACGAGTTTTTGGTTTAGCCTTTCGTTAAATTCATTAGAAAACGGTGAAAAACTAAACTGAAATTCAAGACGTACATATTACGAGTGTAACAAGAAAAAATACATTAAATAGACTTTTCTCAGAGTAGTAGGAGAATCCTGCTCCGGAAAACCCCTTCGGATACATAGAACAGATCAACATTCAGAGCGATGTTGTTCAGCAAAGCTATAGCCCCCTCAACAGGCATTACTATCAGCAGGTTGATCCTGTATATAGGAATATGAAATTATCTATGTTGACTCTGTCTTAGGTAATTATCAGTAACTTACAAACCAATGCTTACCATAATCTCAGAATTATCGATCATACCGCGCAACAATCGATGAAAATGTGTAGTCAAATATACATTCCATCTAGTCTCTAAATTGTTTGTAGCCAAGCATACCCTGGAGAAACTCGGTCGGGCAGAGCCAAGGATACTACCTGCACTCTCTAATGTAGAGATATCGCAGAAACTTCCTTGAATTTTCTCTATCATAAGAGAGAGAATTCAATTCGTGTATTGATAAACCTTACGAGTTCATTAAAATACGTATTTTAAAATACAATTAAATAAAAAGCATAAATGGAATGAGTAAATTATTTTATTATAAACGCCTTTGGTTCATTGTTATGTTATAGATATAACTTATACAACCGAACGTTATTCAAATTATCAGGATCTAAAGTTTAGGCCAATTTTTGGTCGAAACCAAAACTGCGGCAAAAATTCGGTTTATTGGCCGAAATTGCCAGAAACCGAAACTCCGGTAGTACAATACCGACAGAATGACGGGAACAAACGTTCACTCGATCATTTTCATAGAAGAAGAAGAATTTACTTTGAGATTATTTGATCACAGAATTGACAAAAAAAAAAACACAAAAAATGTCTTCGGTAGGGGGTGATCGGGGGTGGTAGGGGGGGAAAAATATCTTGAGATCTCTGAGATGAAGTATACAGTTATGTCTGTGAAATGTGACGGATATCCACACTTACGTTAGAATCTTGAAAAGATAATCGGAATGAGACTAGTGCGCTTCGTAGTGGTAGGCCCGTTCGCCAACAATACAAAAATAAAAAATGATTTACGAAATATTTGAGTAGGTATGTCCAATTGTTTTGTCAGCCTCGTGGGGTAGTGGTCATGCATTTGCCTACCAAGCAAGGGGTCTCGGGTTCGATTCGATTAAATATATTTTTTTAAAAGTTATTTTATTCGAGAATATTTCATAATCCCTGGGCTGGCACCGGATGCGTAAGACTGGTCATCTTATCTTCACGTAACAAAAAAATATCAAGATGCTTTGCGATTGGTGCACCAATGCAGTGCCCTATGTACCATTATTTGCGGAAAAGGGAATGGCGATGAGATGAAATGTTTGTATACAAGGCCGAATTTTACTCAAAGTTATTGTATCAGAGAAGACAAGCATTTTGAAGAAGGGAGACGGATGTTTTAGGCATTAACAGGCTTTATAACATGTCACTGGCTGGGTTTAATGACAATTTTACACACTGTGTAACATTCACCTTTCTACCTATATTTTAACATCTATATTTCTTCAACATTTTTAGGTACTAGATGGAAGAGTTGAGTAATTGTGGATGTTTTAACATATGCAGAATAGAGAATGTTAGTCAGTATGTGAAGTGGCCCTTTAAACCAGTGAATGACATACCTTGACAAGTTTCCATGTCTAGACCTTCATATTATCCTCTCGAAAAGTGAATCGTCAGATCCCACCTAAAGGTAACATTTTTTTGCTTTGCAAGCCGTTATCTTAATTGGACGTAAAATATTACGGATTATGTAGATAGTTTTATTTATTCAACAATTAATTAAGTGAATAATTTTAGTGTTTTTTGTCAGTTCATCAAGCCAAGTTATGGATATCGTACTGCCGCTGGTGAGACTTAACATGAAATAAAAAATGATTAATTAATTCAAATAACGAGTAATATGTCTACAGTTTTTTCAACAAATACCACTAGTTATTACTCATAAATAGAAGCGGCATTTATTTTATTAAATTCTTTTTTACTTGCTTTAATTAATGAGAGATCCGCTTTTTGAATGCTTTGTATCCACCAGATAAACGAGATGAAAACCACTGATTTTGATTTGTAGTTTTCTGTGTTATTAATTATTTTTACATAACTACTTACCGATTTCCACATGTCTACCGGTTTCGAAACGTACCCGTCTCCTCGCCAGGACACTAATTAAACATACATGTAAGAGTAATAATAAAAACATCATCAATATTATAAATTTAATTCTAGTTACAATACAGAGAAATATCATATATTATTAATATTTAAAAATTATTCAATGTTTTTTTTTCAAGTATTTTAATATATGCACACCGCATAAAAATAATGAGGTGAGTTTTTTTTGTAAAGCGTTGTAATTCTGTTCTAGATTATATCAATGCTCAGACAAGGCCGAAACTCGCAAGTCATAACAGAACTTATTATTTTATAACACGTAGCAGAATATGAAATAGAAGTAATGGGTGAAAGTAAATTCACAATGGAAGCTCAGATAGACTATATATTGAAACCAGTAGACAATAATTGGTGGTTCTAACGCTCTTATTTACCCCTGTAAAGCCTTTTGATCTTGAAGTATTTTTTAAATTTCGGCAGTTAGTATCCGTTGTAAATAGTAAATAAACTTATCAATGAAACTCCTTGGTTGATTCACTTTTTATTTAAAAATTTTAAGTATTGTGCTTACTTTATCTGTTAAAATGTGTATTATCCACTCTGTTGTATTTCGCCATGTGTTCTTTTCTGTTCTTTCCCACCTTTTAAATAATAAAAGCTTAATCCCAATTTCGGTACCAAAATTCCCAAAAATGAACTGTTTAGCAAACTAGTTGTAACTATTTATGTTTTCTGTCCCCTGTTAAAATAATTATTTGATCTTATCTCCAAAATATGTAAAGAATAGTATAAAACTGTGAACGTTGTAAACAATTCACCAGTCTTAAAGTTGCCTACTTAGGCGAAAGCGCTCGTTTGTCAAAATAATAAAAAGTAAAACTGAACCAAGAAGTTTCATTGATAAGTTTATTAACAATTTTATCATAATTATTAACTATTGAGTTTTATCAAGAAATATCAACAAAAAAAATCAACATTGGTCATAGTTTTAAATAAAATAAAAATTCAAAACAACTTTTGCTTAAAGTAATAACAACAGAAATGAAGAGCACTTTAGAGAAGGAAATATGTTTGTCTTGTACGTATGACCTGTTTACAGGGCTTATGACCTGTTTACATGGTTTATGACCTGTCATTGACTTGTTTAAGTGGCCATTTGACACACTGTTTACTGTTGTGAAGAGATTCATTTGACTGAATTTTTTCGCATACTAGGCAACACATGAAAACATTTTCCAAAGATTCTATCATCGGTTTGGGTAGGTAGAGAAAAATTATTTCCTAAAATAATATACCCTCTCTTTTATGTACTCGCATATAATCTGTATATAAATTATTAATGAAGTATCTAAATAAATAAATAATATTTTATGTATCAAAAAAATTACAGGTAAAAAGGAAAACAATACCTTAATGTCCACATTCTCTTCTCCATCTGTCTTGAAATCTCTTTTAACATGTATTTTATTAAATCAGTTATAAAATATAACGCCCGAGGTATTATTTGAAGCAAAGATATCTGTAAAAATCATATTGGTAATGTCATTTGATGTTAGGTTGTGTAAGGTATTTTTTCTCGATCGTCTGTCATGTTTTATAGTTTGTCCAACAAAGGCGGTTTGGATTATGTCTATTTTATTTAGTAACGCCTAAGGAACAATGCAATCTCGCCCCGGTAAAGCTCGTATTACATGGGTTAATAAATGGTTCAAGATCTTAAGCAGTTTTTTGTGGCTAATCTCTACACATTTTATTTGCTTTACAGGGGAAACTTTCTGGGATTGAAAATTGCACCTAAGTATAGGCAGTAAATAAATGTTTTTAGCACTTTTACAGATATCGGGCAGCATCGAAGGTTTTCAATTAATTTATTTTATACGTTTATGTACATTACAAAACATATGTTTTTGGCAAACTAAATTTATAGTTATTTCATAATTTAAATGTAAAAAATATCAAAATAAAATAAAGCAATAATTAGAGTAAAAAGGTGATATTTTTCAGAACTTTCTTTTAGTAACATGAAAGATGTCAATACCCGAAGAGGTACGGTTGAGTAAAGCCATTGCTCTTACCATTGGCATTACCATTGGCCGGCTGGTTCTGCATCCAGGAAGATAAAACAGCTGAAACCATCTATGTTTACGGTAATCGCTAAGAATATATAAAAAAATACTGTTCTTTACAGTTAAGTTGATCGTAATACCACGGATCAATCGAATTAAATACATATGCAAATATGCATTTCTTCTTTAATGTTTGAAATCTGACGGGTACAACCACGGGTAGTATATAGTATCCGCACTCCCTTAATTTAAGGTACCTCAGAAATTTCTCCTCGACCATATTCAACATTACAATGTACCTAAGCTCGTGGCGAGCCAAGATCAGAGTTTCAAGGTACGGTCGTAGACAAAAATAATTTGTGACAACGCGACTACTGAAAACTAGCTATGTATAATTCTGTAAAAAACATTAACATCCAATTTCTAAAAAAAACACGAATAATGAACCTTAAGAAAAAATATTAAGTAAATGAGTGCAGTGAAACAAATAAGACCAAGAATAATTGAGATATAACAAGCAACAACAAATACGCTTTGACAGATGATAGTGTCGCAAGCGTGAGATGGGCGTGCAGATCATAGTTCAAATACTAGTTTCTCATTCTTTGACTTGGATATAAAAGAGCGAATGTCGTAAATCGAAATATTACAGAAGAGTAATTTTTCAGTCATTTTGTCGCATAACAATGAACTGTTTGACGTGTTATACGTATTTTTATTTAATTAACATAAACCCTCTCTAAAATATTGGCAAAAAAAAAAAACGGAATCTGGCATTGCCCAAAATCCAAGCCACGTAACTATTCTGAATTTAACCACAGATTTCACCCAAATTGTGCTTAGCTCAAAGCCGTATTTGTTAGGTCACGTCTTTTACAAGATCTTGTTCTTTTTTCTGACTCATATAATATGAGCTTCAGGCATTATGTTGATTGGTACGTGGTATAGTACGTCCCATTAGATATCGCACGTGAATCAATGTCTTGTCCGTGTCCATCTGCCTGTAAATATTTACGTGATGTTTGAATATTTCTAGTCACAACACGGATTTTATAGTAAAATGCGCGTCACGCCCCGGAGCACAAAGATTTCAAAGAATTCAGATGAACTCCAATGCAAATATTCCAACATGTATTAATAAATCGTCTGTAAGGACTCAGTTGATAATAAAAACAACATTCTTCTCCGTTTGGAGCCAGACAAAAAAGAATACTTTATTTACTATTAATTATTGTGGTATTTTAAAAAATTTAATGTTGTTAAATACTTGTGCATAACCCCTTATTAACTTTTCTATATCAACCGGTTTCGAGACGTACCCGTCTCTTTGTCAGGACGTCAATTAAACCAACATGTAAATTCCACTACAGACCTTCACCATAGTTTTAGCCCAAAAATTAATATGGAAATATTCCACATGAGATGGCTTTAAAAAAGGAATGTATCATAATCGACCAACCTCTCGATATAGCCCATTATACGATGTTCCATTTTGATGTTTGCCCTTTACCTATTAAACTCACGCCCCTTTCTTCATCTCCTTTCTCTTTTTTAAAAAACTATTTCCTCCACAATATCAAATATTTTCATAAACATCAGTACACGTTAGGATAGGCCACTAAAAGCGTGTGGTTTGAAATCAGCATCTTTTTATTTCTTTTTGCAACTATAGTAAAGGCGTATAGTGGATTTTTCATATTAGTTTAGTTGGTATCCCGACGAAGAGACGAGTACGTCTCAAAAGGTAGGCACGAAAAATTCGGTAAGTGGTTTTGTATATACAATAGAATATATAAATATTTAATTGCATTTAATAAAAATAGTTTTAATAAAGCTAAATTTCATCAAAATTGAATAATATTCCAACCGATATGCAGAACCTCATTGAAAAAAACAAATCACATCTTACGTAATTCATTAATTTGTTCATAATTCAGTTTTCATTAGGAGAACATCGCTTCTTCAGTTATTAATCATTACAATGTTTTTTTTTTTTTTTAAAAAGAAATATTTGCGTTCTTATGATTTACCCAAATATTTAATTTTGAGGGCCATTTTCAACGAGTTGTAAATAACTCACTATTAGAAAATGGAATCAAGTTGGGGTAGAGTGGGATTCGAACCACATTCGTTTAAAAGGAGTATCAATTATTCTTGTACACATTTATTTCATTTCATTTATTTATTTTTAGCATTCAATTGATTCCCAACGCATTGCAAAATAAATTTATTAAATAGAAAAGAGAAAAAAAATGTAAATTGTCATGTAAAATTGACATACATATTACAATTTGGAAATCGCCCTCCTAAGAGTAATTCCACTGTCATGAAATATATCGACATCCGAGGCGATACGATTGAATAACACGATTGCTCTACCTACCGGCATAACCATTGGCAGGTTGGTTCTGCATCGTGGTAGGTAGAACAACCCAACAAACATGATGTGTAGAATCCAATGTTTAATTAAAATCAATATCAATCAATCAATTGATGAATGGAATTGAGAAATATAGAGGTTCATACATATATTAAATGGCGTATATTACACATTGTGTAAAGTAGCCATTTAAACAAAATTTCAGGATTCTTACTTCAGAATAGACTCGTGTCGAAAACCTACGTCTAGGATTCTGTTTCATAAACTTCACTCATCCGGACGCAGAAAATGTAAATAAAACAACGAATAAACTAACAAACAAACCATCTAGCACATTCTCCATAGGGGTAGGCAGATAGTGTTAGATAGAATAAAATGCCACACCAGTTTGTCTACGCGTACAAACTTTATTTCCTCTACATTTAGACATATTATCACGTACGCACGCCGATTATTATGATATTTGACATGTCAATCTTCAAATTTGTTGAATTTGATGACTCTATGTCTTTTTCAGTCTTCCTTATTTTAATCTGCATCCATCAACATTCGCGTAGTAAATCATTTTGACAGTTCTTTCACTATCAATTCACCCAGTTTTGTAATCATTTCGGCGAATTGATCATGTCCAATCAATTTAATTCCAGTCAGTGAAGAATTCACTTCCCTCTTTTCTAAATCCAATGAAGTACATATTATGTATTTCTGGATTACTTTCTTTCAGCATGATTCTCCTTCAGAGAGCTCCTTCGGGCGGCAAATTTTCCGTGAAGGAGACTTATGTCCTCAGATGCGGTGTGCGGTATGTGGTGAGCAAGCTGTGTCCATTGACTCTACAAACTCAAACCAGATTTTGTAGATAATTCTTGTCTTATCCATACATAATTCATAGTTCGCGATAGCACTTATCCTATATTTCAAAACAACCGCTTGAAAGTTCACATTTAACCTTTTGAAATTTTTGATGTGAATAACAATTGTTATTGATTCTGACAAAATTTCAAAATATGTTTTATATTAACCTGTTACACAAGGTGGCAAGACACTTGAGCTAAAAAATGTGTTGTAAAAGAAAACCCTTTGAACAACAGTCAAATAAATGTTAGAGTACGAGTGATGTTTTGAACTTTCACAATTCGTGATATGATTTTTCCTTCTTAAATACACAATGTTTTGACTTTGATGAATCATTTTGACGTTGAAAAAAATAAGATTGGTTTAGTTAACAAGTTGTGTAACCCGTAGAATAATCAATTGGTCCGTTCTCATGTTTAAATTGTAACAATCTATGCTGTGTTGGTAGGTACTGTTTTAAAATTATGCAAATTTTGACATGTGTTGCAATGAAAAAACAAAGATAATCTATTGTTTGTTTGATGAAAAATGTAATCATTAGTATTTGAAAAAAGAAAACAGTGAAAAAACTTTAGCAATATCATTACGTTATCTTAAAATTAAGTAAGTATTACATAATTTAAAAACAAAATTTATAAAAACATTCAGTAGTATTTACGTTTATTTGTTTGTTAATTTGGATAAAATACTTTAATATTTTTATATACATTGACCAGTTTTGAGGTAACTACCTTATCATCAGATTGTATGCTAAGTAAGAATGAGCACCTTATACACGTTCTATGTGAATGTGAAGCTTCATATCAAAATGTTAGGTTTCATTCTGCGTACTGCCAGGGTTTTCGAAAATACCCGCGTACTGAGAACTCTTAACAACTCCTTGGTGCGAAGTAGATTCAAGAGTGACTCTATGATTTAGGGGCCACGAGAACTGAAGTACTGTTTTATCATAGAAAAAATCCAAAAGAAGTTTCTGAGGTATCTCTATTAAAGAGTGCGAGTATGAATGAGGAATGAGTTCCAATAACTCCTGGGAGTATAATGTATATGCATTGTACGATTATATTAAATAAAAAAAATAAAAAAAAAAAATTATTCTTGTTCCTACCCGACCGAGTTTCTCTAGGGTGCGCTTGTAAACAACAATTTAGAGAGTAAAAATAGTAGTAGTATGGTCAATAATCCTGAAATTATAGTTTTTGTTTTTTAGATTTTTTTCATGCTCCACAATAGTCCAGGGGGCCCAATTTCAGTGGTGAATTAGATCACAGAACACCCAGGCATGAGAAAAATCACATTTAATTTTTGTGTTCTCACCGGGAATCGAACCCGGAACCTTTTATGTGTGAGTCAAGCATCTTGACTACTACGTTACGGAGGCCGCCTTGTTATTATGATGAACGTTGGTTTGTATGTTTTTGATAATTACCCAGGACAGCGTCATAGATTGTTTTATATTCCAAAACACATGACCAACTTGCCGACGGTTATGCTTGTTAGCAGGGCTACCGCTATGTTCGAAAATGTTGTGAAAATCAGTTGAGTACAAAAGTGTACAGAGTAATTATTATTTTGTCGTTTTTTTTCATTAACCCTTTCCACAAATGATTGTCAAAGTTATACTACTACATAATATACATATATTACGTATGCATATACCAGTGGCAAATGGTGATTTTATTTTCAGGTAAGCTATAAAAAATTATCATACATTTGTAAAAATTATCATACCTACATAGAAGGTACATAATATAATGTATGTAATATATACTATAAATTGATATTTTTCTGTGGTTCTGTGCAAAACAACAACTCTCATCCATGAAATAAACTAAACGATGTAACTTCGTGATATATTATATTATATAGATATATTATTCATTGCTTTAATATATAATTCATTAAAAATAAATAAAAAATACCACCATGAATTCAGTCGATATTAGGTATTCAATTGAAATGTCAACTGGCCGAAATGTTCTAGTAATTAATAGTGCTAAAAACGGCCGCGTAAAGCGTTATATGTCCTGCAATATGACGCATGAAAGTAATTATGGTCTTATGGCAAAAGTACTATCTCGAAAAAATGTTTGAAATACTGTATTCCAAATCAAGAATCTTCAAAAAAATTGTGTAATCTGCAAGTTTAATCTAAAAGAAGACTGGGCGCGCTTTAAAATTTATATTTATATTAGGATAAAAATTCAAACCGTGGAAATGATTAAAAATAAATGTTTATAATTTATTTGTTTTTCTGTAAATAAAGTTACAATTTTTATAGTCAAATATAACGGTAAGCTGCGCATAATCGCTTCTATACATGGTTTGCCCCTGGCATATACTAAGTTTTACCATTTCAAAAGCTTGAAAACTTAGCTTGACGTTGAATAACGTGAGGTTAGTAGATCGGAACGCAAGCGTAGGGAGTTTTTTTTAGCACAGTTGAATAAGGGAAAATGTCAGAATATATTATTTACGAATGTGAAAAATGATAAAAGGTAATTCTTGTTTTTTATTAATTTTTAATGGTTATATTTTTCGCATCACAACAGGCCGAGGGCCCAATCATAGTGATGAATTGCAGCATAGAAAACCCAGGCTCGAGAAAAATCACGTATTTAATTATTGTGTTTTCACCAGGAATCGAACTTGGAACCTTCCGTACGGGAGTCAAGCAGCTTAACCACTATACCACGGAGGCCACCTACATAAATATTTTATAATGATTTTATAATACAAACGCATAATTTTTAACCCTTCTCGTTCAAGCTAGGATAAACGGACAGTGAAAGAACGGCTTAAAACAATTACGTTACAAATTTTAACCGACGCAGAAAAGAAAGAAGACCGAGAAAGACATGGCGTTATTAAATTCAACAAATAATTTAAGATTGATATATGGAAAAGTCAAAAGTCTGAATAAGCGTCGTGCATTCATGAAGAGTTTTTAAGATATATTAAAGCGGCGTTTTTTTCTATCTGCCTACTCTTACGGAAAAACGGCTTGTTCATTTATTTGCTAGTATTTAAAACTAACTAGTTTAAAACATAATTTGAACGAATGTTGTAAGTTATATTTTAAACTAGCTAGCTTTTTTAATGTAATGTCTTTTTTGCATTTTGTGTTACAGTTCCAGTGATAATATTAATTGTCAATTTGCATATTGAGATTAGAATTTATAGGTGTCACATTAACGTTCCCACAAAATGACATAATGACGAGCTTGTGGGTGGATTGTATAAAGCAACCAATTTAATGATTGGTCGATTTAAATACGTACATGATTTATGTCTGATTGTAATGACCATTTTATTAGCCTTTATTTGAATTGATAAAATACTGAATAATATGCGCGTATGCAATTGATTTCATTTATTAATAAAGATATGGTTTATAAACTGTTTTCGTATTTAAATTTTTGAACTCATTTTCTAGTAGCTCAGATTTATTTCAAAAGCAACACATAAAAATGTTTTTTTAAACTAAACATAGATTAAGTTTGAAACCTTTATTTGTGTAATATATTAAAACCAATATGGGTTATATGCTTGGTAACCAAATTTGTGGTACTTAGCCAATCGATTTGTTTGTTTATAGTAAGTTTATTTATTCTTGCGCGTAATACAAAATAAAGTATTATGAGAATTAATAGAATAAAATTCCTTGCAATCATAATATAAGTTTTTTTTATTAATATTATCAGTTACAGGTGACATACAATCATAAAATATTTTCTATTTAATAGGATGTATGCCTTCATTTTGCTTTTATAACAGCTTGAATACGCTTTGGCATGAAATCAATTAAACTTGGCAATTTTCTTTTATTTTGTCATCTCGAAACCACATCTGAATAACAGCTTCCATCACCTTTATCTTGGTGGTGCAGTCCAATTTTTGTATCCTAGATTTACAAATCACTTACAAATTTTCTATAGGGTTAAGGTCAGGTGAATTTCCAGGCCAGATGAAAAGAATTATCTTTTTATAATTGAAATAATTAAGCATAAACTTTGATACGTGACAAGGATTTAAATCCTGTTGAAATACAGCCCAATTCTCTTTGTTTCAACTGACCCTGTTTCTCTTTTCTGCTTAATAATCTTGTTGACTGCTTCCTGACTTACAAAACGTTAATTTGCAATCTCCTTCTGAGTCATGGATGTATGTTCACTTAAGGTATCTTTTTCCCTTTCTTTGGCGTGATATCCATGATTTAAACCAAATCAAAAACACTGTTTAATTTGCAAGTAATTTATAAAATCAGTTCATTATTAAGAAAATGTAAAAAAAAACACATAGTTCACTAACAAACACTAATATGAGCTCCTTAAAGGAATAATAAACTGTAAGTCATAATTTTTGCCGCTAAACAACTGTCAAATTGACATATAAGTGTTGCCATACGTAAAAAATTACAAAAATGATTCTTATTCTATTAATTCACACAATACTGTACCTGCGTAATAATCCCACACCACGCACAAAAGGTTGCCTCTTTTTTCGTGTTTTGTTTTGTTTTTTTTTTTATGTTTTTTCCCAATTTCGAGTATGTATTACTTATATAAAAATTGTATCAAATTATAAAAAAATATAAAAAAAAAAAAATTTGGAACAAGAAAATAAAATGACGTGTTTTTTTAAAATCTCGAAATAAATTAATCAGAGAAGAAAATGTTGATGAAAAGGAAACATGAAAATCTCGGCATTTACAGGGCTTATAAATGAGCTTCAAATTTTAATCTTAATAATTCCCCAGGGAGTGAATATTTGGATATACTCAAAATATTGTTAGTTCAGAAGTATTGTTTACATAAATCAATTCATTTTGTTTTAATTAGATTAAAATGCGTTTTTTTCTACGCGTTCCTACCTAAAATTATTAATTCTGTGAACGCTTACCAAAAATTTACTCAAAAATAAGTCCGTCTCGTGGTTAAATGATCAGCGCGTTTGACTACAATGTATGAAGTCTCGGGTTGGATTTCCGACACGCTCGACACAAAATATTTCATTTTTAAAATGTATTACACTAGAATATTTCATGGTCCCTGGACTGGCATTTGACGTGGCAGGCTAATCATCGTTCCTTCATGTAACGAAACGATCGAGAAATGCTGCGGTTGGTATATCAATGCTGTGCCCTATCCTCTTTTACGTACGAAAAAAAAAAGCAAATATTTTACTCTCCTTGATACATTAAATATTTCAAATCAGTAATTTCATTAATTAAATTGCATACAATCTTATCCTGTGCGTATTAAACGAGGATAAATCGTAAATAGATTTTATTTATTATCTTGTCATGTAAATATTTTTAAGCAATGACGTATAATGAAATAAACAAATTTTAATCGCGTAATAGATGCAATTTCAATCCACCTTCCTTGCATTTCTTTGCAATCGTAAAGTGCTTTTTTACATTTGAAAAAAAATTGAATGCTTTTAAATATTTGCTATAACTATCTATGATGTAGCAGGCATAAGAATAACGTGTCTATTCATTTTTCGTCAGTGTTCTCAGGTGTGCACTCAAGGTGTAAAAACCGGGTGAAACTCATTGCAAGCTCATGTAAATATTGTAATCAAAGAAAAGCAATTTACCATGCAGGTATCTCTCAACTGCAAATTCTCATCTTGTGTATTAATCATCCTTGTTTCTTAAACATTTTGATTACAAGCTTGTTGTTTGTAGATATTTTATACTTTGTAGAAGATCATTACATTAGTAGAGCATAATTAGTGAAAATATTAATTTTTTTTTTTGGTTCTACGTCATCTTTGTGGTCTGATATTGTAAATCAATAAACAATTGCTTTGTTTTTTTTACTACACACTCGTTTTTTTTTTATACAAATTGTTTCGAATACGCAGAATTATCCATAATCAGGTAAAAATCAAAATACGTATGAAGAGTAGTTGGATTGTTTTTTTATTACATATTTTGGAATATCGAAAGCACATTAAAATGTTTTTTTTTTCAAATAAATTTATATTCTCTTGTATTTTTCAATTTTATACGAATTATTTTCCATTATGATTTTTCACATATTTTAAACAAACTGTGTAAAATTTAAAATGAACTCGTGTTTTGTTGAGACAAATATTTTCGACGAAATCAAGAAAGGAGTGCTGCTTTAGTTTAGACATATAGAGCGAATGGATCACAAAAAATGGCTATAAACGCGGTGCGAATGATGATGAGCGTATAAAACGAGAAAGAAATGCATGTACTATAGAAACACAACAAATATTGCAGATGGACATGTCAAAAGTCAAAATAGTATGCGTGCGTGCATGAGAAATGCACGCATGTCTGTATGTAAATACTAGGTGCCGTGGTATTTTATCCTCTCTGACTACTCTAACGGGGAAACGGCGTAATGGATTTTGAAAAAAAATAGTAGTTAATTTTTCTTGGCTCTAGGTTAATATATTTAAATATTGGAAATACCGATTTATCCATAAATTCTTATGTTTTCATTTTCAATTAGAAATATTTTATTTTTTGATATTTTTTACTCACAAACAAATGGTTCGTTATTTTGTGTCTCTACTTTAAAAAAGAATTAGCTAAGAAATCATTGCTAGCTTTCTCAGAGCAAGTTAACGTGAGATAGCTAGCAATTTTACGTACAATTAATAAAAATATCATTTTTTACCTTGTAAGAATAAAGCCGTAGCAATTCAATTAAAATAATAACTATTTTGTTGGCACTGAAATTAAAATTAAAATTGGTCACACGAAACCGTAGATTAAATAAATTTAGTATTATGGTGATTACTGTGTAATTTTCAATAAATTATACACATAGTTGTTATTGATATTGATTCCATTAGGACTATGCACCTAAAAATATTTTATTTCAGCTTGAGTTGGTAATAACTCGCATTGTACGTTTTGTAAGCAACATGTATTTCTTAGTAACCGCAAGCACGCGAACTTGAAGATGGGTGTTGTGAGGCTTAAGGCTTATTCCCATAATTGTATTATTTCACTCGTTGACTCTACAGAAAAATAACCATAAATATTTTACTACACATATCTAATACTTTTATGGCTTGCCATTAAATGTGTTAAGCAATACCAATAACATTACATTGACTGTCTTTTTACATTATGTAGGCATACAGGCGATTGTTACTAACGCTAAATAATCTAAAATATTTCGAATATATTATTAACCTACAAAATTCGTGAATTCCAAATTTAAATTTTTAAATACGGACGTATTTGTTTTGCTTCAAGTATTAAATAAATACACAAATCTTCTTTGAGACGCACATGTTAATGCATCAGTTTTTTTTTAATTAGCATAAAATTGCTTTATTATAATTGTTTAATTAGTAAAAATAGTTTCAACGTTATTTAATATTTATACCGATTAACCGCTTTTAAGCGACGAATTATCAATATTTTTATGTCACCTACATGCTTTCGAACTTTTGTTAATAGGCGTAAACAACTTTTTTATTATTTTTATTTTTTTAGCTATCCTAGACTGCCATAGGTTAAATAAAAATGGCAGAAAAATAGAGAATTGATAAATTAAGAAATTAATCAACTGATATTGTGTGGTTTTATATCTTTAAAGTTGCAAACTTTAATGTACCCCTATTAAGAGCTTAACTTGATTTGTTTCTAGATTAAAAACAGACTCCTGGTTGTTTTTTTTTTTTTTTCTAGTATTTCTAAGTTAGGAATATTTCGTTATCTTTTGGTACTATATGGCTCACTGAGAAATCTGAGCCGAAAAAGAAAATTTATAGGTTTTTGAAATTGCACTCAATGTATGCACAAATAATACTTGCTTTTTAAATTTTCATAGTATGAATCCTAACTGACCAAAATAAAAGTGATACATGTTTTCTGTGTTATTTTGATTTTCTATCTATTCAATCTCGGAGCAGTAAATAAGACGCGGAGTAAGCAAATGAAAGTAAAAACAGGAAAAAAGCTACGTTTTGAATACGTGTCGCCACTATATTTATTGTATACAACAGAGCCTCCGTTGAGCTAGATAATTATAATATGGATAACTGGGTTACTTTTGACTATAATTTCCGATTTCGAAATACCAAGTACATAATATTATGCGCATTTAATAAACCCGATGGTTTGCCTCATAAAAATCACTACAATTAATGACTTCATCGCTCAATTCGTGATTAGCTAGTAAATAGCGTGTATTAAAATGAATGCACATCATACGAGCTTCATTGCACAGTTCGAGATGTGAAATCGCTCACATTTACTTCTCGTTCAGAAGGCTTGTCATTAAATACAACTCCGTGTAAGATCAGGAGCTGCCAATTCCTGGCATCTGCGAGATCTCTGGAGTCATTAGTAAAGCATCTGGAGAGGTAATTACAGATTGTGGAAATAACCACCCGTGGAGATGCGTACTATTTGGTAAAAGATGACTGAAAACTTTAAACTCTTTAGTGAAATTTATCGGTGGAGTAAAATTAATATTTGAAGCACTTAATTTGTGATTTTCATGTAAAATAATATTATTGAAAGAATATTTTAAAACCCTTGATAAAGGAGCGGTTATGTTCTGAAACCATTCGTCGTATAAAAATTATTATTGATTTTAAGCTAAATACGTATGTCGTCATATTATTTATTGGTGGAAACTCATTATTTTTTTTAAAAAAAAGAAAAAAAAAGCATGTCTTCACCTAGAGTAACCAATCCCGAGAACATTTGAAAATGTACTTTTAATATTTTTTATCAAATAAGAATAGACATAGAAAGCTAAATATGTATATAAAAAATTTGCCATAAATAAAAACAATATTACCCGCTATTTTAAAAACTCTATACTTTCATTATATAAATATTAATATATGATTCTTTATTTAATATTTGTTTGCATACCTACATATTTATTATTGTATTTCAAAAGAGCAGATATTATAAAAATAGTTTGGCCGAATAACACAATCTATTTTTAATAGAAGCCATCAATAATATTAGATATGCAGATGACATTATTCTAATCGCAGACATATATAAGACCTTCAAAAACTACTTGATAATATTGTCTTAGCCAATGCGAAAAGAGAACTATTCACAACCTTTAAGCTCCGTAAGATTCCGTAGTTTGGCCATGTGTCGAGAGGTAATAATTATGCCATACTTCAGCTTGTCGTAAAGGGGAAGATTGAAGGTAGTGAAAGGGTTGGAAAAAACAGTTTTCCTGGCTTCGGAACATTCGAGATGGACCAGGATTAGAGCTATGAAGGAGATGTTCACAGTGTTCGGGATAGGGAAGCTTTCTCCCGAGTGGTCATCAACATCGGCATGGCACGTGAAGAAGACGAAGATTGTTAATGGAACTTTAAAACACTTTCTAGTTACGTATTGTTAAAATGGTAAGTTGACGTTGATTAAAGACAGTGAAAATAATAATAATAATAATAATGTGTGACTGGATGCATTAAGTGATAAATGTTTTTCCCACGAAATATGAAAAAAAAAAACGATTTTAACTCCTCTGTGGCAAGAATCCTCAGACTTGTCAACACGAATCCCAACCTCGACTTCTTTGGTAACAAATTGTCTTACGTCGTGCAACCACTGAATATCATATGACCACCTACAAATAACCATTTGACTTTTCCTTTCTTTAGCAATGTTTGACCTATTCCATATATTCTTTCGTCTTCTCCTTCTACAACAAATTTTCATTTTTCAAATGGTATATTTATTAAAATATTTTATTTCTATGCACATACTATTTGAGCCAACACTATTTGCATACATTTTTTTTATTTCTTTGATAATTTTGACCCGTGGTATCGATATGTGTGCGGTAATATTTTTCGAGATGCAAGTTTTTTGTCTGTAAAACAATAACATTTCATAGTAACTTTGTCTATTGTTAGTTTCAAGTTTTTAACATGATCCACCAAACGTAAGGGAAAATAATAATCATTTTTGGATTTTTTTTCATTGACTATTCTCCATAAACGCGAAGGTTGAGAGATTCATATCATCTTCAATATTACACTTAAGTAGAAAAGATCCTTTCTTTAATCACATGTTACTCGGTCACGCAAACTTCTCAACTTTAATTGGCAGCAAAATCGAAGATCGATAAAGATTGAAGTGATTTACCGAGTTGTTCCAACAACTTCTTTGTTTTTCAATACAATCCATAGATAGATCTTATCGGGTACAGTGCCTCACATCTCCAATCATCTGCAGTTTTCTTTACTTCATTTCAATGGTAATTTTAAATTGAAAAAAAAAACGAGTTAGAGAATCTAAACATTATTTTAAAACTTGTTTAAACCATACCCAAAGACGTATCATGTTAAATTTGACGTTAAAATAACATAAAAAGTAAGTAGGTTTTTAAAAAAAAATAAGACAACGAAACAACAACAAGTTTAAGTTAAATAAAACAAAAAGGCATTATTTTTAGTTGTATTTTAAAATGAAGGATAATTTCCATTTAATAATTTTTAAAAATATTTAAAAATTGTAATTTCCAATAATAAGAAGTGTAACGAGATAACACTTCTTATTATTGGAAAAACAGCCTAATTCAAACTCAAATATAAAAAAATATTTTATTAGAAAAATTTATTATATTTTACACACCTCTAATAATAAAAATAGCTAAAAATCTATTAAACCTTGTAATTAAATCCTAAATCATCTTTATTTCTTAAAGTTAAAAACACTTATTATTTAAGGACACACTTCTTGTTTTTTGTCACGTTTAATACCCTAGGCCTTTTAAATAGCAAAAACATCTAATTAAAATATATATTTTGAACTTAGATTAGGTTAAAGTTAAAATATTAGCCGCATAATTACTTTTCAGTTTTTCCCTATAATACCAAAATACGCAAAACTTGCAAGTTATTATAAAAAACATAATTTTATAAAGTTTAAATACGTATTTGCTTTTTTATTGGTTTTTTATCATTTTCATTTTCTAGTATACTATACAATGATAAAAGTGCTTACAGAAGAAACAAAAAAATGGGACTCCGTATCAACACAAGCAAGACCAAATTTATGACGAATCTGATCCTCGGTGGTGCTGTAGATATTGACAATCATCAAATAGAAGAAGTCAATGAATATAAGTATCTCGGCCAAAACATTTTACTTTCCAGAGATAACCAGACCGCTGAGTTTCAGAGGACAATCGGTCTTGGGTAGATTTATCAGCAACATTCTGATAAGTCTGAAACGCAGAATGTATGGCTATGTATATTGCCAGTATTTTCATATGTTGCAAAAACACTTACACTCACCAAATTGACGATAAAGAAGCTCCCAGTAGCACAGAAAAAACATGAAAGAGCCATGCTACGTATAAAACTCTCTGACCGGATAAGAAACACCGAGATACGAACAGTTGGGAGTAATGGACAAGGTCGAAGAATTGACAAAGCTTAAATGGTCGCCAGATTTTAAGACTAAAGATGTAAAAAAGGGTAGTTGAGTGGAAACCTCGTGAGACAAAAGAAGAAAGAATAGGGAAAAGAAGAGAGAGACCGCACAAACGATGATCAGATGCTGGTGACTGGATACATAAAGCGCAAGACCGAGAAGTATGGATGAGTATGAAGAAGGCTTATGTTCAGCAGTGGAAAAAAATGGCTGTGACAATGACGATAATGATGAGTATATAATTAAAAATACGTAAATTCAAAAGCGGAATTACACACCTTTTTATACCATCTTCACTACAATCTGGGGGGCAATTATGAATTTTTTCTATTCCCTAGAAGGTGGTTAATTTCGGGATATTTATTTTTTCCATGCGACTAATTTTTGCTTTATATATGGCCATACTGATGGTTAAACGTCAAAAAATATGAACACGTAAAATCAAACATGATGATTTTTTTTCAGAACATTATTGCAACCTTAAACATTACCAAAAATACTTCATTAGATTATTGACCAAACTGTATTAGTTTTATTTCCGTTTTTTAATAAGTTTGATACAGCATTAGAAGTTTAATCATCAGTGTGGTGGTTCTATGGAACACCCTCTAGGTAGGGAGTAGAAAAGATTCAGAATACCACCACTAGGAGGAAATAAATCGAACGAGTAAGCTCCTCGTGTAACAAAAATTCAGTATTAAATTAAATTAAATATTCTCACAAAAAACACGTAGTAAATATATTTTTATTTTTTTTATTAAGTATTTTACAAGTATAATACGTTAAATTACATTCCCAGGAGTTACGACAACTCAATTCGGTACATAAATAATATTAGCATTTAGAAAATAAAACATACTGAAAACAACAAAGAAACAAAGTAAGTTTAGCACCTTTATAACTAAATATACAACAACAATATATACGCCTAAAACCTTTTCCATTTTTTCCATTTCATTGTCCTCTTTGTGAATTGTATGTTATGATTTACATATACGGTTCCTTTGTGAAACCCTTAAATTATAACATTTATTAACAAATTACAACAGGGATGGAGAATACCTTAAATAAGGGAATATGGAAGTCTAGGCATTTACAGGGCTTATGACCTGTCATTGGCTGGTTTAAGTGGCCGCTTTACTTTTTACTAAATGACTCCCGAGGGAGTGAAATCCAGTCCTTTGTCTACAAATATTTGGACAAACTCAAGTATTGTAATATAACATTTATATTTGTTTGAAAGAACCTAACAATTAAAAAAAACTTCCATGAAGATAAATATTTCGTTACAAATTCCCAGTTGTCGAACTCGACATGAAAAGTTAAAAGATAAAATTGACAAAATAGGCATCAACTTGTTTAGTTCACATGTTTACTAATCGATTAGTAAAAATTACAGTAAATATTGTTTTCTTGAAGAAAATGAAGAATATACTAATGTTATTATATGATTAACCATCCAGGTCTTTTTCTTTTTAACCAACGATGACTTAAACACGTTACGAAGTTAAAATCAGTCAAGCAAAATATTTGGAATCCATCAATTCAATTCCGATGCATGGGTGACCACAAAAAACTGTCAAAAATGCATTTGAATCCCTAGTCACTTCACCAAAAAAGACAGCAAAGCCTACTTCTTACGACACGAGAACCTAATTGCGATATTTCCACTATGCGTAAGTCTATTGTTTTATGAACTATTTTCGTCATTTTGTCGACCAAATTAGTTTTGATTTGTGGGTGAGTATCAATAGCATAGACACGCCAGTGGTTAGGCGTATTGGATTATTTTAATACCCGGTTTGTGTTGTTTCTGATTGATTTAAATTACAGCGCGTTGGTTGTAACTATACTTTTTTTGTATTTTGTCTGTGGCACGTCTCCATTTACGATATTACTATATTGTGTTCCACCATTATTAGCCTTTGGTCTTTGCCGGTAGATTTTTAATATCAAAAGCTATTTGACACGGCTTATCAATTTCGCGTTGAATAATAGATCTGTGTGTAATTATATATACAATAGCTCAAAGCAAGTGTGAAGCCTCCCACGATATCTCATTATAGCGTTGATATAATGCTGTCAACTTGTTCTAAATTTTTGGATCATGTTTCTTTAGATTAGCATTCTATGGTTGGATACGTAAAAATTATTACAATTGTACCATCAAAGATAAGGTTTAATCAATTAAATATTTAAAAAATGAGTGCTGAAAGACTTTATCACGTCAAATTTGCAGAATAAAAACGTGTCAAATTCATGAAGTTTAAATGGTATCAAAATAACCGCTGTGTAAAATGTGCTATGACCTATCATTAATGGTTTTAAGTAGCCGCTCTACACACTGTGTAACATTCACCACTCTGCCAATGTTTGAACAATTACATTTTCTCAACTCTTCCATCTGTCGACTTTTGTAAAGTTTCAGCATATTTATTTCGCAAAAGCCAACTGACGGAAAAGTTGAGAAAATGTGGATACTTCAACACAGGGAGGATGGTGAATGTTACACAGGGTGTAAAGTGGCCAAACACAAGCCAATGACAGGTCATAAGCCCTGTAAAAGCCTAAATTTTCTTGAGACTTCTGATCCCGCTTACGCGATAACATTTTTGCGCTTGTAGGCCGCTACAATTCTTTTTTCATTTTTTAATTTTTTTTATTTATTCATATTTTTTATCTTACAAACTATAATTAATAATAAAAATGATGTGGCCTCACTGGACCCGAGTTGAGGACACTTAACAATGTACTTAAAAAAAAAAAAAATTACATTTGAGAATAAACAAAGAAGACTAACTTAATAAACAGAAATAATTAACAAAATGTTCAAACAGTTTTAAACCCTACATATTTATGTTTATAACTAATTTATGGACATCAATATTATTTATATTGCAAAACGCACAAATACAATGAAAGAACAAAAACCTTACATAAGCTATACACTTGTGGAGCAGTTGATTTAATATTGGTTTGGGCGAATGAGACAATCCATTTTACTTCTACCTAGCTCCACTATCCATTTTTTTATAGCGTTTTAAACATTTTCTCGTTACTAATTGTTTTAATAGATTGTAGAAGTAGGTTACAGATTTTGATTTAATAATACTCAAAATCCCTTTGTCCGAAAGTGGTATTAGTTTGTATTTGTTTAAGTTGTCTTTGTGTTGAGGATTTAGTGATTATTTTATTTGTATTGTAGGGGCTATGTCTTTCATTTGAATAAGAGTAGTTTTTGAATCTGTAAGTGAGTATTGTTTTAGCGTATAATGGTTTTGGTATCATAACTTGTGATTTGTTGAATATTTCTTCAGCAGATGTCTAAATTGGTTGGTTATATTTTATGACTACAAACGTTTGGGCATCTCAAAAATATTGTTCATTAATATTATTATTTGTAAAGTAGGTAAATTTGAAAGTAGATTTTGATATTTAAAATTATTTGCTTATATAATTGCTATCATTATTATTAGAGTTGTAAGTCATAACGTTGTTCCCCAAAAATTATGTATAATAAATTTGTACCTAGCTCTATTGTTAAATTTATTACCATCCATACAAGGTGACATCACGATCATATTGTTCTATCGCCTCTGGCGCTTTACATTATTGGATTTAGAATTTTGGGTGCTCCAGTACTTGCACAATATTGTCTTAAGAGTTGAGTCTTTATATCCGTAATCCCTGGTTTGTGTGCATTAAAAACCCACGTTATTTTATAAATGCAAAAAATGTGATTTACTTCTTATAAGGCTGAGATACAAAATTTCTTTACTTGAGGTGATGTAACGTCGTGTTACTTCAAGCAAAAGACAGAATATTATAAAGTTCAGATATTTAAAAAAAAAACATAGAGAAATTCTGTTAAATAATTCCGTTTCGATAATTTATAATAATTACCAAATACTTTAGGCCTGTTATAACAAGAGTCGGGTTGTGGTCCCATGGCTAGCGTTACGGGTCTCACGGATCAGAGGTCCGAGGTTCGAGCCCCACTCTACCCCAACTTGATTTTCATTTTCTAATAGTGAGTTATTTACATCTCGTTGAAAAAGGCCACCAAAATTGAAATATTTGGGCAAATTATAACAGCGCTAATATTTCTTTTACTAAAAAAAATAAAATAATTAAAAATACTCATATTTTAATTTACTAAAGTAATACTTTTATACAATTTTATTTACTGCTTATAACTGACTGATTAAAAAATCTATTAGTGTGATACCTGAGCTTCTCGGATTTTGAAAATTTTAGAAATATCTGGTCGAATATTTGATGAAGCTTATTTTCATTCTTTTATTCCCTTTCCGCACCTAATGGTGCATACGGTACTGCATTGGTACACCAATCGTAGCGTATTTTCATCATTTTTATTACACAAAAGAAACATGATCAGTCTTACGCTTCAGGTGCCAGTCCAGGGACTATGAAATATTCTAGTGTTAAAACGCCGTTTTAAATCAATATTTCACATAACCATGTCAGAAAACAAACCCGAGACTTCTTGCATGGTAGGCAAATACACTGACCACTCTCAATTCTTCTTCTATACTTGCACATCTTTCTTAATACATTTTTACATTTCTTATATTTACATTTTTTTTGCACCACAACAGGCCAGGAGGCCTAATTACAGTGGTGAATTACATCACAGAGCACCCAGGCTTGAGAAAAATCACATTTTTAATGTTAGTGTTCTCACCGGGAATCGAACCCGGAACCTTCCGTGCGTGAGTCTAGCGTCTTGACCCCTCCACCACGGAGGCCGCCGACATCTCTCTTCCAAGTCAGTCTCTCAATGCTAAGGATCATGATCACTATGAACGCTTCTGATTAGTCTGTTCTACTTCAGTCTGTCCACAGCCCGACGAACTGACTCATCAAATTTAAGCCCCGCAGCCACCTTTATTTTGTCAGTTCATCTATATGGGATTCTACAACGACTTTTTTATTTAATTGTCTGGCACACGTCTAGAAATATTTCCAAAGAAATACAGTATCCTTCTCAAATTATCACTGATAGACGAGTTGTGATATGGAGCTCTTCTAGTATCGATGCATTCGCCCTTCTGGCTGTCCAAGGCACACGCAGCAGCCTTCTCCAACACCACATTTCGAATGCATCAATCCTCTTCCTCTTGTACGCACGAGTACGGAGAATACTAGGACTTCTATCAATCGCTTTTTTGTGTTTATTGATATACCTTGATCTCGCCAAATATTTTCGAAACGGTTCATTGCTTTTTTGGCCATTTGAATTCAGCGACCAATCTCAAGTCTTCAACTGCCGTTGTTGGAGATAAGCAAGCCGAGGTACACAAAGTCATTTATCAGTTTCAGGTCTTGCATCTGTCTTGTCCTTAGGAGACAGCCAGCTCTGTCTACAATCATTAGCTTTGTCAAACCACCACATTTCGTTGGGAAAAAGCAAACATTCGTACAAACAAATGCAGTTTTGAAAAGTCTCGATTTGACGAGATTCACCCTTTTTGACCTAGTACAAATTGTAGTGCTCCTGGTAATATTTTTGAAACTAGAAATTCTTTCGCAAAAGACTTTTTGAATTTTTTACTATTTTGCGGATATTTCTGATTTTATAATTTTTTCGTGAGGTTTATGCAACAAGCTCGCCGTGCACTGGTTAAGAATCACCGTTTAAGGTCTTTAAGCTCAACAAAAATCAGAGTTATCACTAGTGCCATTACAGGGTACTGCAGATTGACTGAACACTTTGCTAAAATGAACATTTATGAAACTTCTAAATATTGATTCTGCAGTGCAGATGAGGAAACACCTTAACACATTATATGTGAATATGATGCTTTATATCATAAAAAGCGCTCGTCTCCTACCTGATTGCCCGACACTTTATTGATCTGGACTTGGAGAGGGAGATTTAGAAAAATGAGAACTTTCTCCATTCATAAAGTAGCCAGGCTCTTTAAAAACTCTTGACTTCGAAGACAAGAATTAATTTACACAGACCCATCACAATAGACCTTCACAGATCGCAGTGACATCAGGAGCTTATAAACCACTGACCCCCAGTTCAAAAAATAAGAACTATGATGTATAAATAAAATAAGAATAAGGTTTTGAGATTTTTCGTGAGTTCTGTATTTTATTTCTATTAAAATTTTAAATAGTTACCACACACAAGTATTGTACCTATTGTGAATCTTAAATTGAACGTAGTTATGTAGAAAACAGCCAGTCTACAATTTTGAAAAAAATAGATATTGGTGTTACGGGTGCAGTAAGATCAATTCTATGTTTTGCTAAAAAAAACAGACCGCTTTCATAAAAAGAATTGTAAAAATCACCTTCTGAAAATAGTATCGATCAAAAAAATGGAATTTCTCAATTTGCAAAAAACACCCAGAGAACTAGAAAAATCTTACGGTTCTTTAAAATTCATTGACACTGTTCAAATACATTGAAAAATTATTGTTTGCAATACCAAAAAAAATAATGTATTCATTATTTATCATTTGTCAAAGTCAAAAACATTCCAACTGTTGTGCAGATTTAATTATTCATTCTTCTCACAAAGGTGCCATTGTTTTCACTTTTCTATGGATGGCTGCTTTCTGCATAACTACGTTCAATTGTACTTACCTCTTAAATATCTCAACCATCAAACCACTCCCAGAAGGTTTGGCACATTATGAAAGTGTGCGTGGGATGTCAAATGAGACAAAAAATCGCCTTTCTCCCTCTAGAAATTTGCAGAAATGGTCTATAATTATCGCGAACTCGTTCGAAATGAAACAGGTTCAGCGGGGTGTATGGAATCCACGTTCCTGTAGTATGATAAAAAGTATGGAGGTATTAGTACCGCAGATTCTCTTTACTTAATTTAGTATAATGGACTTGGATGTTGGTAAATCAGAGGGCCTAAATGCACGAGCAGAAACTAAACATAACATGGTAACGTTGATAGAATAATGCATACTACAGTACGCTTGTAGAGAGTGAGTGAGACACTTTATTGAAGACTAAAGCCGGCATAAAAACGGACGTGTTGATGCATATTTAGAATTGGTTTGATAATTCTGACTATTTAAATGTGATTACAAGTGTCCGTCGTCCTACCTCCACTACTTGGCACTTCTTCTATCAATAATAGTGCGAAATTCACTTATTACAACTGACTTCTTTTGATTATAATATATATTTAGATGACATATTTTTTATCTCACAAGGACAGTTTTAATTTAAAAACGAACCATAAAATTATCAGGAAAATACCGCAATACTGGTCTTTCTATCTGGATTCTATAATAAATAGTTGGTTTATCAAGCCGGATTTTAGATAAAATCTTTTGACCGATTTTATCATTTGTTTTCAGATTTTATCAAACATCCTAGTAACCATATATTACAAAAATGGAGATTGTTTAAATTACTTTATATTAGACAAATCTACGCCAAAACCATTGCGGTATTTTAGGTACAAATATCAGTTAGGAATATAAATTATGTACCCCCTAAATATTATGTAAGCCTCAATTCAGGATTTGAAAAAATAAAAATATGATAAATATGGCAGGCAGACAGGCGCCGTGGCGCAGTTGGTAAGACGGCTAACTGTGAAACCGGCGTCGCGGGTTCGATTCCTGCTAGTTGCAAGAAAAAAATTCAAGAAAGATTTTTTCTCAATTGGTCTGGGTGTTGTTGTGTATTTTTCATAACCTCCTTCCATATCCCTTCTTTTACACCTGCTGACAAGCCTAAACAAATTCATTTACGTTTTATTTTTCAGTATTATTAGTATTGATTGTAATTGTTTTAGCATTATCCAATAAATAAACACATGTAAAAAAAAAAAACATTTCTAGCTAGTCGGGACCTAAGACAAAAAAAGGAAGTACTTTATATATCAAACCAATTCTTGTATAATCGATATTATTTTTTTTAAATAAAAAGCTTCTAGATTTTCACTAAGATAATGTAGAAAAACATAAAAGTAAACAATATTTATAACAAAGGAAACTTAAGATCTTGGACGAAAATAATTTTGTTTGATCTTTACCCAAATAGTAATTCACTCTACATTAAAAAATGGTGAATGGTAATTATATTTATTTATTTATGCATTTCATAATATTTTCAATTGTTAGTACACTTTGCCCAGCTGTATGAAACAGTACTTATGATTTTCTTGTTATATTACTTTAAAATATTTTATTATTTAATTGGATTTTTACATTAATTATTGAGTTGTTTAAACTTTCTACTGCATATGTTGTAAATATTTAGGTTAATTTTTTTTTGTAAACATTTTTTTAAATATATCTTAGGTAAAAGAAAATTTATGTTTTTTAAAAAAAAAAATATTAAGCCAAATATGTAAGTATTATAAATTTTTGGAAAAGGCAGATTTGCCGTTTATGTTAATAAAATAAAATAAATAAATAAAATTACCTTTAGAAAAAAAACAGTTAAACAGCTATCGATTCTGTGTTTTTGTGGCACTAAACAAAAAGGTAATTTTAACGTTCCTAAAATCAAAAGGTCCAAATAATAATAAAATTAAATTACGAACACACCATCTCTGAATCTAATTTATCAATTCGTGTTTCTATTACTGGATCTAAGATTGATTCCTTTGTGCATTCATCTGTGTATAATTGGATTAAACTCCGCGTATAAAAGATTTCTCGCCCACTTATATATTTTTTCATTCGTTTTTTCGCTTTTTCTTGTCAATTACAAAATAATAAGAAGGCATCGTTGATCAAAGAGATTTGAAATTGTGAATGAAATAAAATTAAGAAGACTAACTAGAAAAACATGTCTTTAAAATTAGACAAATCTGACGATGTCGGTTACGATGAGACCCAGTCAAGTTAAACTTAAAGCGGTATTTAAATCATTATTATTAAAATGTAGTTCTGCCAGGAAATTAACGTCAGTAGTCTCCATCTATAAATATATATAAAAGTGTACAAAATTATTTTAATTTCTTATTATCGTTCATTCTTCCTTTTTATTTTCATGATTACTACCATCACGCCATTTCTCCGTAGGGGTAGACAGAGAGAATAAACCGTCACACACGTCTATCCTGGCATACATTCCTAGCTTCCTCCACATTCATACATCTTGTCATACATGACCTTCGGTTCTGTCTGCTTTAGACATGACCAGATTTAAGATTTTGGTTTATCTGATCGTGTCACGTCTTTTTTGGTCGTCTTCGTCTTACGTTGCCGTTCATTTTCGCTATATATACTTATTTTACCATTTATTCGTCGTCTGTCGTCGTATTCGTTCTACGTGACCAAACCATCTCAGAGACCCTTTCCTAATCTTATCCATTAAACTTGACTCAGATTTACACTCTCGCCTGATTTCATCATTCGCAACCCTGTCATACATTGATTTCCCACACTTTCGTCTAAGAGATCGCATTTCAACCGCGTTCACTCGGCTTTCATCCTTCCTCTGCCAGTTCCATGTTTCACTTCCATACATAAGTGTTGGGACTAAAACTTTTGGACTTTTATTTTCATTGTTATTTTATTTTATGATAACATTCATTATTCTTATTCTTAGTTGTGATGGTCAGTGCTATGCGAGCTCCTGACGTCACTGCGACCTATGAAAATCTATTGTGACGGGTCCCTGTGAATAGTTCTCGCTCTCCAAGTCCAGGTCAAGGAGAGAGTTAACATTTTGCTATATCTCCCCCTTCAAGCCCAGATCCGTAAAGTATCGGGAATATAGGTAAAGGGCAAGCTCTTTAGCATCCTTAGGTTTAACCAGTGATCCCCCAAGGATGAGGCTCCTTTTATTATATAGAGACCATATTTACATAGAATATGAATAGGTGTTTCCTCATTTGCACTGCAGAACCTACATCTAGAAATTTCAGAAAGGTTAATACTAGCAAGGTGTGTGTCCAATCTGCAGTGCCCTGTAAAGTCTCTATAGATAATCCTCAGTTGATTTCGGCTGAGCTTTATTGGGTCAAAAGCAAAACTCATGATAATAATCATGGTCTAATATAATAATTATAACACAATATTAACATCAATACTTATTCTCTTACTATTTAACACTTCTAAACCGGCAAAAATCACTGCCTTGATACAAGTTTCTTTTACTTCATTAGTTCCATTCGAGCTCTTTATTTATTATCACAAGAAACACGTATTTTAAAAAACATGTCGGGAATCGAACCCCAGACCTCTTTTATGGTAGGTAAATACGCTGACCATTGCACCACGAGGCTGACATGATACTAACTAGTAATTATAAAATAAAAAAATAAGGAATTCAAAAAATTCATTGACCCACGTTTATTATGTCAATTTGTGTATTCTTTTTAAATGTTTACATATCTGTTTTTCTTTCTTTTGTTGTTGTTGATTCATTTTTCTTAAAATACATTCATGTTATTAAGTAATATCTATTTTAATACTAAGGACGGGGTAGGTACGGGAGAACGGGGAACCTTCGTAAGCTGGGCAGCGTTTCACGCAAAATTTGTTAAAATAATCTGATGCAAAAAAAAAATATCTGTACAATGTCAAACATCACGAGAATTCAACCCAAAACCTCGTGCAATGTAGACAATAGCAAGACACACTAACAATTATACCGCGAAGCAGCTACAAAATGTACACATCAGTATATAAATATATTAAATGAGGTACGGATTGATTTTTTATTTTACATCTACGAATACAAAGACTACCTTATTAAATCACCGCATTAAAAAGAATATTAAATTATTATCTTTTGATTATTATTCATCATAAGCTTTTTTATTGCGGGGGTGTTAACCTTTGAAAGCCGGGTTTGTTAATTTCCAACTTCGGTATTTCGTAGGTCTGATTTTAACTTTGATAAAACAAGTTTGTAAGTAACAATGGCCGCTGAGGGTGTAAAAAATATTATAATTTGTAAAATTAATTAAAAATAATGGCTAAAACGTGTCTGCAATAAATAATAAGTCCACTTACGCGTTCAAATAGTATAAAGCCGATTTTTTTCATTTCTAATGAAATAAAACTAATTTGATACTTAAAGACCTATTTTTACTTTAGCTTAGTTTTTATTTTATTTTAGAAATCTATATATTTTGTCAAGACACGTGCATAAATGTCGAGTTCGGTGTATTATATAATGTTGTGATAAGTATTATCGATATAATCAAGAAAGGAGTTCTTCGTCGGTTTGGACATGCAGAGCAAATGGAATGCGAAAGGACGGCTAAAAATGTTTATAGTGCCAATATTGATGTATTCTGAAAACGAGGAATACCGAAAAAGACATGGCATGATGAAATCCAACAAATACCCCTTCTTGCACGTGCAGGCAGTACAAAAACGTTCGGTAGCACAATGAGTAAGATATATATATTTTTGGTAATTCATCAAATGATTTAAAAAATAAATCATTATATTTTTATTCCACGCCTTTTATTCCATTTTCATTAATTTCTTAGTTGTTTTTTTTTTTTTTATTAAAAAAAAGTTTTTTTTTGTTTTTTTTTAAAGTACATGTGTTCTTTTGTTTTTGTGGTTTATCCTATCTTTTTAAAAATCTGTTTGTAACACACTCCATGTTGTGATCAATTTTATTATAAAAGGTAACGGGTTTAGCAACGTTGCATATTCTGAATGTATTATGTCATTATTCTTAAAAAAAAACTTTTTTGCAAAATATTCTTGAAAAATTTAAATAAATCAGAAGTCCTGTATTGAAACATACGCATTAGTGTTGAAACGGAAACTGTATGTTACCATATTTTAGCGGCTCAGTGTTAAAAGAAGTAGCGGTTTATTTTTTAAAGTACCAAAACAAGTAACACGAAATTATCTCGTTACTAAGAAATGCGTTAATTAAACGGGATTATTTCAGAACCTTTTTTATTTTTATTTTTTTTATTTAAATCTGAAAGTAGGGCACACATATCATACATATTTTTATGTGTGTTCTCATAATAACATTGCAAATATATTTAATTTATAAGTTGTTTATCACATATGTCTTGACCATTATTTTAAATTTTGATATGTTTTTTTCTTCATAAATATTTTTTTCCATTTCGTAATTCTTTTTAATTGCTTTAAATAAAATTTAAATTTGTGACTTTGCCTTTTTCCTAAATGGAAGTCTAATATTGTTCTTTTCTCTAGTATTGTGATCGTGTTCATGCTGGTTCCAAAATTTTTTTTTCCAAAATTCTGTTTTTTTATTAGAGTTTATAATTTTATGAACAAATATCATTGTATTGTAAAATATTCTTTGTATATATGTTAATAATTTCATTTGAGATACCAAAATAAAATGCTCTTTAATAAACATATTCAAATGTACATATAACGATCTTTTCATTTTCATTTAAAAAAATCATGTTCTTATTCATATAATATGTTTAGGATTACCTATCCATGCTAACATTATAAATGCGAAAGTGTGTTTGTTTGTTTGTTTCTTTTACGTCTCAACGAAGCGATCGATTGACATCATTTTTCACATCAAGCCGACAAGGTGAAAAGTAAAATTGGATACTTATTATTCATCCCAAATTAAATAAACGAACAATCAAAAATATATAGGTATAATGTATCAACAATGAGCAACATTATTTGAAAATGAGTAAGGCGGTGGGCTGTCAAAATGAATAAATTTGAAACCAATTCTTTAAATTTCTATAATTGACTTGCTTTATCTATGGTTAGTTTGGTTTGCTTTTTGTTTCGGTTTTGTAGTAAGATTTTGGATTTGTGAACAGAATAACGCTGTTACGCCATCAAAGGCTGACAGATCATCGTATTTCTTTCATGGCAATAATTGGAAGACTAAGCTACTTTCAATCGTGATAAAATATACTTGGAAAAATGTGTGATGGTGTTGTAGCCAATTCGATAAATATGTCTGTCGATCTCTCCTAAATAAAAGATCTTTAAAATAGTGGACTGTTTACAATATTTATTTTTAAAGCACGTTGCGCTCTTTGATGACCGAAGACTTCGAGAAAAATTGAAATATAGAGAGATTATAGCCCCTGTGCTATCTTTATATACTATGCTATTAGTACCCACTAGAGTAAGAATACTCTGGTGTGGCACTCACAAAAATCAATATGAATTTAAATTGAGAACTATTAAATAAAAACTTAACAATACTATTCCTTTCTGAAAATTCTTATTGATTACCAAAAACTATTATTGATAAACGACACGACTAATTAATTACCTGAATAATTTCTCCCCAATACAAGGTGAGTGAAGCTACGGGTAAAAGCTAGTAATGAATAAATGTATATTTTTGCGTTAATGGTTTATGTATCTATTTGTATTCAGAACTTAAGAATTTTTGTGGTATTCCGACATTGAATTGATTGATCAGAGTTGGCAGACTTGTTTTAACAGTAGTTATTTTAAAGATAACTGTTTATTGCGGGAGATAAGTATCATTCCAAATAAAGTCCGGTCTTAACAACTCGAACTCGAACAGATGAAGATGCAGAAGTCTAAATGAGGACTTGAGAGCGGACAAATGTTTGCAATAAATTGCAAAAAGGCGTTTTTGTTTTACATAGTACATTAAACTGTGTTAGAATTTTAATTATCTAGGTGTCACTTTCGATACCTTCGGACTTTATCACAAAATTTGATTCAAGTGACAGTTTGCCCATCTCATAGCGCACAGCGCATCTGAGAATTTGTCTCCTTGGCGGTGCCTACCTGCGAGAAATAATTGTTTATTAGCGATCGACAAAAGCTGCCTCAAGGAGTTCTCTGCAATTTAGGAGTCGTTACTTTGTATTTGTGCAGGAAATATGTAATACTGAACTTCATAATAATGTCGACGGTTCCTACGTATACTATCGAATCTGCATATTGCGAGGTTTACAGGAAAGCAAATAAAATGCTTGCTATAGATGCTGTGGAATAGAGAAAAAACACGTTTTTTTTTACATTTAAAAATGATAAAAGTCCTTAAAAGTACTGTAGAGTAAAAAAAAATATTTTTTGCTACTTATTAGTGGCAAAAAAAATGTTTTTATATTTGTAATTTTTAATTCCCGCAAAAACGGTCATTCCATTGGCGACCCCTCTCGTCCACCGCGATTCACGTTCATTTGTTTCCAACCATTCAAATTTGTTTAGAACATTGTTTAGAACATTGTTACAAGTCTTGACGTCACAACTATCAAGGTCAAACATATCGCGTTCAGAGACGTATTAAAAAAAAAAAAAATTAAATTTATACATGAAAACATTTATCCTCAAAATCCATATGGATTTTGAAAATAAAATTAATCATTATAAATCTATTTCATATATATTTGTATCGGTATTCGAAGCATGTGATATTTCCATATTGCCAAACATGTGTCTACTGAAATACACACGTTTTTGGCAATTTTACAGTATCTGATAGCTTCTTAAAAAAATAATAAGCATTGTTAAGTACAGGGGCGAACTATATATAGAAGCGATTATGCACAGCTTACCATTATATTTGACTAACCATAATAATGTTTTATTGTAACTTTATTTTAAATCATTTCCACCGTTTGTATTATTATCCTAATATAAATATACATTTTAATAAAGCGCGCCTAGCGCCTGCGGTAAGCCAAAAAACTAGACGATTATTCCAGCTTATTTTTTCATACAAATAAGTATACCATATTTTGAATGTATAAACCCCAGTGCGGGTTTTTTCTCCTAGATTAAACTTGCAGATTACACAAATTATTTGAAGATTCTTGATTTGGAAAACAGTATTTTAAACATTGTTTCTTAAGGACAATTTTTCTTTGAGATAGTACTTTTGACATAAGACCATAATTACTTTCATGCGTCATATTGCAGAACATATAGCACTCTACGCGGCCGTTTTTAGCACTATTAATTTCTAGAACAATGCGGCCATTTGACATTTCAATTGAATACCTAATATTGACTGAATTCATAGTGGTATTTTTTATTTATTTTTTAATGAACTACATAATGGATAATATATCTATATAATAAAATATATCACGAAGTTACATCGTTTGAGTTGATTTAATGGATAAGAGTTGTTGTATCACATAGAACCACAGAAAAATATAAATTTATAGTAAATATTACTTACATTTTATTATGTACCTCCTATGTAGGTACAAATATATGATATTTTTTATAGATTACCTGTAAATAAAATCACCATTTGCCACTGGTTAAGTATGTTCAAATGTTTGTATAGACCGGCTGGATTTCTTTCCTAGAGAGTTATTATCGTTAATTTCTTCTCGACATTTTTTCTCTCTGTTGCAACAAATTTAGATGTAAAATTTTTTTCATTGAATTGGCAACGATTTAATAAAATCTGAGTTATTTAGTAATCAAAGATAACCCATAGAGACTTTGTGTTGAAAGATTGAAATTGAACTGACAAAAGGTACCTCTTAAAAGCTTGAATTTGTAGTGTGAACGAGTATAATTGATCAAATAATGCCGTTTGATTTTTTTATTCTACAGTCCGTGCTTTCTACATCTTCTTTGCCATGTGTATTTCAAGCAATGAAAAAATTGATTCAATTTGTCAATCAAATCTCGTTCAGTAATAAGGCCTTAGATTTGCCAATGATAAATGTTTTTATTAATTTTTTTCTTCTATATACAAATGTACTAAACAAAAAATCCCACTAATCACTGCTCCCTTCATACAACGTTCTTTAATAAAAAATATTTTCGTTTTACTAACAATGCATCATTCACTGAGTGAACAATGAATTTATGTCTTAATAAAGAGGCGCATAAAAATCTTTTAGAGAAAATAATCACAGGCTGCAATTTGGATTAGATAATAGTAACCGTGTTAATTAGATTAATGTTACACGAAATTATTGAAATATTAAAACAATTAATTAGCTTAATTTCTAATTGCTAACATGCCCTGTAATATCTCATTATTGCCGGAATGTAATTGATGAGAGTGGCTTAAGTGTGCGAAAAAATACAACATTGTCTTAAAACATATTCTTCTTAAACACACTTAGTAAACGACTTACTTTCTAAAGTAAAATTAGCAATTATATTAAGTCTTTTGAAAAACTATTTCTGTCGAAATCCATTGTTTTAAAAAAATGATATACTGTTCCAAGGAAATTTGCATTTTAATGTTTAATCTTTCTTATGAATGCTTCAATGAAATTTTTAAGGGCCTTCCTTTTGTAATGTAATGTATTTATTTGAGATAGTTGTACAAATAAAATTTGAGCACCTATTTATACCTTAAATAATAATATATATGCGAAAAAAAATCAAAAACACAACATTGTTATAAAATCCAGACGTTTTCCGATGACACTCTATCTATCTTTTGCATTTTATAATAAAAATTAATTAACTCAATTTAATTGTACCTCTGTTATTGAATGTCAGAAAATAATGTATTTTACCACTTGCCAACTTTTCTATATCTGAGGTTTCCCGACGTACTCGTCTCTTCGTCAGAAAACTTACCATACTTACTTGCAAATCCAACTATAGATACACCTTCACCATAGTAGTTGAACAAAAATATAAAACCAACGTTCTGATGAGACACATGCTTTAAGAAACTACCACTCACGCGCACTGATTATACTTTATAATAAAATGTTTTAACTTGTGGGACCAATAGTTAAAAAAAGAAGAAGGGAGGAGTATAAATTTATTAGGTACAGGGTGACCATTACAAAAGAATATCGTTAAATGGGCTATATTGAAAGTATTTTGGATGTTAATAGTACTAACTTTGAAGTTCATTGTAATATTTTAAAGGAATAGATAAAATGACTTTGTTTTATGAACCACTTATTTATTATCACAACCGACTTAGTTAAAATATGTTGCAATTAGAATAAATAAACACATGAGATGTCTAAATAATAAAAAAAATTGGAATTTGCTGAACATATTATAACTAATACTCATTCATTTAATTTTGAAGACGGAATAGAAATATTACATGTTAATAATAAAACTCATCAATTGAATAATTTTGAAATCCTCGAAATCAAGAAAACCGCCAAACAAAATTTAAATATTATAAATAATTAGTTTGATTTAAGTCAAAGTCCTATTTTTAATATTTTCCCTGTAAAGTCTAATCCTACTTAAACACAATTACCCCCCCCTTACCCCTACTCAACCAGTAACACAATTACCCCCTCTTCTATCCTTATCGACACCACTGTTCACTGTTTCTTTCAAGTATGTATATTAAGTCATTATATAACCCTGAAGAGGGCAACGGTTGCCGAAACTAGTCGGTTGTGTTAATAAATAAGAGATTTATAAAACAAAGTAATTTTATTTATTCCTTTAAAATATATTGAAAGTACGCCTGTATTTCTTTCATGCCCAATTAAATGTCACACAATTAAAAATTCTGAAATCAAGTGAAGATTAGTCTGCCTTTTAGACTTACGGTCAGATCTTTTGCCTACCTTGTTCCGGCAAAGTAGACATAAAATGGTTAAATTCACATTATACGAGTATTTTACAGTTTTTATTTGAATCTAAAGCGTAAGACCTTTCATTGTTCCCTTATGCATCAGACGATTAAGACATCAGAAGACCACAAATTGGAAGACGATTTTCGTCCCACTTGTAAAGTGTCAATTTTTAAAACGTCATTTGGTATTTAGAAACTTAGCACCCCTACGAACATCAGAACTGAAAACATTGCAATCTATCGCAGGTAGAACCCTTAGAGATGGAATACCCAACAAAGATTTTGGCAAAACCATCAATATAGAGAACATTGTGAGGTGGAGCAGGCATAGAAGACGATTCTAGAGATACCACGTTGTGAGGATGGATCCATCGAGGATTCTTAAGATGAGACTCCAGAGGGTCGTCAGGCCACAAAGACTAACAATAAAGAGATCGAGAGAAGGTTGGACTTCTGCATAACAGATCCAAGATTGACATCTTGTCTGAATAGATCGCAAGACCTATATAAAGAAAAAGAAAAATAGTTCAAAACAACAGATTGCCAGCCGACAAGACCAATTTTTAGAAGATATAATCACTCAATTGTTACAATAAGTACTCACAAGCTAAGGAAAAATATGTTTTTTGCATTGATACAGTTTTATTCAGGAAGGCAGGTTATTACAAAACCAGGAAACGTAAAAAAATGCAAACTTTGTAGCTTTGGGCTGTCCCATGTTTTGGAAAATATATGTTTACTTTGGTGTATCGAAAGGCTCTAATTACAGTTTTTTACCGCTGTGAGTTTAAAACCAACACTTAAACGAACCCTAATTTTCCAATCAAACGCCTTAAAGCAAACAAATAATGTTGTTTAAAATTACTTAAGTATACAATATGTTCATACGAACAGAATGAATCGATCATTGTTAAAACACTCCGCATAAAAATAAAAATATATTTTATCATCGGTCAAAAAGTTCGAAGGAAAAGAAAAGTTAAATAACATACGAGTATTTTAATTTTTTTCTATTTAATTTATTTTTATTTTTATAATAATCTTAAAATTAAAGTCCTGCTAAGTTGTAACCATTCAACTCATCTGCAAGTTCCTATATAATGTTTCAATTTTTTCATACTTAACCTACATTAATAATTATTTTATCTATTAACATTACGTATTTTTTTAAACTATTAAAAATTAAAACTATCATTAATACAAAAAAAAATTTCGTCAGCCGTAATTTGAGCATGTGTCTCACTATATTCAACTCAATATTCTTAACATTGTTTGGTAACATGTTTCGTATTTTAGGTATGCTGTATTGCAGTGTCTTTTTTTCATATTTATTACAATATATAACTCAGGCTTTCTGCGAGGCTGCGAGACGATAGTTGCTGCCCATGTGATGGCATTACTGAGCAGATTGTAAAACATCTTTTAATGTACTGCCTAATTTTCGATAGGCCGAGATGGGAGCTAGAATGCAAACTGAACACTCGGATTGCTGCGACAAATAACCTAGCTGAGCTCCTGAACTGTAATGATACACGAAAAGACACTGTTCGATTTATTACAGGGACGATCAAGCAGGCTATTTAATAAGCTAAGTTATTTAATGGCGGTATTTAGCTTCTTTTGTTTTTTTTTGTGTCCAACATTTATGATTATTATTTTTCGTTATTTTTTCTTTTTAAAATTATTTTTCTGCTTTAACTTTAAGTATTATTATCTATAGGGAAAAACAAGGTTAAGTCAACTAAATATAACTTCAAGATAAATATATTCGATAAAACCTTGCATATCACAAAAGCAAGGTACAAGTAATTTGCAACTATAAAAAAAATAAAAAATATATCTAGGAACAGTAACCCCTTTCATATTAGTAAACCTGGAACCGGATTCTAATAGGAAGTTAAAATTTAACTTAAATTTTATTTAAAAAAAAAAAAAATCTGTATGAAAAATATAATATGTTTATATATTTTTTTCTAAACATGTTCGATTTCAGGTTACCGACGAAGATACTTTAAATTTTCATATAAATAAACACATTTTTGTACACAAATATTGATTTTTCTTTAAACCGTCTTGATATGTACCGATAAAGATAGCGTTCATAATCGCAGGCCTGGTGTTGTAACCACGTACCAATTTGTGTTTATACTCGGAGTGCGACCCATGCTGATAAATAACGTCTAATCATAAAATGCATTTTTTAAATATTAATATTAAGTTTTTAATAATCTTGTACCGAAATATTTCAAAGTACACAAGTCAAGTCTACCACCGAGCAGAAAAAAAAACCTCATTTATAAAGTGTTAGAATTGTATGGTGACATGGCTGAAAGTGTGATGGATAAAAGAAAGCTTAGTGATTTTAAAAAAGATGTAATGTTTATTGTAATCATATAAAGTTCCAAATTCTTATATATTTGTGAAAATATGTGTAAATATTAGTTGAACCAAATAGACAAATAACCAAAGAAATTGATAGTAAAAAAAAAATCCAATGTATTTTTTTAATGGATTTAAAAAATCTTTTCGAATATTTTTTACTATTTATTTTATGAAAATATATTATTTTACCGTTTTTGTGCTAGACGGTTAAATACGATATGTCTAACAAATCTTATTTTGGCGTCTGTTTAAGATGGCATAATATGATATGTCAGGGAATTCTAGAAACAAATTGAATTTTTTCAGCTTTCAGAAAAAAAAATCTCAGAGAAACAAATATTGCATCTGCTGACAATAGAATAAGGCTTAAAAACTAAAATTCTAATTTATTGGATCCCCTCGAACTTAAAAATTTCTTGCCTTCAAAATTGATGAAAAGTAATATCTTACTTAGCCATCTTTTCACAGATATGTGAATCTTGATAACTCTCTAAAGGGTAGAATTCAGCCTTGTCTACATTTTTTTTATTAAATTTAATATTGTTTAACATTACATTCAGTCAAAATAAAATAGCTCACCATTTTTAAGTGATTTTTTTAAAATTTAAAATAATAAAAAAATTCTATCATTTTTTTGCACCTTAGACAACAAATCACATTTGATTATTGTGATCTCACTGGATATCGAACCCGGAACCCACTATGAGTAAAACAAGCTTCTTAGCTATTTACCACGTGGCCGTTCTAATATTCTATACAACTTTCAAAAATATTTGCAGTAATCATATTTTAAAAACACCAAGCTATTGAGCATAGTGTAAATAAACTCTTTACTTGCAATCAGAAGCCCATTTAATTCCTGAAGCATTTCTAATGTATGTTTCATTTTGATTTACAATCTTTAAAAAAAAATTCTTTTTCTCAATTTTTTTTACCCATGGGTGTTTGAACTTTCATCGTTTCATATTTTGCTGAATCGGAAAATATGTAAACAATTATTGCAATTAAAATATCACAATTTTCTTGTCGAGTTCAAGTTATTAAATGCACCAGCACCGTATTAAAGTTTAGGTACAAAAATTGTAAAAAAACGTGACTGTATTATTTAACGTGAACTGGAAACATCGATAATGATTATGTGCATTTCGCTCGTGATAGAGTAATCCTTTACATTAAAAAACACCATACAACTTAACATTACACATTACATGATTTGTAAAAATTTTGTATCCGTTATATTTTTGATGATAATTAAGTCCAGTATTAATTTGAAGGATTTAGCTTTTTAAATTTACAAAAAACATTGTTTGGAAGAATTGAAAAAAAAATTGATAATCGAACTTAGGCCGATGGTGAATGTTACACGGTGTGTAAAGTGACCACTTCAGGATTAAGACCACTCGAGCGTTTCAAAAATAGGTTAATTAAAAAATGAAAGAAAGAGTATAATAGTAGTAACAAATAATCCAGCTCTAAAACTTTATTAAACATAGTTTAAAGTAAAAATTCAACCCTTGAAAAAAATATTTTTTCGAAATAAATGTCTGAAAAAAGCGATAGAACTGTTAATGGAACTTAGGAAATACCGTTTTTAAAAAAAGTAGTAAAAACATATGTATTTAGGGAAAAAAAAAGATTTATTGTTGATAACAAAAAAAGTTACTAACCAATCACAAATCCCGTAAGTAATGCGATGGGTAATGTATTTGAGAAGACACTATTAAAATTTTAAATGAATCAGTGGTTTTTTGGCTAGGCTAAGTTACATGTCCAGCCATTTTTTTATATTTTTTTTTTATTATATGGAAAACATATTATACATAATTATATACAATATTCCCAAGGAGTTTTTTTTTAAAAAACTCATTTAGGGACATACAGATAATAATTTTTTTAGAGACGTTTTTAAATTTTAAACTATAATATTATTTAACAAAAGCAGAAAAATTAAAATTATGATATACTACAAATTAAAAAGGGTATGAAAAATACTTGAAAATAACAGAATAAACAGAATACTAGGCATGGAAATAAATTCAAAATAATGTTTACATTATGCAATCTGGGAAAGAAAATTGAAAAAGTTTAAAAATTACATGGATGTATATATACATACTGAACTAGTACAAAATAAAATCATTTTTTTTAATTAACAAAATATGCGCACACCCAATACAGGTTAATTTTTTTTATCAAAAACGTTGAAAAAATTGAAATTATGTATACAAGCCAAAAAAAGTATATAAAAAGAAAAAAACACAAATAACATTTAAATAGTATTAAAAATTACATATACAAGCAAAAACGGTGAAATATTAAAAGGTATATGTTCAAGATGCGCATTCTCTATAAACTAACATTATTTATTCAAAGTACTTCTGGAAAAAATAATTCTTCAATTCGCACGTCCTGTTTCTATATTTTGAAATAGGTACTTTAAATTTGTTTCAAGAAAAACGTGTTCAATGTTTGAATTAACATTTAACAGTAGAAATATTCAATTAACCTTTAATCTGCGATGCCAGCACCATTTATTTTCCTTTTCTAATTAACGTTTTCCGCTTTTTCCTTCCTGGTTGACTTCGGAGATTGCCTAGCGGCTTAAAACTCTGGAGTGGATTTTACCCCTCAAATCCAACCAGTAATGTCAATCCACAAGCCCTGTAAATGCCTGGACTCCCATATTACCAAAATTTTCTCAACGTCGTTATTTCACGCTTTGTGTATTAAACAAAACCAAAATATCGCTTCATTTGCTGTGTTATTAGTATAGTATTTCGAAGAACAAATTCGCAACACATGAAAAAAAAACAAAAGTCTTCCAGCATCTCACGCCTGCGTGTATACCGGCAATTTATCCACTGAAAAAACGGTATGTCCCAATTTAATTTTGAAAAAAATAATAATTTACCCTGCCTTCAACAAGACATTTATTATGCATTTACAATGCGCATCAGAATTTAAATATTACAGAATTTTATTTCGTTTTTTTAAATCTTTTTTTATTAAAATTTTATAATTTTTACATTGATATACATATGTGTACACTAAATGCAGCACTAAACACTCGTCTTGTGTTCCAATCAACTTAAGTTCCAAAACTTAACTAGTAGTCCGTTAATGCGAAGCAGCGTAAAAAGGCGCGACGAACAGCTTTGCATTCACAATAAACTAGCATATACAATTAGTATTTTTTACTTCACCACGTGTTTTGCACGACAATGTTCACGCGACAACGCTCATTTTCCTAAACATGATTTCAAACTACCGTTCTATGAAGCATCGTCTCTGTTTAGTTATACCTCAGTGAATTTTAAGGATAAAATTTCTTAATTTCGCGGGTTTGGAGAGTACGATCGCCAATTTTTTTTAATGTTAGCAAACATGCTTCTGAAGTATGCTAAAAAAATCGGCTGTACTAATTGTTTAGCTTGGCGATTTTCGTTTGTTAAAAAAAGGATCAAAGAATTTCTATCAAATTTTGTGTAAAAAATTAAATAAAGTGTAACAAACTGTGTGAAATGTAAACAAAGACTTTTGTTCAGTCTGCTATGAGTAAAACAAGAGTTGATGAGTAGTATAAGCGCTACTCGAAGGCGACAACATTAATGTAGACGAATAAATAATATCTTTAGATTGAATTCAGTATAGTGCATGTCTTTTAAAAGAAGGAAAATTTTGAAAGTTTGGAATCAATGAAATATTATCAGTAAAAAAAGAATTAAAAATTTTTGGGCCTATAAAATACGCATGTCTCTGTGCGAGCCTCGTTTTACAATGTGGTATTTCTAACACACGATTCCTTCTTTGACTTGATCTATTTGAATTACTTGTAAATAAATTTTGGTTCTTAAATATATATTTTAAACATTGAAAACATTATATTTGTCTTACATCTAAAAGTTTAGCTTCTTGGAACAATTGGAAAGAAGGAAAAATGCGATTTTTGTGAAACATTATTTTTAATGTTAATTTTTAAACAGTTTCCAATGGTTTAATATGATTGTTGTAAGTTCGCCCCTATCCAATTATTCAATAGGAAAGCGATGACTGTACAAGTACATAATATACCATTTTAATCGTCTTTAGCTGGGCGTAAATACTTTGTCTTTTGAACACATTGGTTAAATATCTTAGTTTATTAACACTTACTTCAAGATGATTAGTCCATTTAAGTTGACAGTCAATGATTACTCCTAGGTATTTTATGCACCTTTCAGACTTCTTGTTTAATTAAAACACATTTAAATGCTGTTGCAACGTTTTGCTTGTTCTCCGTTTTTCTGACACATCGCATGTGAGCTGGCATTATTTCATATATCCGACTCATCTGCATTCTCCTTGGCCCGAGTTCCCATATGCCGGCCCTAATAACAAGGTATCTCACCCATAAATCCGTATCGGGAGTTTAATGATCCGGCCCTGATGAAGACTGCACTGCTATTTGTTATTATCCGTCGCGGTTTTTATGTGCATAATAATTTAATGGGTCCGTGTTTGGGTCTGATTGTAGGGCCGTACTTGTAAAGTGTTGTAAGGGCTAGTTGCGCCTCAAAGAGTTAAGGTAAAAAGTTTAAAGTTAAATTATCATATTAAAATTCTGTGGCGTTTGGATAAAGAGGCACATGTCACTTAAATTAAGAAAAATAGTTAAGTATGCAAGTCCACTCTATAAGGCACATCGGAGATGAAGAGATAGAATAAAATAGAATAGAAAATAGAAAAATAGAAATAAAAATAGAAAAAATATTCAAAAATATGTATTACATCTTAATATTTATTTATTTATTTATTTATTCACACTCTTTATCAAAATACAATTTCATGTTCACTTTGCCCAGCTAACAAGGGTACATACCCCGTTCCAAGCTAGGCAATTACATTTTAATATATTATAATAGTTAACAAATTAATATAGAGCACAGACAAACAAAATATAAACTTATTCGGATACACATTTTGATTCATATACATACAGACATACACATATATACACACATATATATAAATATACACATATATACACATGTACACACACACACACGTACATACACCCATGCGCATACACATACATACATTCATAAAAACATAGACTTTATGGTAGTCATCTATAAATATATATTTTAAAAATTATTCCTCATTTTTCATATTTTATTTTTGACATCTTTTAAGGTTCTCCAATCCGTGGCATGCATCAACTTTTCTGACTCCCTACGAACAATGTCATGAAAGAGCGAGGTCAACACCTTCCGTAACTTGACAATACTCCCGTCTTTCCACGATTCTGGCAAAATGTTACGGACCTTTTTGCCTACGTTATAGTGTTGTCTCGATGCCAGAACAGTGTTGACCCCTTCACTTAGTATCAGATCCCTATTAGAGTATCTTGTGTTATGGTTGTGGTTGACTATATAACTCTATTTTGTGTAATTCCATAATTGAAGATATATATGCATGTAAAATTGTATCGACGAATGCTTTCAAATTGTATGTTTTCTAGTATGTATCTTTGTGGAATTACATAATAAAATAAAATAAATAAACAAAATTAGTTAATATCATACAATCGAAAAAAATAGGTAAAAATATAAGTTTTCATATTGTGAGGTATATATTTTATTTAATTGATTTCGAATACAAATAGATGTACAGGTTACATGAATATAAAAAAAAACTATAAAATATGTATACATAGTAGGGCCTGCCATCCAATAACATGTATTTACTTTATTAAACTACAATAAAGCGACGATAGTTTAAACTGTATAAATAATAAATAAACTGTTTATTAAAATTATTTTTACTCTTGAAAATAGACGCACTGTATCTGAATTATGCTATTTACATAAATTATTAAATAATAAAGTAGACTCTTTTAACCTGCTCTTCATAATTAATCTCAATGTCCCCTTTCGCGTGACAAGAAATAAGTATTTATTCCATCTGCCAGTCTGTAGCACTAACTATGCACAACACTATTTCCTCTATTGTTATTGCTCAAACTATAATGTTTTATTTTTATCTATTGATATATTTTACATACCCTTTAATTTATTTAAAAATAAATGAAGACTTATTATTTCTGGCTGCTATGCGATTCCACTTATTATTTAATGATGCATACTCCTGAACACTTACTCCCACACTAATACACATAAACACACGCCTACACGTACTCGTATACAAATACATATAAACACATCCTTTTGTTGTAACACAATTTAAAACTATGTATGATTTTTACTAAGCAACTTTGCTGGTCTGTCTTAAAACTGTATTAAAAAAAAATGTTATTACATCATTGTCAACTGTTTGTTTCTTTAAAATAAATAAATAAAATGAACGAAATATGAACAAAACAATGAGATAGTGGGAAGGAAAAGAAGGAAGTTGATAAAGAGTTGGTGAAGGACGATCGAAGGAAAGTAGGAGTGGAAAATTGCGCTCGATTTAATGATTAAGATCGTGAAAAGAGAAAAAACGTCTATTCTCTGTTATTTTGAATCAAGGGTATTAGTTCTCTTCTGTACTTATTATATGTATATTATATGTCAGTAGTTTGAAGAATAATGGATGATCTTCAAAGAACATAATTTTTTTGAAGCACAATTGCACCGGAAACGATAACTGTTCTTATTTTTGCCAAGCCGTTTGTCAAGTGATAACCTGAAATTTTATTTGCGTGTAAACGACCAATCAGAGCTGCCGGAGCGGTATCCGTTATATCAATACTAATTTTCACTCAACATCGAAATTCGGAGCACATTTTGACAGAAAGGTGAACATAAGATATTTCCTTCTTAGAAGTTGACTTTTTGATATATGAATTCCGGTATAGGGAACATCTTAAATTACTTTGAAAGGAGTGTCAGATATAAGTTTTTGCATTAATAATACTTACCATCATCAGCCTTTCTACACTACGCTTTCTTAGAGAAAGAAGCCTATAATCATTAATTTTGAAACTAACTTTATCCTCAAACACTTTTCTAAATGTTATAAAACATTTATGTATGAGTATAACCAATTACCGACTTTTCTATGTCTACCGGTTTTGAAACGTGCCCGTCTCTTTGTCAAGACATCAATTAAACCAACATGCAAAACCTACGGTCCAAGATACAGTAGAATCTGGATATTAGAGTCGCTGATAATGTTATCAATCGGTTTTGTTATCATAATCAGTCAATACCAAAACACTATATTTCATAATCTGCGTATTGTGATCGAACTTCGTGTTTTAATTGTTATCACTAAACATAATTATGCATAAATACTGAGGTGTTTTGAAGGAGTTTGGAAAAGTCTGAAAAAGAAAACGTAAGAATCATGTGTACTGCCAGTGACTACATACGCATTAGAGACTAAACCCACTTCAACAGAGAGGGAAAAAGTTTTTGAGAAGGGAATATGGAAGTCTAGGCATTTACAGGGCTTATGACCTGTCATCGGCTGGTTTAAGTGGCCACTTTACACACTGTGTAACATTCACCATTCTGCCCATGTTTGAACATCCACATTTCCTCAACTCTTCCATCATATAATAAAATAAATAATACACCAACACTCCGGAACATGCCTGTGGGCCATTGGAGTGGTTACATCCATAAATAAAAAGGAAATTATATTGAATGCACCTATTGTACACACTTTTACTTTTGTAAACTATGTATTTGTATTATATATTGGATTAAATAAATTAATGAATAAAAATAAATGGGCAGGAAAAGTGGCGAGACAAAACACCAGAAGATAGACCCCTAAAATTTTAAGATGGGGACCTGCGAGAACCCGAGAGGCGTTGGAAGACCTTAAAAAAGATGGTCCGATGACATAGCCGCTGTGGGGGCCAAAAATTGTCTGCAAGCAGCAACCAACTGAAAGAAATGGAAGGATATGTAAAACGCCTTTAGCCAGCAGTGGAGGACAAAAAGCTGAAGAAGAAGAAGAAGAAGAAGGAGGCGTTAATTATTCTTGGCAATTTCTATAAAAGAACTTTTTACACATGACGACTACATTTAGGAGTTGAGTAACTCCAATAAAAGGCAAACAGCCATCAATATTTGAAAAAAAAATTGTTGAAGTTGTATTGGGTAAAAATAAAGATCTTTGCTATTATCAAAATTTTTTATTTTTGTTTTTTTTGCACAATTATAAAATTTAACATTTCTTAATAAAATTCCACTCTACAGTAAACCATATTTAATTGATTTACTTTATGTAACTTCAAAAACACATTTACAGTCGATGAATTTGTAAAAAATCAGTATTAGAAAAACAGGGGGTCTACCCAATACTGAAAAAAATCAGCACTTCATCTACGGGGTAAAAAAGTTTGAGGACCTCTGACCTAGACCACGCTATAACTCTACTTATTTTTTTTTGTGTTCTTAAAGATCTGATAATCTGTTCTACTTAGACTACTCGGTCTCCCGTGATGAAGCCCAACTATGCTTGCATCGCTTCGTCTTCCAGGTGGGCGCCGTCCAGAAGGCAATTCTTTGGCTGCTGTGGACACCAGTCTATCGCTGCTCATTCTGTTTATGTGGTCTCCCCAGAACTTTTTTCAGGATCTGCTCCAGTTTACTATATCTATAACTATATTTACTTTCTTTTTTTCTTCTTATGGTTTCTCTCCCTGATGGAGGTTGAAAATCATCGTTGCGATTCTTACTTTGTTGGCAGCTACCCTGAACAAGGACTGAGTGCTGCAATGGAACCAGTCGCGCAAGTTCTTTAGCCAAGAGATGCGCGTTCTACCTGTACTGCGTCTTCCTTCAATCCTCCCCTGTAGAATGACTTGTAAAATTTTATACTTTTCGCCTCTTATCACATGCCCAAAGTACTCGAATTTTCTTCTCTTTATGGTCTTCAGTACCTCTTTTTCTTTTTCCATCCTTTGGAGAACATCATCGTTTCAGACTCTATCCACCCAAGAGATTTTCAATATCTTCCTGTATCACCACATTTCAAAGGCTTCGATCCTTTTTGAAGTGTTTTGGGTGTGTCCACGTTTCGATACTTATTTTAATCAAAATAATTTCAGAGATTGCTTAGGTAAAGTTCAGACAATGTACATAAATTTTTAATGCCAAAACAAGAGTTTTTGTAAGCCTGTCAATTTGCGTTTAAAAACATAAAACGCGGATAACGGAATGTCAATCACTTTAAAAAACGGAAAGAAATGATTTGAAATGCAAATATATCGTGCGTTGCATCTTTTTGTACTGAATTTACTTATAATAAGAGCTGCTTTTGATCAGTGTTAAAAATATAATTGATAATAATCATTGTTTGGAGCTCAAGTGTAATATGGTTATAAAAAAAGTGTTTGACTCAAAACGTGCCAAGTTTAATAGAGAAGACTTACGGCACTCTACGCGTAACGTAATTTAATAATCAGAAATGATGATTCTCATATTTACATAGGAGATGATTTCACGGAATGAGTGTTGGCTTTTCAGTTCACTCAAGTGACAAAAGCTGTCAAAATCAATTCGTTAGGCAACGTGAATATAAGTTCAACTTGAATACAGGGTCACTTTTATATTTTTTAATTCTAATTTAAATAAAGAAATTAAACACAACCTCATAGAATTTTATTGCGAAGGAGTCCACTTATCAAATTCAAATGGTTATATGGTCGATTAAAACGAATGTAAGTAAATAGTAGTATTTAACCACTTGCGGACATTTTATGCCTACCGGTTTCGAGACGTACCCGTCTCTTCGTCGGGACACTAACTACACCAACATGCAAATACTAAAATACATTTTCACCTTATAAATACATGCGTTTCGACACCAGTAGACGTTAAAAGTCGGTAAATGGTTGTATACTACTATTGGTTAATATTAGTAAAAATGTTTGACCAGAAATTTTTAAAAATTAATTTGTTAGTACCATTTTATTACACACACATTTTTTTAAATATTTACAATTTGATTTTTATTTAATTTTTCCTGTTTACTTATAAAATAACTGTTTTTTATTATCTTTTTTAAATGCTTCTTTTTATATTTATTTATTTATTTATACATCAACGGTTCAAAGAACCCTTTACAAAAAATAATAATTCACAGAAATAATCACAGCATATTATATAATCATAACATTTTAACTATATTAATGTTGGATTATCGCTATATTTTTCTCTTTTTATAATGCTAAGTTTTACTTTTGATTTTGCATGTGCTTTTTTGGTTTCTACATGTTTCTACAAAAAGAAACAAAAATAGGATGTTCTTTTTTTCCAATATTATTTTTAATTACAACTGTATTTGTTAACGTGTATTTTTTGCATATATATGCTCCTTAGGCGTTTGAAAATTTATTTTTTTAAATTTACCCACATCAAATAGTTATGATTGATTTAACGTTTTTTAAAATATACCGGGTAAAAATAACTAGTATTTAAATATATTTTAAAAATCTACAGTTTTCGTTAACCGGCACATACAAACATTTACTATGTATAATATAAACATTTACAGGGCTTATGATCTGTCATCAGCTGTTTTTAGAGATTTTAGTAAACACACTATGTAACATTCTTAATTTTTCCCATGTTCGAATATTTCTATATTTCCGCAATTTATTCGTCTATCTGTTGACTTTTAAGAAACATATCATCTGAACGATATGAATTCTCAAACCACCCAATCAATTTAATTTATGATATTAATAATAGAAAAAAATTAAAATCTTACGTTCTAATCATTAAGGCCTCAAAATAAACAAAAAGGAAATATTTCACATAAAAATGTATTAAAAATTTAATAAATATAACCTTTCAATAAAGCCCGATATACGAAGTTTAATTGTAATGGTCACCCTAGTGAATTCATACCCCTCTTTTTCCCCCCTCCCCTTATAACTATTTTTTTGCATTCGATTAAAACGTTTAAAATGTCAATCTGTGCCGTTTTTTGTTAACTATTATCATGTTTCCTATCAACGCTGTTGGTTTTATATGTTTGTGCAACTACTGTGGCGAAGGTGTATAGTGCGATTTACACGTGAGTGTAAATAGTATCCCGATGAAGAGACGGGTCTCGAAACCGGTAGACAAACAAAAGTCGGTAAGAGATTATTTCTAAATATTTACTTACATTTTTAAAAATATTTTGCCACATATTTACTGCTTTCAATATTAGTTATTTGATATATTACCCTCTCATATAAATATTCTCTATCTCCGTTGTAATGTATGTCAACTTAATAATTCTCTAGGGAGTGAAATTCAGCCGGTATCTGCAAACATTTGGTAATACTCAAAATTTTACTACGTAACATAATATAAATAACTCGACAAAGGCTCGAGCTCATGAAGTAGAGACTTTTGACCACACAATGCAAATAAAAAAATAATGTAGAAATATTATTTAAATTGTTTTAAAATATTTGGGGCGTACCAACCTACTGATAATTAATTATGACAAGAATATTTTTCACGTTTGGGATTCTCAGCGCCATCTTTCATATCTCTCCTCGGAATAAAATATAGCCCTGTATAATAATTAGGGTTCGGGTAATTTGTTGTTTGCGGCTCGAGGCCAGTTTGGGAATATAACTCGGATTAGAAAGTAACTGAACCGTAGCATAACGTTATCTGACCAACTTATCCGTTCACCTTTTCGGAATTGATGCACCTCAGAAGATAAATTAAGTCAGCGACCTTCACATTTACATATTCTGTACCTAATAGTGATCCTCGCATTCATATTATTCTATTTTTATTTATTTATTAAATACATTACGTTTATATGAAAAAACATTCAAACAAGAAACCGAATAGACATAAAAACACGTAGAAAAGACAAACGAGGACACTAAAATAATAGTATACAATACAAGGTGTGTTCAGAAATTAACGGGATTTTTTTTAATTTCGCGGGTTTGGAGAGTTTGATCGTCAAATTTAAAAAAATATGTTGGTATACATGCTCCTGAAGAATGCTAAAATTTTCAACTTTATTGTTTATTTTGTCTGTGGCAGCCACTAAGGTAAAACGTGTTTGGCGTGCTCGGCGATTTTCATCTTGGAGATCAAAAATTTCTCCACTGGGACGATTGAGCCTTAGTTTCGCCATCATATCCGTAAAACCATATTTTGTCACCTGTAATAACACGTTTTAGTAATTCTGCATTGTCATCTGCACTTCGTTTAGTGACACCTAAGCAACTTCCATTCGCCGTGGTTTATGTTCAAAAGCGAAAATTTTGGAACAAATTTTGCTGCCACGCGTTTCATACCCAAAACATTCGAAAAAATTTCATGGCATGAGCCAATCAATATGCCAACATCATAAGCAACTTCTCTTATTGTGATTCGATGATCGTTCACAACCATTTTATTCAATTTTTCTACGTTTTCATCGGTTGTTGATGTGTTGGGGCGTCCGGGCCGTTCGTCATCTTCAACGTCTTCACGGCCATCTGGAAACACCTATATCACTTTTAAATTCTTATTTTACTCACAACAAACTCACCATAGGCCTTTTTTAACAGTTCACACACTTTTTTATACTTTATTTTATTTTTTACACAAAATTTGATACGAATTCTTTGATCCCTATTTTAAACAAACGAAAATCACCGAGCTCATAAAAACGTCTAATTAAGCGGCTGCTAAAGGCAAAGTAAACTATGAATACAGCTGAAAATTGGCATTCATAGGCCTATTTATCAATATAATCAAACAAAAATTTTACAATCGGACTCTCTAAGCCCGCGAAATTGAAAAATCCTGTTATTTTCTGAACACACCTCGTGTATTTAAAAAAAACAAGATCTACATTATAAGACTTCGAGTTGACTAATTCATACCAATCGCTCTTCATCCCACATTGCGTTAAAAGCCGTGGGCAATCCAATACTGTTTTGCCTCAGGACTCGACCATTGTCGTCTTGTAAACAGCAAATTGCAGGACAACAAATTATCTCTAGACATTGCCACCGAGATAGACGGGCAAGCTACCTCCGAGAAACAATGATGACCATCACCACCTCAAGCGGCCGTTAGGCTGGCCGTCATCGACAGGACCTTGTAACAATAGCGATTTGATCGACGTGTCACTCATTTTCCTGCCAAAAATAGAGGCTGAAAAAAACATTTGGACTATTTAGTTTGATTTTTAACACTTCCAATACATCTTGGTATTAAGTAAATATTATTTCTAGTGAACTCGCTCGTAATAAATTCCTTCGTGTATTCATTTTTGACAAAATGCGACAAAATTTTTGTTTTGTCCCAGCGTTCTGTCCGCGCGGTCGAGGTTGTTCACGAGACAATATTGTCATATCTATTGTATTGTCCCAACATTGCATGATTCGTAAAAATAAGAAGATAACAATGGTTGAGCCATGTACACAGAATGAATGATAGTCGTACCCCAAAAAATATTATTTTTACCACTCCGGAAGACAGACAAAGCAGAGACAGACCAAAATTAAGATGGCTGGATGATGTGGAAAGTGACCTTAGAGCAATTGGCCTGACGAACTGGAGAAGAGCCGCAGCGTGTAGAGAAGAATGAAGACAGATTTTGGAGGAGGCCAGGGCCACAGAGGGCTGTAGCGCTACTGATCATGATAATTGTATTGTCCAAATGAAAACGGCTCTTTAGTGGCTCAGAGATCTACGAAAAGCGAAAAGATCTATCCCAAACAATTTCTAGTTATGCAACGAATTGGCTATTATTCATCATAATTTAATCATTCATAATTTATATAGCGCCATTTTTGTGAAAATCACCTCAAGGTCGCTGTACAATAAATAAATATCCCACTACGTCTTGCAGCTACAAAGCGCATGAACAGTTGGGATTCTTGTTCCCCGTCTCCAATTATGATTTACAGGAGCTAGATTACAGCAAGTATTGCAGCCACAAAGCGCATAGACAAAAATAAATCTAGCCCCTATTTACATTTTTTATTTTTTATTTGACAATAAAGTTTAGAGATTAGTAATATTTAAAAACAAAAAATAAAAAACAAATGTATAAAAAAAGAAGTTATATTACAACAAGTCTTGCAGCTACTGAGCGCATGGACGGTTGGAATTCTAGACCTCATTTTCTAAATTTGGATATATGATCACATTTACTTATTGAAGCTAGATTACTAATCGTCTTGCAGCTACAAAGTGCATGGACTATTATAAGATATTAAGGCCTAAAAACAGAAGTTACTCTTTAAAGATTTGAAAAATAGAAAATTTTGACTTTGGTGACGCGGTTGGGAACATAAGACATAACGCAATAAGTATTTTTAAAATGCATGTAAGATCCATCTCCGTTTTTTGATTCTCGAATGAAGACAGTTTAAGAAATTGCTCTGTTTTAACATAGGCTATCTAATCCATTGCAGATCCGAATGGCATGTATGACAAGATATACGAAAGTGGAAGAAGCTAGGAATGTATGCAATAATAGACGTGTGGCAGTTCGTCCTAACTTCTTACCCCTTTGGGACAACGGCGTCAAGGTAGTAGTCGTAGTAAGTAGTCGTTAAATCCTTGTGGTAATCGATAAAATTGTTTAGAAGGATTTAGTAACAAACCTCGATGATTTCATGAATTTAGTTTTAAAATGGAATAATTTTTTGTTGTATGTTTGTATAATATGACTCAAAACTACTGATTTAGGTACTTTATTAAGAAAAAACATTTTTAGATAACACTCAAATTAGATTATGACTAAGCAAAATCAAAAGAACGAAAACGTAAAGAGCTTTGTTAATAAAATAAATTGTACGTGATGTTTCTTTAGCGGTGTAGAATCCCTTTAAACCAGTAAATTATCAATGTATTTAATCTCTATGCAAAAACACGTGTACTCGTAGACATGCGTATCTATTCAATGCCAATTCATTGCATCTGGTTTCTTTATAAGTTTCTTAGAGCGCTTGTTCGGTGTCACAAGGCTTATTTTAACATGCATCTGTACCGTTATGCACGCAAAACTCGCCCTAAAAGCAAAATGGTGTTCTAGAGTTGCGATTTTTGTAGTAGGAAATCTCCCAGTCTAAAATACATATTAAATAAATATATGTAGGTTGGGTCGATCGAGGCTAAAGAAATCGTGGAGGTAAACGGATCACATTCATCTACAAAAACTTATTACAATATTTGAGTTTGTCCAAATGTTTGTATATAAAATACTGGATTTCACCCCCTCGGGAGTCATTAAGATTAACAAATTTGTTGTAATTTGTTACAAAAACTTATATTTAAAAAGAAAATTAAAATAATGTTTATTGTTTATGTTCAAAGCATTGACTTTGTGGTCAAACATTTTAATTAATGTTAGTAAATATTTGTATTTAACCACTTACCGACTTTTTATGTCTTCCGGTATCCAGACGTACCCGTCTCTTCGTCAGGACACTCACTACACCAACATACCTTTACACCTTTACCATCGCCGTAGTATGCAAAGTATTTACGAAAAAATACACAAATTACATGAGTTAAAGGGGATGCAAACACTACCATGTCCGAACATGCACGAAAATTAAGTTATTAATAAATCGTTATTTGAATTTATGAGATGATTGTCAAACTCTGAAAATTGATTTTATTTAATAATCTCATGTGTTCTTTACGTTGAAGCTACGTAGCTTTAATATTCGCATTACAGAACACATGAGATGTTTAAATAATAAAAAATTTTCAGAGGTTGCCAATCATCTCATCAACGCTGGGCGGAGAGTGTCTGAATTCAGTTTTTCAGTAGTTGGTGACGTGTTGCGCTTCTGAGTTGGTAGGCCTGGCACCTGGATTTCTAAGTGTCAAGTGTTGCCAGTGCCCATAGTATAATTCATCATTATTCCCTTTTCACACCTAATAGTGTATAAAGCACTGCATTGGTACACCAATCGTAGCGTATCTTGATCATGATCAGTATTTGCTTCAGGTACCAGTCTTGAAACCCTATGAAATATTTTACTGTGAAAACACCCTTCTAAATAAATATTTTATATTAACCATGTCACAAATCAAACCCAAGACCTCTCGCATGGAAGGCAAACGCGCTGACCATTTACACCATGAGGCCGACATAGTACATTGCATAATTAGAGTGGATTTATTTCTACTTTTTTATTGCAACACAACAGGCCAGAAGGCCCAATTATAATTATTTATTCAACACTTTATATACATACAATTTTTACACAGATAAAGGCGGGCATATTGTTTTAAGGCAATTTCTTCCTACCTACCCAAACCGTTCAGTTTTTGAAAATTACAAGTTCATGGATATATTGAATCTTACACTTTTTTACAAAATTAAAAATAAAAATTAAGAAAATAAAAACATATAAAAAATTAACGCTTATACTACGAAGAGAGAGAAGGGATGAGAAGGAAAGAAAAAGGATAAATGACTTAAATATTTAGATAGTGACATGTCAATCTTAACTGAAATGTAAATAAAGAATTGGCATCTCTAACATTAGTGGGTAGATTATTCCATAATCGAGCAGCTACGACTGTGAAGGAGAAGGCAAGAAAATTAGAGCGATGAAAGGGTATTGATAGGGTTCTCTCGTTACAAGAACGAAGAGATAGTCCGTTTTGTGATAGAGGTTGGAAGAGCTCTTAGATAAACAGGCGAAGTGGGATTATTAAAAATATTGTAAAGAAGTGATAAAATGTGAATGTTTCTTCTATGCCTGATACTGAGCTAGTGTTATACTGGTGAATTACAACAGAGAATACCCATGTTTGAGAAAAATCAAATCAATTTTTTTTAAATTTTCACTTAGAATTGAATCTGAAACTTTCCATGCGTATATCAAGTGTCTTAGCTATTACATCATAGGGGATGCCAGGTTTTTTTAGAGGCAAGTCTAGGGTGAAATTCTTGCAAAAAGAAATCGAGTGGTCTGTTAGTTCCCGTTTCACTCTATACACAGGTACGAGTATAATACGAGTATGTATGTTGGTATAGTTTAAAGGTATGTTTGTCGGCTTTAAACCTGCTTCGATTCTATTAAATACTCGTTTGATGCGTTTACGCTATCGCGACCCGTGTATCTACATACGTAGATAAAACTTTTACTATGCAATTCGCGGGGCGATACAAAAACAGAGATACAAGAGAAACTATAGATAAGTTGCGAACGCTTGTGTGAAAAAGTGGTTTGAATTAATATGTCACAGAGAAAAGAACCCCTTTTTATTTATCATGAAATCAATACTGAACAAAACTAGATATAGGTAATAGAGACAAGTTATCTTAGCCATTTAAGATCCAGGTTTGACTGACGTTAAGAAAACGTTCATTAATTATATTTGTAAACGTTTTTGATAGTAATAATGAACTATATTCTCAGTGCTAAAATAATGGATATGTAACCTAGTTTGATTTATTCATCGGAGATTGAAAATGATTATAATGAGAAAATACAAGAGTCTAAGGAATTAAAAGGTTTTAATGATGAAAAACATCTAAAGGATCGATCAAGATTTTTACATAATTTTCACAAACGAAATTAATTCTTTAAAACAAAATAACAAGAGGGAATTTGCTATGGTTGTTGAAGAGCATTAAGATGTTAAAGAGCTCGCCTTCTAACTAATAGCCCGATACTTTACTTTTCCCACAATAGCCAGGCTCTTTATAGACCTGAGCTTGGAGGGCGAGACCCGTCACAATAGATCTTTACAGGTCGCAGTGACGTCAAGAGCTTGCATAACACTGACTTCCACCTCTAAGAATAAGAATAAGAATGAGTTATGGCTTTCCTTCATACAAACGTATTCCAGTATTTTCTCCCTGAATTATGTCACTAAAGCAATGATTTTTTTACGCACTTGAGATTTCCACGATAAACGTGACTTTATAATTTTTTTTATCCAAATAGAATGTCTTTTACATGATCTAAGACCATCAACCCTTAAAAACACCTAATTTTATCTTCCGTTTTCGGGTGCATATCCTCCTAAGATCAATATTTTTGTATGACGATTCAAACAACTCTGTTCTTTTGAAAAGTTAAGTTTAATAACATTTCTAAGTTGGATAAATAGCATTTTTGTCAAAATTCGTTAGTTAGATAAAACAACTCAATTTGACCAAATCGCAAAAACTATGTATACTTTTTTCACACAATTGGCCCTTAGTCGCTTAAAATGACTTATTTTTCCTCTAAAAAGTTTTAACTTGGATGAAAAAAATGTAATATCGTGTTGATTGGTCTAGCATTTTGAGTGATAAACAAGTTATTATAAAATATACCTCATGCGAAAAATAAAAATTGTTAGGAAAATTATCCTGGCGCTGGGTACGACAAAATGATGACATCTGACTAACGTTGATGTGATGCGTGTACGCCTTTGCTTTACACTTCAATGTGTTTTTATTTTTATTTTTATTATTCAGCAGATGATACATTATTCATAACACGTAATACCAGTATAAGCTAAGTAAGAGACGATCATTTAAAATGAAACAGCACAACAGATGATATTATGATGTTCATCATGTTGAGGTTATACAATATAATATGGTATCCATAAACATATTTCACAAAGGTTTTACAAATACATACGACAAGGGTAGATTGATATTTTTTATTTATTTGAGAAGAATCGTGTGACAGGAAATCGTGTGGAGATTAGTCGGCCTCACAACATACTTGGTGGTGCAATTGTCTGCCATTTTGAAAATATATTTCTAAACAATAAAAATCGATCCACCCTTTATTCCTAAAAGGCCGATCAAGGTGGAAAATACAATATATATGATAATATTAACTTGGAATTAGTCATGAATTTTTAAATTACGATTTTTTATTAAAAACATTAAATTTGCTTAAACTTAACGATAGAAGAAAAATTATAGACCTGTTAAATTTGTATAAAATTGTGCATTCTATATAGGATTGCCCAGAACTTTTGTCACTCGTCAACTTCAGGGTGCCTGGAAGGATAACTAGGCGGGTGCCACCGTTTTGCAGTAGTAACTCACGCACAGTGTATGATTGTAATGCCGTATTGAGCCGACTTCATGAACTCGGCAATAGTTGTTCCCACATATCGGATATATTTAATGTGGGGTATTGTTCTTATAGAACAAACCTTATAAACTTTTTCAAAGATGAGCAGTAATCATATTTAATGTAGTTACTTCATATATGATTTTCTGTTTTTTTTTTTATGTATATATTTTTATTATAAACCTTATTATGTTTAAAATTTGATTTACTTTTTATATTAATTTTTAAAGTTCTCGTATACTTTTTATTTCAAACTTTTGTTTTATTTAAACCTTTTTTTTTAAAAAATATTATGTTATATAATTTTTAGGCTTGATTATTGTTCCTTAGTTTTGAGTGCAAATATGTAGTTTAAAAAATATCAAACCTTATATGTTTATATTATAAATTTGTAAAAGGCAATTATGCCGTGTATGTTAATAAATAAATAAATAAATATTGTTTTGTCCCATTTCCGTAATCAGCCTTGACCACGCAGAAAATTTGTCTGCAGTTCACACGTGAGCGCTGAGAAAATGAATACACGACGGCGTTACAATCAAATTCACGTAAAATATTATTTATTTTATACCAAGATGTATGGGAATTATTAAAATATTGAATAAATAATATAAAGGGTATTCGGCAGTGATTTTTTTTTAGGAGCGACACGTTCATGTCAAGAAAATCACTATTGTCAAGGTGTATTCTTATATTCTGCGTGCATTTTATGCAAAAATCGTTATTTTACCAAATATCTACTGCCGCTTGATATTTCGTTCTAAGATCTTTATCAAGAGGGATATATTTTGGTTTTGACATCTAAAGTCAATCGATACGAGAAAAGACTAAAAAATTGGTCGGTGCTATATTAATCCATTATCATGCAGATCATGTTAACGGTATTTTTTTTTTTTTTTTTTTTTTTTTTTTATTTATTTAATTTTACAATACGCCCAAGGGGCATTTACAAAAAATATACAGTTAAGTACAAACATAGTGCGTAAAAATTTAAAAGATAAACAATGCTTTTTTGTATACATTTAGAAACAATAAGAAGCATACTGCCATGCAAAATAAAAAGTGAAACTTTACATAGTAAAAAAGAAAATAATAATTTTATATGGATATAATAAAAGTAATTGAATTAAAAAGCAAATTGTAAGTAACTTGTAAAGAATTCAAACAAAACAGTATTGATGATTTACGTAAATAAATAACAAATAAAATAAAATATTTTACAGTGCTTTTTAGATTATACCATCAGGTGTCCATTTGTGTTTTCCATTCTTACCCAAGACCTGATGCCTACATCGAAATTTTTCAGTGTTTTTACATTTTGTAATTAACGTAGACGTCCACATTTTCTAATCTGTAATGGTCTTTTACTATGATGTTCCACAGCGTATGGGATCTTTCGAGATACTCAACGGCTTCTCGTTAGTATATAATTGCAGCAAAGTTCAGTCGGAATAATTAGTAAAATCTTCAAAGGCCAGGAAGTTCTATTTACCATTAGATTGAATCATTTTAATTCCAGTTGTCCATGATGTAGTAACCCCTGACCGAACGTTACATCCTTAACAATTAACCGTTTCAACTATCATAATGGTTTTAAGCGTAATTGCAACATCGTGTTAAAGGTATAGTTTAACTTTAACGTAAAAACAAGGCTTGGAAACGTTTCAAACATAACGTTAAGTTCGTCGTTAAGCTGGAAATGAAGACAGCGATATTTTTTTATGGAACAAGTGATTATAATGTTTTTTTCGGGTTAGACGAAAAATACATTAATCATTTCTCGTAATTGTGGCGATTATAAAAGCTCATATTTTGATTACAACGCTAGCCGACTTAAATTATCTTTCTACGTGCATCTTATTTTAATATTTAAAAATATAAATATTTTCCAAAATAGTATCTTAAAACTAGCGTACATAAAATATTGTTGTTCTCGCAAGCCAAGGCTTGTCTACGTGTTAGATTTAAAAAAAATATATTTCACATACTAATAAATAACATATCGTAATGAAAGTAAAACAACGATGAATATGATTTTTTTCAACTTTACGTGAGAGCAGTTTAAAATCTTTTTTAAAAAGAACAAAAGTATTTAATTAGATACTTGAGTTAGTTACGTATATAATATTTTTCAAACCTGGAATAAAAAGGATTGATATAAAGTCGCATTTTTCGTACATCCGTCATTGTTTTACGACCACAAGGATGATATATGTTCATTTTAAAAAAATAGTTACACACACTTATAATATTATTTTATGGTGAACTATGTAACACTTTATCAACATATTTCTAGAATACTACTTGTCTTTTAAAAATATGTATATTTTTTCTACGATGAAAACTACGTCTTTCTCATTGATATTTGGAATAACAATAGATTGCGCACCATTTTGCGTAGTAGTAGTACATAGCAGAAATGGATAAATTTTTAATTCAAAATCTAGACAATCACATCTTTGACTAAGGTAAGATAGAAATAAAATAAATTCGTAGAACTCGTCAATCTGTACTCTTCGACATTCCTAACTCAATGACTAATAATATGAAAAATAGCACTCTTCGAAGAATACAGATTACCTATAATGACAGTTTTAGTAACATCGACATATTACATTGTAAATACCATATTTTTATCAGATATGTCAAAGACATTTTAAATTTATCTCCTGCTAAACGTTTAACATTTAATTTTGACTTTTAATTTTATCTTTCAATTTTAACTTTTTAATTTAAATTCTTAATTTTAACTTTGAATTTGAATTTTAACTTTTAATTTTAATTTTAACTCTTAATTTATATTTATTCATATGTACATCTACTATCTGCATCTAATTAATTATTGTTGGTTGTGAATTTTTGAAAAGGAAAGTAAAGTTGGAGCTGTACAATGTCTTCTCCCTTTTATGTACTTTTTTTAAGTTAAATTTTTTTCCCCTCTACTCCTGCATTCATAATAAATTAGTGTGAAATCTGTAAATGGTCTTACTTTTTTTAATTGTTCTTTTGTGTCTTGTATTTATGTAAATACTGTATGATTTCCTTCAGAAATAAATAAATAAAATCTAGTTCTTACTAAAAAAAAATTAAACATACTCAAAATGTTTTTATTTAAACCAGAAAAGAAAATTAAAAATGTAAAGTGTTTTGCAACACTATATAGTAGTTTAAATAGTAAATATGATTTTCACTTACATCAATAAACAGGTTTCAGCTCTTTTATTTAAATATTTTTCTAGTTATTTGTAATGAAATTTGCAAATTTTAAAAGGTTTCTGAGTATTTCAATTTTTAAACAGGATTAAAACGGTAATTTTAAATATATTTTGTTCAACGTGAATGTAGACAACACATTATGAACTATTAATTAATATGCCTGAGATTATGCGCACTCGAGTAATCTAAGGTGAATTCATTATACAGATGTCCACCTTTGCAAAATGTTCTTAAATGGCGGTATTAAGATGCAAAAGAGATAACCGATATTAAGAACTTGCATTTAATTGGTGCAAAACTAATTAATGAAGACTGATATTGCCACCATTTTATAGAACCTTGATTGGAAATACAAACAAGATCCCTACATTAAATAAGACTCAGATTGATGCGAAACATCCGAGGAATTAAATTATCAAGTAGAGATTTGCAGATTAAAAAAATTATACCTACCTAAATGTATATTTATGTTGACGTAGTTAAAAAAAACAATGAATAAGGCACTTAAAGAGACATTTTATATTAATAGATATACTAAAACAACAGATTTATTAAAAACAACAAAAATGATCAATTTAGATCAATTAATTTACACAGGAAAGGTAAAGATGATATTTAACATGAAAAATAAAAATAAATAACATTATTATTTTTATTTTTTTAAATATTCATGTTAATATAAGCAAGACTTTTCTACCAATTAAAAACAGCTGTTATTTTTAATTAAAAAGTTTTTTTTTATTTCTGTTTTTTCAAATGTATGTATCTTTTGATATATATTTATGGTTTTTTAGTACAAAATCTTCTTTTGACCAGCCTGTTTTTTGGTTGGCTGGAAGATATTGCTTTTAGCAATAAGTCCGCCAAAGTACTTATTCTTTGTTTTTGAAGTTCTAAATAAATAAAATAATTTTGAACTACAATATACACTCAAGAAATTAATTATATAATAATAAGTGCGTCAAATAATTTAACTTGTGAACGACCTAGAACTAACAGAAAATGAATCTGTGTTGTGTATACAGCGAAAAAGTTTTACAATGCACTTTCAAAAGATTTAAAATATATTTAAAACATTAAGATACTTAAAAAATCTTTTCTTACGGCCCACGTGTTCATACATATGTGACGAGTGATTAGTAAAAATATGTTTTGTAAATAAATATTATTTTACCTATCATATTAATCAATTTAATCATTAATCAGTTTGATAATATATTTATATTATATCCTCTCATATCATTTTGACTGATTATGAATATTTTCTACCATTAAAGAATATAAATATGATGATTTGAATGCAAAAAAAATATTGTAGAAGATTAACTAGTCCAGAAATGCCTACTTAGGCAAACAAACTCTTTGGTCAAATAAATAAAAAAAATCTTCTTTAAATAATGTAAAGCTTTTTACCCTGTGTCATTAGATAAAACTACACAGTTTTAATTTTGTTTGATTAAGACAGAGGTGTTCTCTTTACACAGGCTATTCTTGTTTTATACATTGTACTGAATTGCATTTGAAAAATAATTTTTTTTTTGTATGTTAAAAACCCTTCTAAAGCTCATTCAATCCATATCACAACATCGGCAATATTTTTGTTCCTGTAACGAAAGAACCCTTATCACTCTATTTTTGTTTGCTTTCTTTTAGCTGTTCAATTGTGGAATAATTAACCTTTTTATTCACATTAAAATCACGATTGAATTATCACTATCTGAATATTTGAGTTTTTGCTTTTCTCTCTTTTCCTTTTCACTTTTACCCTCTTTTTCTTAAAGTACAGTCTCGATTTTATTTTTGTTAATTTATATTTTTTATAAAAAATATAAATTAATATTTTCAAAAAAAATCTATAACATCTATAATATGTTCATATTCACTATGTATTTTCTTAAATGCTTTTTTTTAGGTGGGTAAGAAGTAATTGCTTTAACCCTTTACTTCCTGATGGTACAAATTTGTCCTGGTGTAAAATAATTCATGTATTTTCTTTTATATGAAGATGCATTTTTTGCACTGTAGGTAAATATTTGCACATTTTTGGCAAGCCATTTTGAAGCAAATAGTTACAAAAAAATTACACCCAGGGATCAGTTTTGCATAAAGGTGTCACCTGTTTGGCTGTATAAAATAAGTACTCCTTTGGACGCTTAAAAAATATAATTTTAATCGCAAGTAAGTTCGTTTTTTTTTTTAATCATAAATTATTTATTCATGGTTTGATTGTAATGCGGGTTTTTATTATTTTTTGTAAATATATCGAACTGGAAAAATAACAAATTTTTTAATTGTCATTTCCTGACGGTAAAAATTTGTACCACTATTTTTGGCCTATAAAAATAATAATTAAAAAATAGAAACTGGAAAAAAATGATTAAGAATGTAATCGTTTTTAAGCTATATAGTAAATAACATAATTGAAAAAGAAAAAAAAATGTAAATTAATATACAGGGATCAAAGTGCTTAGGTAAAAAATCCGCTCTTATATGCACATATAGTGTATAAATAAATAAATAACCGACCACACAAAAACAAAACAGGTATGTTATTATTTACCAGACACACTAAGTTAATTTATATGAACTGTTGGTCGAGAAATCACACAATGATAAGATATCGAAAAATGCTTTTATTTTTATGCAACAGTACCTGAATGTTTTTATTACAATTGGTAATTAAATAAACGTGAATCTGTTTTTATTATAATTAAAGCTTTCGACACTGAGAGTAGAAAATATTTAATCAAACCACAAACACTTTTAACTAGGTAATCATTCAATATCTCAGTTATGAATATAAAATTTGATGGGAATCGTTATGTAAAATTCAATTACCCATAAAAGTTTCCCACGACTGAGTTATGTCAGCAATTACAATTGTTTTTCCCTAAAACCCATTAAATCCAAAACAAATCTCTGCTAGTTATTTGCATAATTTACTGTTTGATGTCCGTTGTGTAATACAAGACAAAATATCTTCCAATTTGTTGCCTTATCGAATACAAAATGTACAATAACTGTACCGTGGTCCGTATTACAATGAGACGGTGAATGATTTACCGATGTCGATTTAACCAGTTAATTGCCATAGGCGCGTTAACGCGCTCTTTGTTTCTGTGCTCAAATGACCAGCCATGCAAAATAGCGCGTCACGACGCATGCTTTACGCGCCAACGTCAAGCATTCAGAGCGATTTTGGATTTCGCTTATTTAGAGACATTTGTTGTAAGTTTGACAATCTCGATGAAACACTAGGACACGGGGAATTATAAAAATTATCAACACGATAGCTGTTTAAATTAGAGATACGTTTGACGTTTGACATGCGTCAATAATACTGGGTTAGCACTTAATTTTTGGAGTCTCCTTAGTATTGCAATTATATATATTTTAAAAATCTGATCCTTTTATTGTTTTATTTTGCCGTGATTTTTCTGTGTATCTCTTTTCTTTTTTATAAAAACCTTAATTTTGGATAGAAAATAGTGTGTTTTATATAATTTCTGAATTTACAAGCACATTTTGAAATGCGCAAGTCTGTGCTCGTTTATTGTGTAACATTTTGATATTATCGGGAGCTAAATGCAATTAAGTGAGTATGCACGATTAATTGTCAGTTTTAAAAAATAGTTTTCCCTATTAATAATTGTTGATAAGGGTAAATATTTTTTTAAAACTTCTTGTTTTCTTCTACGGACTACAAAGAGGTAAATATGAATGTATAATGTATACGATGTATTTTATGACTTTTTTTTGACACATGTGTTTTTGAAATAATTGTTTTAGGTTTTATCTTTTCGCGGCCTACTGCGAACTTCCATAGCAATACCTCATCATTATCATCATCATCCTCTTTCCGCATCTAATGGTGCATAGGGCACCGCATTGGTACACTTATCGCAGCGTATATTGATCATTTTTGTTACATAAAAGTTAGATGATCAGTCTTACGCTTCAGGTACCAGTCCAGGGACTATGAAATATGAAAGTGTGAAAACACCGTTTGAATAAATGTTTTCTATCAATCATGTCGGGAAACGTACCCAAGATCTCTTGCATGGTAGGATAACGCACTACCAATACATCACGATGCTGACTTGCAATACTTAGCAGCACAGAAAAGGTTAACAAATCAGTTTTAATGAATTTTTTATTTGCAATAATTATATTTCACGAAATTTTTCAGGAACGAATTGTTTTTATGTCACTGTGTGGGCAATTGAAAAATTTAAATAAATGTTACGATCAAATGTATTTTGCGTTTTTCCAAAAGTTTGAAGATAAAGGACTGGGTTTCACCTCCCAGTAGTTACTAATATTGATTTATTTTATTTGATTTATTTTTATTTTTTGCATCACACTAGGCCAGGAGGCCTAATACCAGTAGTGAATTACATCACAGAACACCCAGGCTTGAGAAAAATCACATTTTAATTGTTGTGTTCTCACCGGGAATCGAGCCCGGAACCTTCCGTCTGTGAGTCAAGCGTCTTGACCAATACGTTTATTTCTATTTTTATATATTTTTAACCTTTTAATCTTTTTTTTTCTATTGAATATGTTATGTAACTTGAATTATAAAAATAAAACTTTTATTTTATTGGTTGGTTGGAAGAAATTGCCATATGGCAATAAGCCCGCCAATGTACAAATAACATTATGTACAAAAAGTTAAATAAAAAAAAATAAAAAAAATAATTCGTGATCATTGTTGTCCTTAATTGCTTTTACATGTTAAACACTTTTGTAATATTATTTTTCTATGATATTTAAGCCCATTAAATAATTGTACTTTTAAAGTCTTGATGGGTTGATGAAAATCTTCTGCATTTAAAACAATGATACTTAGGCATTTACAAGAACCCAAATATTTATTTCTCGCTAATAAAAACATTACAAACACAAAATAATTTAATAATTCTCAACAATAAAATAGGAAATTAAATATCTACTGTTTTAATATCATGGATAACTTTTACATCACAATTTTCGTTATATCAATGGCGCCTTGCAAGTGATTCTATGTATACGCATTAAATTTTAACTTAAAGTTTGTAATTCAAGTAAAATTATTTGTTCGGTGAACCCGTGTTACCTATTTATCTAAATAATTTAGAGAACAGGTGGGTTTTATCTTTGTTTCCGAAACATCACTTCACACTCACAGTTTATCACTTCTACTGGGAAAGCATTCCATTCCATAAGGACTGCGACCGCAAATGTGCATTCACCGAATTTAGTGCGTCATGGTTGCTGAAAGTCAAAATAAATTTTCCTATCGCCGTAGATGCAGCTGATCGCAACGTGAGACGTCTGTCAGCTAAGTCATTTAGGATAAATTGTACTTTGTAGGTATTCCGGAGAATAATTGTGCAGTGACTTATAAGCCAACAAACTTTGTATTCCTCCTTCTGTAGAAAACGTAGCCAGTGTAATTTCCGAAGTATTGGAGCGGTATGACTGAACTTAGATATTCCATAAATGAGTCTCGCTGCGGCATTAATAACAGTTTAATAGTTTAATACCGACTTGTTAAAACTGTGTAAAATATTCAAAATTACCATAGTAAATATTTTATTATTTATAATATTATTATCTTGTTCCTGAACTGAATTAAACTGTAAAATTAACACTTTTATAACTGCTAACGTTACGCTCGAGCGTAAATTTTTCACCCAGAATCACGAAAAGATTTATTATTAAAGTGTTCGTACCGTATAAATAAAATAACTTTTGCGTGCTATTAGAAAGATTAAACGCCTACGTTTATTTATTATAGACATGTTTATGGCTTTAACACCGCCTTGCAGTTTATCTTTAGCTCAAAACTTAACCTCGTTTAAAATAAAATATTATTCGATTGTTATTTATGGTCTTAATAGTATATTTTAAATGTTTCCATATGTTATGACAATCTAGGCGTGATGTGGCTGAATCAATTAATCACAACCGAACAACAAAGATTTTGTTACAAGAACAATTCTCAGGGATTCTTATGTAATTTTGCCTGCTTAATTCGAATATATCATCAGAATTTGTTCATACGACACAATTTTCTTGTAATATGATATTTTACTCCCAAATTAGCATATTTTGCCCACTAGGTTTAATTCTTTTTTGATTCTAATTTCTAATTTTCGAAGCCGCTTTGAAAATAATCTGCTTTAACTATGCATTTTTATTTACACAGAATGGTAAAAGTTTGGATAAACTTGATTTCGGGGAATAACCAGACGATTTGGAGTTTCTCGATAATGAGTAATTGAAGGGTTTCACGCGTACTTTGGAATAATGCGGTTTTTTCATAACTGTTCATTTCATTGCTGTTATTGTGAACTGCAAATCTGCACTCTGTTAACACCCGTTTCACATTTTGACTTACCGAATTTGTAAACCACTGAAGCTTTAAACTACTTGTTTAACGCATATGTTATATGTTTTTATGCCACTCAACTGTGTAAATAGTCCAGACTACTTTTGTCACGTGTGTGGCAAAGTGACTTTCAAGCCACAAAAAAAAAATACCCTAATTATTTCAAAAGGTTATGAACTGTATTTTGGGTGTAAAGCTGGAGATCAATATAAGGTATGAGCCTCGTATTTGCTGTTATAAAGTGTTGAGAGATTTCACCAAGATATCAGCCATATTGAATCGAAAGAACGAAAACATATTTGTGAACTACTACTGTTGGGGCCTTAAAAAGGACAAGCCAGCAAATGAAATATTGTGAAATACAATACGGGCAAAATCTAATAAAAAACATCTTTCTTACATTGTAAATCCTTACTTGAAAAAAATAATTTCTGAATTTTTTCAGGTTTAATCTTAAATATTACGTGTTAGAAAATTTAGAAAACCAATTTGATATATCGATAAGAATCACCTTATTTAGTTCTTTCAACAATATAAAAGATTGATTTTGTCGATCAATAATTGAAAATAATTCCTGCAACCGAGCGGGTAAAGAATAAAGTTCTAAGTGTGAAATAGAACCAGAACACTGAACGAATGCTTTCGATTCGATGGGTATTTTTAGGTAAAAATCCAGAAAAAGAAAATCGAGTCTAGACAAGTTTGTCTCGTTATATAGTGGTTGTTGCGTTCGCCTATCGTGATTTAGATCTTGGGTGGAAATCTTTGCCAAGTGAATGAGAAACGTATTGCAAATGGTGAACGCCATGAATTTTTTCAAAATTTACAAAAGAATGCTACCGGTGCAAAAATAGAAAGTAAAACAATAAAGGTATGATAACTCGGACGATAAATAACAAATTACAATCGGCACCAATAATGAAAACAGCGTACGGCCAAAGGTCGCACGTATGCCTTGTTCCTTAGATTTACAAAAAAATTAAAAATCGTACGGGATATACAAAAATGTTTAAATTATAAACAAGAAATAAACATATTTTTAAAATGCAATAATTTATGGTCGCCCAGTTAGTATAAGTTGCATTAGTAATTCTGTACCTTAAAGCTGAAATGCTTGAAGTCACATTTGGTAAACTGTGCAGGAGAACGGTTTGAAGTTGTAAAACTCTTTCAAATGTATCTCTCTAAGTAAAAACACAATTTATTGTTTTAAGCCCACTAGTAAATAAATCAATAATAAAAAAATCCGTACAATTTTTTTTTAGCTGTTCTTCGAAAAAAAAAGAACCATAAAATGTATTCCTCAGGACGGGATTTCTCAGTAGGAACATTATAACAAAATCAGGTGAGTATTTTATATATTTAGGAAATACTTAAAAAAAGACTCGTAGATTCTGAAGAAGCACCTGAAGAGTAGGACTGAACATCTTTCTTTCTATATAACAAAAAAAAATCCAGATACGCTGCAATCTTACAATTCAGTAACCCGTGCTCTACGTATATGGATAGGAAAATCATGATGTGGATTAATTAATTGAATAGTCTTTGCGAAAAACGCCGGTCACTTAAATACCCAATTACATTTTTTAGTGTATTAAGGTTGTGTCTTATGTACTATTGATTATGAATAAGGGAATTCAGATTACGATTTTAAATATAACCTTTGATAATATTACCGACTTTATGACAGACAAACGATAAACTAATATACCTGACCGGAAATACTAAAGCTTAAGAACGCTTGGGAGGGCTAGCCAAGACGAGGTGGTGTTTAGAGGCTAACCATCTTGGAATAAAAGGGATCTGGAAAGAGTCAGCAGGATGCAAGCGGAAGTATTTTAATTTCCCTGTAGCGGTCAAGAAGATCCTTAATTGGATGCGAATTAATGAAACTATTATATATTAAACATTATTTCCTTTTCATTGTTTTTTAGAAATTGAATTGATTAAACGTAGTAAAATTGCACCAGTATCTTTTTAAAAAAAAATTATTTCTTAAGTTAGCTTACATTAAAACTAATATAAACTATTATGTACATTTACATCATCTATATATATTTACATTTCCTTACAGTAACTTATACATTTATTTTAAAATTCTTTCAGACACTTTTCATTCTTCATACATTCAGGCATCTCGATACATTTTTAAACCCTTATACATCAAACAATTTTGCGATTCAGCTCTTTTCAATAATGGTAGTCTTATTTCATCTTTTTGTCTAGTAGCATATTCATGACAATTTTTGTTTAAAACAACTTTATCCTTAAAATATTTTGGTGATTTATCGTGAAAAAATTTATGTATAAATATCAACATATTAAATTTAAGTCTCCTTCTTACAGATAACCATTTTAGTTCATCTCTCATTTTTTTTCTAACTATTCTCATCGAACTATTCTCATCGCTTTATTTTGTAAAATTTCTAGTTTATTTAAATTTCCTTCGTTTGCTAAAAATAATATTGTTGAGCAGTAATCTATATGTGGAAGAATGATTGTTTTGTAAATTAGTTCTGCATTATCTTTATTTAATTTATTTCTCAATCTACTAAGGAAAAATATTTTTTTTGTTATTTTTTTATTAACGTGTTCAAAATTTGCATTTAATGTCAATTTTGAATCAAGTATTATCCCCAAATATTTCATTTCATTAACCTTTTCTATGGTTTCATTATCAATAAGTACATTCATCCTTGGGTTTGGCTTTTTCCTTCCTAACTCCATGAATTTTGTTTTTCCAACATTAAGCTGAAGTTTATTAATTTTGAGCCACTCAGATATTCTGTTTAAGTCCTCGTTTAATTTTTGTAAAGTCTCTGTATAATTTTCTCCCGCTATATAGATTAATGTATCATCGGCAAATAATTGTAGTTTGCAGTGTTTTATTATATTTGTGATGTCGTTTATATATATTATAAATAAAATTGGTCCTAGAACTGATCCTTGGGGAACTCCTAAATTATTCTCCAATGGTTCAGATATTTTGTTTTCTAGTAGACATTGGATCATATACACTCTCAAAATGCTTAAATATTCATAAAATTGTGCGCAACACAACGTCGAGAATGCATTTTGTGTATGTTAAGAGCAGTTCCCTAGGGGGTTTAATCCAGGCCCAGTCTAAGCAATTTTGGACAAACTCAAAACATTATTGTTAGTGTTTGTATTCAACAATTTACTGATTTCGAGATGTACTCGTCTTTTCATCTGGACATTAATTATACATGCATAACCCACTATACACGTTTACCACAGTAATTGCAGAAAAATAAATATATGGCGCTGATAGAACACATGCAATTAGAAGTTATTTTCTCGAATCGATGACTACTCTCGGGTAAAAATCTTGAAATGGGGATTCAAGGGGGGATAACTCTGACTCGTAGTATTTGGCGTATCCGCCTTGAGGTTCCAGGTTCGATTCCTGGCAGTGTCAACGTGAAATATTCTATTCAAAAGTGGTATTACAGTGTGGTATTTTTATGTCTTTGGCTGGCACCTGAAGCGGGAATAATCCTTTCCTTTATTCATGTAATAAAATATTTATTCCAGATACGCTGCATTTGGTGTATAAATGCATTGCTCTATACACCATTGGGTGTGGATAAGAAAATAATTCTGACATAAACTGCCGACGAATAGTTAGTAGTGGACGTCCAGGACGTCGAGAACCCGATGCCTGTAAATTAGGCAAGCGTGGTTAAAAGTCTCAGGAGGGATCCGTAGTATATGGCCAAGCCAACCGTATCGCCTTCGCATGATGACAGTTATCACCGAAGTTTTCTGCGTCCGTTCTCTTTTTACTTCATTCTTTACACCAAAGATACTTCTGAGATATCTATTTTTGAAATTAGAATTTCGCTGTTTTGGGCCCTAGTAAGGTGCCACGATTTGCATACGTAGAAGAGTATAGGTGTAATACGTGCGTTATAAAGCCGGCATTAGGTTTTCATTGAGTAAATATCCAATCTACCGACAGACTTCATACTGTTGAATGTGGCGTGGTGACTAAAATTTCACTAATTGTCAGATATTGCACTTTCATAGTTCAAAGCTCATCTCTAATTAACGATTTAAACAAAACCATAAGCAGAATATTATGAAATATTATTTTTAATAATTGTAACAAAAGACATATTTTAATTAACCTTTTTAACAAAGCTTATTAAATGCCAGTTATGGATACATCTCGTTTTTCGAAAATTTGCAGTTACCAACTTATACCAGAAACCCGACGATATATTATCTCTGTTTAAATCACGTCTGAAGAAACATCTCCTTTCTCTACCTTAATCTCTCCTCCTTTCCTCGTTCCTCTTTTTTCCCTTTTCTCATTGAGTAATAAATCTGATTTAAGGTAATTTACAAACAAATACGTTTATGTATATTTTTATATATCTTTAGCTTTTTAATCTTTATTTTCTATTGAATATGTTCTGTAACTTGAATTATAAAAATAAAACTATTATTTTATTGGTTGGTTGGAAGAAATTGCCATTTGGCAATAAGCCCACCATTGTATAAATAACATTATGTGCAAAAAATTAAATAAAAAATAAAAATATATTACCGGTTTAAGTTGGTTTTCTAGCTTTTTCATTTAGCTCTTGAATGCGCGGAGAAGAAACAAACCTGACCTATCCAAGTTTTATTAACACAATATGCATATTTGGACGCGTAACTCAGTGATCATAAAAGTCAATGTGAAAATAGTAATTTACATATATTATTATGGATTATTCCCTTAAAGACTATATCTTCTTCTCGATATATACGCGATGTTATTTGCACGATTTCGTTTTTACACGGTCGGTATTCGAAATAGCTAATTTTAAATACATAGTTTGAGGATAAAACATAAGCATGAACAAATATTTGTAGATAGGTTGGATTTCTTACCTAGGAAATAACTTACATCTCAATTTGTTGCAACACTGAGGGAAAATATTTTTGAGAAAGAAATATGGAAGTCTTAGCATTTACATAGCGTATGACCCGTCATTGATTTCCTATATTTCGCAAACATTTGAGCATACTCATTACTGAGAACTACAAACATTACTGAGTAAAGTAACTGGTATAAGAAGAAGTATAAAAATTGAAAAATTATTTCAGGCGTTGTTGCTTAGTAGGTGAAATTGTTCAGCCGGATGAATCTCACCCACGTGATAAAGGTTTCATCTCTTTTACTTCACAAAATTCAACAGATGGAAGAGATGACGAAATGTGGATGTTTGAACATGGGCGTAATGGTGAATTTTACACAGTGTGTAAAGCGACAACCTAAACCGTGAATGACCGGTCATCATTCCTGTGAATGCCTAGACTTTCGTATTTCCTTCTTGAAAATATTTTCTCTCTCTTTGCCACAGCAAATTTAGATCTAATTGAATGTTTCTAACGCTCGCTTTAATTTCAATTAAAGTCTTAACAACAATTATCATCACCTTTGTTGTGAAAAATATAAAAGTATAATTTTGTAAAAAAAATAGCTGGTTCATTTTACTAGTGTTTGTTTTTCTGTCCTTTATGTATATTACAAATGATTGCAGATAAGCTGCAAATAAATTATTGTAAGAAATGTAACACTGATGATTTTATTTTACTCGAGGTAATAGTATTAAATGTTGCCACCTTAGAAAATAGGCGGTATCTGAGAAATTTGATAAAGAGGTATTTAAACATTGTTTTTCTGTAACTCTCTCACGAATGCCTCCACAATACTGTGCAAAATAGACATCTACGCGTTGGACTGATTCTGCCGGAATAAAATCAACAAAATCGACTTTCACCGTCCCGTTTTCCGCACCCAAAAACTGAACTGATTTAGTTGTTTGTTAAACGATTTAGTAACATAATAAAAAATAATGTGTCGGTTCTTTTTCGGTTTACTAAAATAATTAATCATATTTGAATGCTGTATGTCCGAAGACGGCATATAAAACTTTACGCTTTCTTGGGTTTTCGGATGGTTCAAGCTCCCATAAGAAACAATTTATCAATAATGCAAAACGACACGCCAATAGTAAATATCTATATTTTGTTGAAAATCACTCCTCTAATATCTTCATCCAGAGAGAAAATACGAGAATTTGTCAGCATAAAAAAATGTCTTTAGCTTTATAAAGTACCGTTTTATTGATTCAAACTGTTACATAATAAAATAAAAAAAACATCTAATTGTTTCTATTTCATTTTTGTATTTGCATCGTTGTATATTGGTTAGCACGTTTGCCAATAATTTGTATGATTCCACATTCTATTTTCCAGTCATTTTTTGTAATGTTATGATAAGTAGGACTAAATATCTTGCTTTCACACTCATAATTTATGACGAAGAAGCTATTTTTTTTTTATTACTAATGCTTATTTGGCTACCATGTATGAAATATCGTGATTAGAGACTGAGTCACCTTAATATTTCGTTATTTCAGGGGTCTTATGCTGGAAATACGAGATTTGTAACCCATTTGGCAATAATCGAGTAGTCATCTCGATCACTTTGTCAAATGGCTATTTTTGTTTTTTTTTTTTGAATATTTGATTATTTAGCGAATGGAAAAAATGACAACATGATCAAATACCTATTTATCTATGGCTTTCATGTTACTTGCAAACTTCTATTTTATTCTGCTTAATATTGTTTACAGTCGAACGTGTTTCTTTTGGTATTTTATGCATGTCATAATTTTATGATAAAATAAAATCTTTGACTGGGAGAAAGCTGTATTAAAAATTATTATTGGCTGGATATACTTTTTTTTTATAAAAAGAGAAAAACTTGAGTTAAAATGATTAACTACAATATGAAATTTTTTCAGACGTTTTTTTTAAAAACCGTAAAAACTTGTGCTGGAAAAATCGAAATCGAGTTGTGGTAGAAAAGGAATTTGAACCTCGGACCTTTGGCCCGTGAGTCTACAATTCTACTACGGGAAAACAACCCGGTTCAGATATAACACACATTTACATGTTATTCGAAATGTGTAATACCTGTTTGTTTAAGAGATTTTAAAACCTTATTATTTATTTATTTTTAAAGCATCAACTTTTTGGTCAAATAATTTACTAAATGTTATTAAATATTTGTATATAACCACTTACTGACTTTACTATGTCTACCGGTTTTGAAATGTACCCGTCTCATCGTCAGGACACCAGTTAAACCAACATGCAAAACCCACTAAGATGTTCCACTGTAGTGGTCTCCCTAAGCCTATTAAGTTCACCCCCACCCCCCTCCCCACTACCTTTTTAAAACTATTTCTCAAGCAACAGTGCATGTTTCTCCTAATCAGTGCATGTGCTTATTAAAATGCATGTCGTGTTGTTTTTATATTTTTGTGCCACAATTATAGTGAAGGTGTATAGTGGGTTTTGCATGTTGGTTTAATTGCTGTTCTGACGAAGAGACGGGTACGTCTCAAAACCGGTAGACATAGAGAAGTCTGTAAGTATTTATATCCGAATATTGAATAACACTTAGCTTATTATTTGTTTCTTCTTTAACCTTTTAAGTAATAAAATTCTGGGTAGAGAAGTATAAAACAAAATGAATTAATATTCCAGTTTTTCGGAATAACGTTTTACGTCAATTTTACTAAAAATACTGATTTTCACGTACACGGAATTCTATCCAATCATTTGTGTAAATTGAGAAAACATCTTTTTCTTGTAAACTAGTCATCATATCCACATTACCTCGTACCAATCAAACTGTTTAACCATCTTCCATTCAGATGCACTCAATTTGCTCTTTATTATGGAAATATAATTTAAATTTTTATTGCCGAGAGTCTCTATACATTACACTGACAGATTAATATACTAACAAGGGCGTACGTATTATTTTTAATGTAAATGATAGGTTTAATAGGGACATATGTTTGATTTATGAAGGCAGGTCTACGTTTGTACCATAAATATTGAATCGGTTTTCTAAAAAGGCTAAGTATTTTCTAAATGCCATCTATTATAAAAGCTTTTATCTTTTTTTTTCAGTAGCTGAAGTCAGGAAAAAGGGAAAAATATGTATGTTCTATATATCCTTGAAACCCTTGCGTTCCTTTATTATTTTTTTAAATTTTTTATCCGTTTTCTTTCCTGAATCTTCTTCCTGTCTCCTTCCAAATTCATCTGATCTCACTTTCCTCATCATATGTATAATGTTTATTAAAAAAATATTCGTATTAATAAGCATGTATGTGCATTTACAAGCTTTATATGCTCATTAAAAAACAGCTTTAATTTGAATGTAATTTGTAAAATAAAATCTTTTTATCGGTCCGTTTTTTAGTTAAATGAAAGATTAAACCCCCCAAAGTGCAGCTTTTCTTGTACTTAAATTTAATTTTGATTAAATTAAATATTATAACTGATAATATATTTTTAGAAGAATTACAAAAAAAACTTTTCGAAACATCAAATAAAGTCACATGACAAAAAAAAAATCTTCCTGTAACACGAAATTATTTGTTATTGGTTATATTAAAAGAATGTGGTCCAACATTTCAATAAATTAAATAAATGCTATTATACTATAACCACATACGAACATGCACTGATTATATGATACGTAATCAGTGCATGTTAGTGTTAACTACTAACAGCATTTATCCTATAGTCATTCTAGTTTTAAATTTTACGCAACTACTATTTTGAAGATGTAAAGTGGGACTTGAATGTTAGTGTAATGAATGTCCCGACGAAGTGACGAGTACGTTTTGATACCGGTAGACTAAAAGGCGGTAAGTGGCTAAGTAAGAATGTACACTTATTTACTAACATTCAAAAAAATGTTTGACAATAAAGTTAATGCTTAAAATATAACTAACGTCTTAATAAAAAAAAATAATTATAAAAATCGAAAAAAATATTTATAATTGATGAAATAAAATAGCAATCTATTCGTCGGCAAGCTCGGTATTAGTAATAACAGAACCATTTCGCTGAATTAATAATTTAAATGCACCTTCAATGGATTGCTGCCGTTAACTACTGTATTACGCCATTATCTGCAATAATAACTAGACAGCAATGGAATCCAGATTCATCCATAAAATTAATAATAGGTGGTATCATTAATATATCAGATGGAAATCATTTTTGTTAGAACTGTGAGGAAAGTGCAAAATGTATGCATGCATTTTATTTAAATATTTATATATTTTTCTTTTTAATAATTGCTTTGGGTATATTTATTTATTCGATGGCTTGTTCCTTTAACCAAATATAAAATAATAATGAAAAAACAATTAAAATGAAACACCTGTACACACGTGAAGAAAATATAGATTCATAAAATGTAAAAAAATAGAAACATATTTTACTATTATGTATGAGGTTTTTTAAGTATGTGGATGGCGCTGTGTCTTTTTGTGGTGTTCGTTGTTTATTCTTCATAACTAAGTACCTCCATACAAAACAAAAGTACATTTTTTTTCACTTTTAATGTTAAAATTGTTTTTTTTTGTTTGTGAATTTAATTTAATAAAACTTGATTGGTCTTCTTTTCATTTCAATATCTAATCTTAATGTTAAAACTACATGTTTATTTTGTTACTGGGTGAATGAAGAATACAGTTCTGAGTGTGAAAAAGAACCAGACCTGTACATGCGTTTCGACTCGATGGCTACCCGAAACATAATGGCTAAATGACCCAATACATTATTTAAGCTTGAATTAAACATTTTTTTAATTTGGATATTGAAAAGCAAAGTATATGAGGGAGCTAAATTTATCGCCAGTAAAAAATCGAATGGAGCTTTCCGCCACTATCCGTAGCCTTGTTATAGGTCCAGTCGTATATAAAAATTTGGTGGCTTCCAAAAAGAATTTCAAGGCTTTTAAAAACATTTGTTTTCATTTTGGCGAATTGATCATGTCGAATCATTTTAATCTCAGTTGAAGTGCATATTATATACTTTTGGATTACCTCCTTTTAGCACAAAGATGCCAATGCTACTAGATTACAGAGAGTTTCTCCGGACAGCTCTTCTTGTTTGGCAACTAGCAAATTTTCCGTATGTGTGGGCACCGCCAAGGAGACTTATGTCCACAGATGCGGTGTGCGGTATGTGGTGGAAAGCTCCCAGTAAAAAATGTTACAAATTCAATATGATAAAAAAATGCTTCATGCATTCTATTATTACAATAAAATATAGATAAAACTATTAATTGTGGTTTCCAAAGACGTACATAAGTGGAGAGGGGGTTGAGATTTTCACCTAAGAGCAGCCACCGAGTCAAAAACACTCGTCCAGGGTTTTGGTTCTATTTCGCACACAAAAATGTATTCTTCAACCGCCTGGACACAGAGAGGTTCCTATTGAGCCTTTTAAATGATTTTTACTAGAACACTTTCCAGAAGTTGTAAATTTGCTGGTGTTTGTTTCGTTATATCATGCTGTTCCTGGTAGTCTTTTTATAACAAAAGAAATACCTCAAGAATGCGTATACCAGTCCTTCCCTAGTGTTCATTAGGCTGCAATTCCTAATTATCCAAGGATATTTTATACCTATGACAGAGTACCGCTGGTAACACGCAACCACCTCATCACGCAAACTGTATCAAATGTCTATATGTATCCTGAGAAAGTGACGATTGAAAAAAAGATTTCTTGCAAATTAAATCCGGAAAAGTACACTTTATGTAAACCAATAAAATTTTTTTTAAAAATAATTATACATAACTAGAGGGCTTTTAAATGACCGCTAAAAAATTACAATTTAAGCGTTTCATTACAAAAGTTCAAGTGTAGGTCTAATAAATATATATACGATTCTTCTGAACGTGCGATGTCACTGAACTCCTAAACGGCTTAACCAATTTACGTGCGATTTTCAGAAAACTGTAGATCTTTGCGCTGCGCGTGTTTCAATCGAATATATTCAAACGAAGTTGGGAACATTAATCTATTTTTCATCGACCTACCAGGGTTGCGTTCGATGAGAATGCGTATAAAAAAAAATGGGACAATTTCGTTTTTTGTGTTTAAATAAAAAATGTTTTTAAATGTTAATAAACAAAATCCGCTTTTTATGGATCCCAATCAGATTCTTTCTTTACATTCCTTGTAATTTCTTCCCATTTATTTCATTTTACAGGATTTTTGTTAAAACTTAAATCATATTAACTGACATTTAATACATTTTTGAAAATTGCATTAACGAATAAAGTGCACTCCTGTTAGTAAGACGAGCCGAATTTAACATTTGCAAAAAACAATATATTATGTTTTGGAATTCAACCGTAAACAAGTACCTAGGTACCTATTTATATTCAATATTTGAATATGAATAATTTTTAGTTTTGGAATTCAATCATAAACAAATACCTAGGTACCTACTCATCTATTTTCAAAAAATCCAAGCTGATAATAGTCAAACCGGGTCCGCTAGTATATATACATACATTTTGAAGTATTGAATTACGTTATGCCTTATAGATATACACTTAACTTACACTTAGTTATCAAAATAAAGACCGTGCGTTTGACAGTTCGAAGCAACACTGCCCGCGTACGTAAAAAAAGAGCATCGTACATATTCTGAAATCGACTACAAAACAAAAATGAGGACGGTATTCGCAGATTTTTCTTTGTCTCCCTTTCTCTCATTTAGAACATATTGTAAAAAATAAGTCGGCTATAATAGGCAACATGCATTGGATTGGTAAAATGTGTTGTTATCTACAGATGTATATACTCTAAGGATATCGATAAGTAAAGATAATTTATTACATTAAAGTAGGTAGGTTCGTAATGAAATATTTTCAAATATTACAACAGTTTTAGGCAAAACATTTAAGTGAGCAGTATGTTTTATTTAAGTTTAACGTTTTCTTTTTTGTTTGGAATAGATTTTAATATTTACACCTCTAGGAAGTGAAATCCAGTCTTGTCAAAAAACATTTAGACATACTCAAAATATTGTTATTAATATATTAATTGGATTTAATGAAGAGACCGGGAAAATTTTGTTAAGGATAATGAAAAAGAAATAAAAGTTCTAAAGTTTTGAATTCCCCGTGGGGTTTCCCACAGGAACAGTGCTAGAAAAAACGGCTCATTCTCTATTAGACAAGTTTCCGTCAAACGATTTGTATGAGCTAACATCTCTCTCGTAAGTTTTCTACCGTCGTTCTTTCTGCTGCGTTTATCTTCCCCGTTTGTCATGACGGTTCCAGCAAAGTTGAATTGAAAGGTTATTTTAAAACAAGACTGGATGGAAACCGGATTTACTTCTTTCCAAAATGGGCAACGGAGATGGCAGAAGCGGACGCATCAAGACGGCCATTGTTGTTTATAAGCTATTTCTTTAAAAGCGGTCGTCAAAGGCTGTCACATACAAAATGGCTGGTTCGCCACCGTTTCGAAAAATCGCAACCGTATTTAAGATGCTTTATTCAGAGTTAACACCTTATCGCGCAACATTTAATTTATCTCACCTTACCTAACCAGTTTTCCGACCTACGTTTTGATTATTTGAGTGAAACTTTAAACACTCATTCAAACTAAAATCTTGTCTTTCTCAGATGTACATAGATCTGGCAACATAAAATATTTATTTATTTATTTTTACACAAACGGCATAAATTGCCTTTAACATATACATTGAACATGAATATTAAAATAAAAAAATATGTACATCAAACTACAACAGAGGTGGAGAATACTTTAAAGAAGGAAACATAGAAGTCTAGGCATTTACAGGGCTTATGATTTGTCCTTGGCTGGTTTAAGTGGTCACTTTACACACTATGTTATATTCACAATTTTGGTATTTGAACACCCATATTTCTTTAATACTTCAATTTGTTGATGTTTGTAAAGTTAAAGAGCTGAAACCTTTATCAGTAGCATCCATTGTATAAAGTTTTAAATAAGAAAAAAATCAGGAAATTCACAATAACTTTTGCTTTAAAAAATAACAACAGAGATGAAGAGCACTTTAGAGAAGCAAATATGGTTGTAGGAAATATGGTTGTAGGAAATATGCTTATGATCTGTTACATGGCTTATAACCTGTCATTTGCTGGTTTAAGTGGCCATTTGACATACTGTTTACTGTTGTGAGGTGATTCATATGACTGAATTATTTCACATACTAGGCAACGCCTGAATTATATACTTTTGTTTTTTATCTTTTTCTTGGGCCAGTTGGTTTTATTATAGTGTTTGAGTTTGTCATTGAGTTTGTGTTTGAGTTGCATTATAAATGTAAACAACGAATGTCTCGAGCAAGTAGAAGAATTTGTGTATCTGGGAAGCATGTTTTCAAGAGATGGAAGAGTAGAAAAAGATGTTGAAAGAAGAGTGAATGCGGGCAACAAAATGAACGAAGCACTAAGCACAGTAATTTCCAATAAAAATATGTCAATCGAAGCTAAACTGGCAGTGCACAACGGAGTTTTAGTCCCAAAACTTATGTATGGAAATGAAACATGGAACTGGCATATTAAGGATGAAAGCCGAGTGAACGCGGTTGAAATGCGATCTCTTAGATAAATGTGTGGGAAATCAATGTATGACAGGGTTACAAATGATGAAATCGAGTGTAAATCTGAGTCAAGTATAATTGATAAGATTAAGAAAGGGTCTCTGAGATGGTTTGAACGACGACGACGACGAAAGAATAGTAAAACAAGTATGTATGGCGAAAATGACGGCAACGTGAGACGAGGACAACCAAGTAAGACGTGGCATGATCAGATAAACCAAAATCTTAAGTCTGGTCATTTCAAAAGCAGACAGAACCGAAGGGCATATATGACAAGATGTATGAATGTGGAAGAAGCTAGGAATGTATGCCAGGATAGACGTATGTGGCGGTTCATTCTCTCTGCCTACCTTTACGGGGAAATGGTGTGATGGTAGTAGTAGTAGTAATCCAAGTGTTTGTAGTCAAAGGTCTGGACTTCACCCCCTCGGAAGTCATTAAGATTAACAAATTACAGCAGGGATGGATTATACATATATAAATACAAAAATAATATGATAAAATTGTAAAACTTTAACAAAATTAATAAGTCAATACACATACGTAACCAAAAATATTAACGAAATATTTACATAAATATGAAAAAGCCAAAAAAAAAAGTATTTTAAAGATTGAAAAAAGTGTAAGAATTATATTGCGAGAGAAAAAAAAGAAATCAGACTCGTTTTATAACAATCAAGTCTAGAACGAAATATATCAGCCTAGTCCTCATACTGATTACCATATCTGTGGAGCCTATGGATAGGCGAGTGGATGTGATGGCTGGTCCTAGAACTTGCAGAACAAAAAGGAGATCTGTTGCGGGTCGACCAGGAACACGGAAATACACCAACTCCAGCAAATCTGGGCAGTCAACGTAATTTATTAATTATTCAACGCCTACATTTTTTTAAAAATCCTCATTCACCTTTCCCCACCATAAGTGCATAAGGCACTTCATTAGTAAACCAAACGCAGCGCATTTTGGTCGTCTATTACACGAAGAAAACTTTTCACGCGCTTTCGGTCAGTTTTGGTCAGTAAATAGAGTTTCGGCCGCGGTTTCACGGTCGCCTAAAATAAGCTGAAACTTTGGCTCTAGCTGAAACCTGCAATCGAGATGTGCCGGATTACGTTCGACTTAATAAGTTTTTTTAATGAAAAAAAATATTTTCGTTCTTACGATTCATACAAATAATTTTGAGGGCCATTTTAAACGAGTTGCAAAAACTAACTATTAGAAAATAGGAATTAAGTTGCGGGAGAGTGGGATTTGAACCAGGGACCATTGAGCCGTGAGTCCGAGACACTAGCCACGGGACCACAACCCGATTCAGTTATATGTATATCATAACAACGAACGAAAAAGTGCTAAAAATAAACACATTTACATTTATTTTAATGAACTCGCAAGGTTAACAATGAAAACGCATAATTTTGGGCATTATGAAGTCGTTTTCAACTTATTTAAATAATTTTTGGTTTTGATTTCGGCCAAAACTAGAACAGAAGCCGAAATTCAGTTTTAGTTTTTGCTGAAAATCTTTTTTCGGCTGGTCACTGTTAATACATTTTTATAAATAAATATGTTAATGTACAGGGAAACAAAAGAAGGGTAGATACGGCACTATACCATGTTGCCTTTCTTTTGTATATTTTTATTTAATTTTTTTATTTTTTTTATTTTGTATTATTATTTTTCCCATCTCATGTATTCAAAATAAATATCAATATTTTGTAAAGACTGTGATTTCAATAACAATAAAAAAGTTAGTGTTTTTTTTATTCAAACTGACCAAAAACCGAAACGAGCAATTTTGTCGGCGAATTTCTGTTTTTTGAAATACCGCCATCTTGTAAAAGGTTGTTATAAATTTCAAAATACATTCAAAGCGCTTTTCCTCTCGAGATTCAAATAGCTACCTTATTACTCCAACACACCTCCCAGTACTTATCTCTTACTGAATATCATATTTTATTTAAATTCTCGGGAGAGTATTTCCATAAGCGGAATAAAAATGCCCGAGCAAAGGGAATTTGAGATAAAAAGTGCGCGGGGAAATATTCCACTTGCGTGGTCATAACGCGGCCTTAGGCGGACATCTTGCAGTAAAATTTAACAAGGACAATGACATGCGCCATTTTGTGCGATTTGCGATAAAGAGGAAAACTGTATAACCATCGTTCTCTGTCAACTTTGTTATGTTTGTTATTACTTGTGCGACCCGACGTAAATCAGATTTCTAATGGAGTTTTAATTATTAAAAAAAAACTATTCTCACTATGCAATCATAAGAAAACTTTAATGTACACATGTGTACATATTATTATTATTGTCAATGGTGGTGGTAAAATTTAAACACAAGTTCTTTAAAAAAAATATTAACTAATATTAATGACACATAAATTATACGTTGGGTATGATTACTAAAAGTAGGTAACTTGAAATCAATTTTTTTTATTTAACCATTAAAGACACATATTTGTGTCCTCCGTAAATGCTACGAATAGATAAGTGATGATGCATTAATATGTTTATTTCAATTTCTTTCCTGCTGTTTAAATATTAATACTATTAACGACAATTTAAACACTGTACAATCAAAGACAAGAAGGATAAAATTTATCTACGTGTATATATATATGTAAGAATGTGTATGTATATGTGTGTGTATATATGTATTTATGTGTATGTGTATATGTATGTGTAAATAAACATATATGTTTGTATATATAGCTGTTCGCTTAAAATTAATAATGATATGTATGTATATGTATGTATGAATGTGTGTATGTGTATGAATGTTTATAAGGGTGCACACGTATGTGTGTATGTATGTGAAGATATATAAATAAACATATAAGTTAGTCTGCCTTAGCACGGGTCTTCTCCTACCAGGCATTACATTTTAATATATATAAACATGTAAATAAAATGAATAAAAAAATATGATACGAACGAATTGACGAAAAAAAAGGGTCACACAATAAGGATCGAGTGATTATGATGTCACAAAAGCGAGAAAACTGGTCGTAAATTATCTGAAATTTGTGCAATAAGGTTTATTTCGTCTTTTATTTCTATAATGCACAGTATTTGTTTATTTGTTTAATTAATTTATTTAATTCACATAAACGCCCAGAGCGCTTTTACAAGTATGGTACATATACAAAATATATAAAGTAAGATATAAAATATAGCATTTCGTTCATTAAAATACTTTTTCTACATATAACTAGGAACAATAAAAATCCGATAATATGATGTACATAAATATTGTAAAACATTATTTCAATGTACCCAGTAAGAAAAACTTTAAAATGTGTCACCACTTAAACCAGTTAAAGGTAAATCTTAAGACCTGAAATTGCCTAGACTCCCATATTTCCGTCCGTTATTATTCCGTTAAAAATCTTGTATACAAAATATTTATAGCAGGAATATTTTATACTATCTACGTCATAATGTTGCGGTTAAGTATCTAACTACCTATCTTAACATGTTGAGTTTTTTTTAAGCGGGAAAAATTTCCCCGCCATCTCGGAAAGCCACTGCGATGTTCTGCGGAGGAATATTTGAATTTAAAATTAGAACGGGCCTCGTTTAAATGGAGGGAAACGGTCGGCAGTTGGTACCTATCTCGGCGGCCATTAATTATTTCATGTCAGTTCTGCGTACTCTCCACAAGTGAGGTATGTAGGTAGGAACCTAACTACCGACAGGACAGTAGTCATAATAAGGATCTTCAGTTGTTCGTTAATTTTTCGTTTCGTTTTGAAGCGTAAAAAAACTCAACATGGATCAGTGAAAAATCAGAGCGATTTTTTTAATTTGATTTTAGAAATTATAAAAATCACACTGAGTTGGTTGCTTTTTAGATGTGGTGTGGTGTGTTAAAATAGTCCAGTGGCCAGGTCATAAAAATGGGGTTAGCCTTAAAAAATTATGCTGCTTTGGATTGTAGATATGTTGTATGTATCTTGTATGTATCTTGGGCTTTATTAAAAATCCAAGTATTCTAATTTGGTAAGCCTTTGCGCGCGTCAGTATTTATGTATTTATTAAGGAAATCATACAGTCTTTATCTAAATACAAGGTACAAAAGAACAATTAAAAAATGTAAGACCAATTACAGATTTCACATGAATTTTTTTATGAATGCAGGAGAGGGGGAAAATTCATTAAAATGATAAATATATATACATAAAAATATAAATACTTAACAAAGAGTGCATAAAAAGGAGTCATTGCAAATCTCTAACTATACTTTTCTCCTCTCTCTCTCTGCTTCCATGAACATTTATATTTCTTAGGAAAAATTCTCAAGTAACAATAATTAATTAGATGCTGGTAGTAGATGTACATATGAAAAAGTAAAAATAAGGAGTTGAAGTTAAAAGTTAAAATTTAAAAATTAAAATTAATAGTTAAAATTTAAATTTAAAGTTAAAATTAAAAGTTAAAATTTAAATATAAATAAAGAAAAAAGTTAAAACTAAAAGATGAAATTAAAAGTCAAAATTTAAAGTTTAAAGTTAGGCAGACGATAAATTTGAAATGTATTCAACAGATCTGATAAAAATATGGTATTTTCAGTGTAATATGTCGATGTCACTAAAACTGTCATTATAGGTAATCTGTATTTTTTGAAGAGTGCTCTTTTTTATATAATTAGTCATTGAGTTAGGAATGTCGAAAAGTACAGATTGACGAGTTCTAGTATTTTAATTTTGTGTCTCTTTTTAAAAAAATTTTTTAACTTCTCTTTACTTATGCGATGTTAATTAAGACCTTTTTATAGAAACCACAAAAACATAAAGATGACATTAGATACACATTTTCAATTACAGTACCAATAAATATTTACCTCAATGTGCTAGGAACCCCTCGTTCACAGTAGCTATTCCCGCTTCGGGAATTCGAAGCAAATTGATTTGGAAACATTGAATTGGAGTTTTTTTTTTCAAGAGTTGCCAGATGCCGAAGAACACAGAATAACTTAATTAGAAGGTTTTAAAAATCACCATTTCACCATTTAAAATATCTGGCCCGTACTTTCCGGCGTGGCTTAAGTTAAAAAGCACTTAAATGCCTTTTTGGCTCACAGTTTTACGCACAAACAGTAAGGTTCTTGTGCTTTGTAAAGGATTTGTTCATAAACTCATAAGTGGACTCTAGAGTTAATTTTTCTTATTTTTTCTAATACGTGTCCCTTCAAATTTATTTTCTTTCACAAGATAAAAATTTCTAAAAGTTACGGATTGAATTCAACATTTAAATGTTTAAGAAACTCATGTAAGAGAAACACGAATAAAAAAAATCATATGAAGCCCACTCCAACGGGATTTCGTTTTTAATTGAGACAGATTTTGGTCCCGCGGTAGTGTCGCGTTCTCCGGATCAGAAAATCAGGATGGTAAATATTACACACTGTGTAAAGTGATCACTTAAATAAGCTTATGACAGGCCAAAAGTCCTGAAAGCGCTAACACTTCCATGTTCCATTATTGAAAATGTTTTCCATCTCTGCTATACCTAATATAATGTCAAATAGTTATTTGTTTAATTTTACCTGAGCTTGATAAAACTGGGTCGGTCGTTTAGTGTTCAGGGATAATATAATTAAAAACTTACCTTTTCAATGCCATTTTTTAATTATTCATTTACAACAATACGCTTCACTATTCGTACTTTAGCGGGTTTATTGCTGAAAGCAATATCTTCCAGCCAATAAAAAAACGGACTTGTAAAAAATAAATTAAAAAGTCCTGCCTAAATTCAAGTGCCAAGACTTCTATATTCCTTCTCAAATATGTTTTTCATCTCTGTTGTAATGAATAAAAAATAAATGAATTAACTAAAAATATAAAAATAATTGATAAACCAACCTATTTATTTATAAATAACAGCAATTTTTTAGTGGGCAGATTAATAAAAAAAATATTGTTTTCCACACTATATGCTACAGTTCGGAAGAAGACACAAAGAGGATCCACGAAAGAAAATGATAAAAACATGAAAGGAAGTTGGAGTTCTTAGGATATAATATAATTAGGTTTCAGGAGCTGTCACAATACGCTACCAAATTTTTACACTGGTGTCGGAATAGTTTTAAAAAAACTACCACTAGAAGCTTTCCAGATATTATCCGAAAAGTGTTAAAAAAAATATGTTTCTGCAAAACTAGTTATAATTTGATTTTATAATTAATACAATATTTGAGTTTGTCCAAATGTTCGTAAACAAAAGACTGGATTTCACCCCCTCGGGAGTAATAAAGATTAACAAATTACAACAGGGACGGAGGATACCTTTAATAAGGGAATATGGAAGTCTAGGCATTTACAAGGCTTATGACCTGTCATTGGCTGGTTTAAGTGGCCACTTTACACACTGTGTAACATTCACCATTTTGCCTATGTTTGAACATCCGTATTTCGTACATTTGTTGATTTTAGTGAAGTTAAAAAGCTGAAACCTTTATTTTTGTGAAGAGATTCATGTCTGAATTATTTCACATACTCGGCAACGCCCGAAAACAATTTTTCAATTTTTAAACTTCTTCTTGGACAAATGGTGAATGTTACACATTAGCCACTTAAACCAGCCAATGACAAGTCATAAGCCCTATAAATGCCTAGACTTCGATATTCCCTTATTTAAAGTTTTCTCCACCCCTGTTGTGATTTGTTAATTATAATTAATAGTTCTTATTGAGGGACCCGTATGATGACGTTAATAGCTTGAGGGAAAAAAAGCGACGTGAGTCGGAGGCTTAGTGAAAATGCCGAATTCGTGAATAATTTCATTGAATAAAGTTTACTTGCGTATCATGGGTTTTAATTAGATTACTTTAATAGATTCCCGGAATATTATAATCACGACTTTCAATGTGTTTCTAAAGCCTTAAATAGAGCTATAAATCTTTGCGAGTACACATCATGTCCCAGCCTTAATTCGCTTTTAATAACAGTGCGGAGAGTGATTACATTCGTGATTAGACTCATTTCATACAAGATAGGACTGTAATTGATAAAACTGTGTGAGAGGCGCAATGTTTGGACAGCCTGTTATTACCTCGGCCGATCTTCTTCCTCTCTAAACGTACTCTTAGTGACTGAGAGCATTTTACATTTTTTCATCTGTGATTTTTTCAACGTGCCCATTTTAGCTGGACTGCGATTATTTATTCATTTATGTTATTGTAAGCAGACATTTCACCATGTGCAAAATCGGAAAATCACCAATAAATCTCTCTCTCTCCCTCTTTGTCTGATTTCAATTTTCTAAGACGGATTGAATTAAATACTTATTGATGGGATATTTATTTATTTATCTAGTTATTTTATGCACAACATTCACGATTTTATCATTGAGCCAATATATATTTTTTTATGTCCCGACTTGTTAAAAATTCCGTGTTAAGTCGGGATACTTATTAGGTTGTAAGTTGTTTACATATTATTGTGTTTATTGTTATATTTTGATGCAAGTTATATACTTATTGAGTTTTTACATATTGAATTTAATGACTTTTTTTTCTTTAATTATACTTATTTTCTTCTACATTTTTTCTCACTCATTTGTTAGTTTTTTTAAGTTTTATTATTTTAAAAACCATTGTTTTTGGATTGAATCGATAGCCCACGTTTTTGATAATGGAATTTTTACTAGTATATAAAAACATTTTTACCAATGTGTTTTTTGTATACATTCTTAACAGAAGTTTTTTTTGTTCATTTACATTCATACCGACAGATGGCATGCTTTTTTTTGCATTCTTAAAGATGATATTTTGTAAAGGATGTTTTGTCAGTTTTTGAAATGCTTATAAACTCTTTTCGTTAGTCCTTTGAGTTTTAATTCTTTATTTTAAAGGTCTTTTTACAAAATTTTTGAAAACGCTGAGCTTCCGCTAAATCAGGATATCTACTCAAATCCTGAGCTACCAGGGCGATTGTTTTGTATCCCTCCATGCATAATCTCGTAGCTATTTGTCTTCAAATAGAGTCCAGTTTCCTACGGTTGACTTTCTTCTTAATTAGTACTTTATATACTTTTGTCATTTTGAAAATTTTATTTAAGTTTATTGTTACACAGTGCTAGTATAATTACAGTGATATTATTACAAAAAACTTAAACCTAACACAGCACCAATTACGTACACAATACAATATATAATACAATTTCTGGCAGGGCAAGAAAGTGTGATAAGAATATGTTTAACACATGACTCCATTTGTGTGAAATGTGATGTTTGTTTTATATAAATTTTTTTTTAAGTTACTAAATATTATTGATAGAAGCTAATATTGTTAATTGAGGCTAAATATACAACACAGCTTGTTTGCAAATCTGTTAGCACAAGATGCCGTGAACCTTGCTTTAAGATTAAACTGGTTTGACTTCTCCGCAAACCAAATGGTAAGACCTTAAAACGCGCGCGGTGCCCGCGCGCTGGCACCTGCGCCGCACCGCGTTCCGCGCCGCAAAATGCTCGTTACTGTAACCTCGCACTTGCAATCGATTTTTCATTGATCTTCGGCGTTCTTTTCAACTGGGATTAAAAAATGCTATTTTTAAAAATAATTTCTTTAAATAGTTTGCTAACTCTTTCATATTCTAATCGTCAGATTTTTCAACTATTCATTGACAGTCTTTACATTCATTACATGGATTTTTTGTTTGGTCTATGACATTTTTACCAAAGATTATTTTGTTATTCCTATAATATTCTTCCTAACAATTTTATACATTTTAAAATCATTCAGCACCTATTCAAACACGAGTTTTCTCTATTCTCTAGATGCATCTTTTCTATTTAACTAACAACGATTACTTTACTGAAAAAAAAACATTGCGATAAAAACCTCTATTTCCATGATGATTCTCATTCCAAGCAATATGTATGTTTACATAAGGAGATTTTAATAACTCATGAAATACAAAACTCGCCATAAAAAGTTGGCAACCATCTTCTCATCAATCATAACGTCCGCATCTTCTGAGTAAACACGAAATCAAATATTATTATTTAATAATATTACGGAATGTGCTTTCAAGGACTTGAAGTATGTTTTTTGAACTGTAAGGACTGTGAAGTCGTTACTTAATATTTATATGATTAAGATAAATAACCAAATACATAAAGTGATTATGTAGATGGATGCAGAATTCAGGGAAAAAAAGACACGGGACAATTAAGGGAATGTTTTGAGAGAAGACATGTTAATCACGAGTATCTTTGTAGAGAAGATTTGGACACAAGTAAAATTTTGTTGGTACGTTGATTCGATTTTAGTAGGATAGGCATAGAATTAAGAATACTCCAGAAGGAGCGTAGAATCATATTTGAATACATCGAACTGTGTGGAAAAATCTCTCCACTTTCGCCAAGCGCATTTGGAAGTTGCCGTGTAATGTTGTCAGATGGGAAAAAATATAATCATAACACAAATGTAAGGTAAAAAAGAGCAATTTGTTAATTTCTCTTAAATTTTATTGTGCACGCGGAAACATTGATTGACACAACAGAGTAGATAAGTAAAGGGTCATTTAATAAGAGTAATGGGATTAATGAACTTTGAACTTAAAATATAAAACAAATTTTATTTTACATAAAACGGATATTTTTATATCACGTTAAATAATATTTGATGTTTTAAAGATAATGTCGGTCAAATGTCCACCACGGCGTTGTTTAATGCGAGATCTAATTTTCATTAGTTCTCTCATTAGATGAGCAAAGTAGGTTAATTTACTACCTTGGCAACACTAACGAAATGTCTATTTTGTGTTCTTTGACAATCTGACAGATGGAAAAATAATTCAATTTTAAGTAATGCATTTGCTACTTACACATGAAATGTGATCCCATCCTGTTTCTTTAAGATCCCAGCAGTATTTCTACACTTTCAAACACTGACACAACACGGCATAGTTGAATTTAAATCAAGAGTTGCGTACTGAGCGACGTCTACAAAGAAACTAATGGGTCAAAACGTACATCTACTCTTTTTAGTGGAATTTTTTTCGCCTTTTGTTTAATGCGCGTATGCGGTTTTGGACTATTCTTAATTCTATGAGAATATATCACAGACTACAAATACCGATAAGAAAACACGAAATGGATTGTGAAAAGTCGTGTTCATGTTCTTTATATAAAAATGCTGTGTTTTGTAATATATATTTTGTATTAAATATGTACTTGGTATTGAATATACATATAATATATTTATAAAAAAATAATTTTTTTTCAAATGAAATATTTTGTATATTCATTTATTTTTATAAAAAACTCGCAGAACCCGGCCACGCTTTGCTGTGGCAAAATAAAACAAATTATTGATAATTATTATGTAATTTTTCAGATATAATTCGATTTTCAAATCCTATCAAATTCTTTCTATTCTTAATTGTACTGGGAATTAAGTTTTGTAACTTTGGCTAAAATATGTAAAATGGCAGCACTGAGAAGAACTGTCATTCAGTACTACAATTTATGAGTCAATTAAAAACGCATAGAATGTTGTGTTTCCGTTAGAACTTCTGAATAAATAAAACACTCTTCTACTAAAATGCATTGTTCTGTAAAAAAAATTAGTCAATCCATAGGTTTTTCAATTTTAAAAAAAATATATTAAAAAAACATACAATACAAAAAGTCATATTATACTTCCAGGAGTTATTAAAGAAACTCATTTGGGACCGTACGTAAAAAAATCATTTTTGTGACAAAACATAATATCATACATAGTTAATACATCCGAAATAGTAAGAAAACATTAGTGTATATGAAACATAAAACACAGCACTTTACACCATCTATATAAATTACATTAATAACTATCACTATCAAAAAGATTTAAGTAATATTTTTTAATTGCGACACTTCTGGATTTTTTATTCGATTTTTTGTGTTTTAGCTCATAGAGTAGTTTTGCGGTCACAAACATACGAAACCTATTTTTTAAAATATTTATATGGATATGTAAGTATGGTCTTTATTTGAAGCTGCTGTGTTATAGTATTTCTGAAACACAATACTTTTTCTTTTCTTTTTCACATTATATTGAATTGGTTTTATTCAATTAAATATATTTTTCTGTAACGAAAAGGGCACTGCATGCCGTGTATAAAAAAATAAATAAATAAAATAAAATAAAATTATATAATATAAAATTAAATGAATTTTAAAAATTAATATGGATATTGTGGAGAAATGTTTTCATACATAACATTTAAAATAAAATTCTTAAAGAATAAGTTTCCACATAAATGTGACATGTTTAACCTTGACAATTGTGACGTCATGATTCGTGACGATTTTCTATTTAAATATTAAATCTCACAAATAAAGTTTAAAGTTTTACCGAATCGTGACATACAGGGGGCGTGGCCAATGCAATTAACCGTTTTCGTGGGAATTTAAAATAATTAATAAAAAAAAAAATATGCCACTAATAAGGACTGACATTTTTTTTAATGATTAAAAATTTTAATATTTCCCTATTATGAGAATCTACATAAGACAAATTATTTTTTATTTGAAATATTAGCTTTCTTATGATTAACCCAAATATTCTAATTTTGGTGGCCATTTCAATAAGTATATCACTCACTATTAGAAAATGGAAATCAAGTTGGAATAAAGTGAGGTTCGAACCTTGGACCTCTGATCCTTAGTTTACACCACTAGCCACGGGACCAAAACTCGATTCATATTTTTATTGTAAATAAATTTGCTTTATGCGCAAAATGAATTTGCTGTTATAACTCACCCACCCAAAAACTATATCGCCATCTGTCAACATGACAAATTGAGAGAATTCATCAAATTGAAAAAAATGGTTATTGATAATGTACACATCCTAAATTTGAAAAGAGTAAGATCTCAAATCGGCCTCTTGGTGTAATAGTCAGTATGTTTGCCTACCATGCAAGAGGTCTCGGGTTCGATTCATGACATGGTTGACATGAAATATTTATAAAAGAGTGTTTTTACACTAGAATATTTCATAGTCCGTGGACTGGTACCTGAAGCGTAATACTAATTATTTTACATTCATGTAACAAAAATGATCGAGATACGCTGCGTTTGGTATGTAAATGCAGTGCCCTATGCACTATTAGGTGCGGAAAGGGAACGAAGATGATAATAAGGTTCTCAAATATTAAGAAAATAGATATTACAACAGAGGTGAAGAACATTTTATAGAAGGGATTATAGAAGTTAGAAGTCTGGGCATTTACAAAGGCTTATGACCTGTCATTGACTGGTTTAAGTATAAAGTGTTTTAAAATATATATATATATCTAGGCACTTCGTATGGATGCGTATGCGTATGAAAAGAGGACCAAGGTGTATATACTTCCACGCATAGTAAATAGACTCTTGGACGAAATAAAGAAAAGTGAAATAAATAATAATAAAGTAAAATTTGTTTTATTTATCTTTTTCTTAAATTCTAATACCTGTATGCAGAGACAAAACTTAAGGTGAGGAAAGTACATTCTAATGTTAAATGCAGAGAATAACCCGAAGGTAAATGGTGAAAGTTTTTATTTCGAGACGATTTTTGCTTTTACGTTACATGTAGTATTTTGTTTGATTACAAGCTTTCCAAATGGAATGTCTAGTAGATGAAGGTAAGCATTTTCGACACTTCTTCTATTCGCGTTTAATCGAGGGAATAAAAAAGAAAACAAATAAGCAGAATAAGGAGAATTTATCATTGACTAATTTTTGTAATTTGTCATCTTGTTTTCTATATCCCAAAACCAACATTTACAAAAAAACTTTTTCCACTTTAAATACATTTATTTCTTAAATTATGTTAATATGATTTTTTATAATCATATAATTAACCAAATACAGAAAATAATATCTATGATCTCTTACATGAAGATAAAGTTATCAGTCTAAAGCTTCAGGTGTCATTCTAGAGACAATGAAACGTTTTTGTATAAAACCACCCTTTAAAGCAATATGTAATGTCGATATTGTCATAAAACCAAATCCGGGACCTAATGCACAGTAAGTGAACGCGGCAACTACTAGACTACGAGGCGGATGTATCTCAATTCGATTTCCTTTGCCGAAATTTCACTTGAAAGTTACAAGTTGCAAACAATATTATTTACTTCATTTAAATCTTCATATACAAAGAACATGTATTTCGGCGAACTTTTTGCTGAAAACAAAGTCTTCTAGCCAACCAAAAACAAACTGGTAAAAAGAAGAGTTGGTCATAAATTTTGTATTAACAAATCTAAATATATTTCAAAAAAATAAAAATATAAAAAAACATTATTATTAAAAATTACTGATGTTTTTTTTATGGCAAGATAAGGCTTGCACGTATACATTTAATGAAAGTACATATTATGTTATACATATTTTAGGATGAGGAGTGTGGAATCAGTTAAAGAATTTGGAAGGAGAGAGGAAGAAGAACCGGAAAGAAGAAGTATAAAAAATATTTATTAAAATTTAAAAAATATTCAGGCGTTTCTTGAAAGTGGTCGGAGAAAGTGCATTTTTTTACATAAAAAGGAAGCTAATTTCAAAGTCTAGTAACTTAAATAGAGAAGGATTTGCTGAAAAAATATTTCTAAAATGCGGGTATTATAATCTATTTTATAATATTGATGGCGTCGCAACGATTTTTATTTATTTTTTGATATACAAAATAAAGTTTATTTGTACGTGGCTTAAATGGACAATGTTTCAATAAAAGCGAATTTCGTATTATATATAATATACCGAGGCATTTGCATACAATGTTATAAGTAAAACAATGTTTGTATATTCTAGAAAGTGTATCTCAGTATCGTGAATACTATTTCAATTCACCTGCGGCTTGAGGCTAGAACTCGCCTTGGTTATGTCGAACATAAGCCTAGTTAGTATGTACGAGTTTAATGTTGTGTTGTGTACATGATAAGTCTCGCGAACAAATCAACCTACGTTAAGTTCAATAAACTTAGGTAAAAATAATATGCAGATTCTGAATATCAAGTCTGAAAGAGTAAAATATTTCAGAGAGAAACGTTATTTTGTTATGGCTCAATTGTGAAGTACTTCTAATTTATTTGAATTCCTGCCATCTGTAGAGCAGTAAATCTACATGTGGAATGATTAAAATTGTATAAATGAATTCTGCAGTATTTCTATCTAATTCATCCATCAATCTACCGAACAAGGTTTTTTTTAAAGCATGCTCAAAGTTTGCATTCGAAGTGAATTTCGAGTTTAAAAATTTACCCTAATACTTCATTTCATCCACTTTCTCAATGATTTCGCTTTTTATACACACATTTAAAAAACATATGTATTTTAATAAATGATGCATATTTTTGTTCACCTATTACAAAATACTTTTATAACTTTTGAATGTTATAATTAACTTTCCAAAAAAGAGACTAGTTCTTGTGCTTGGAAAATGACTTATACTGTTATATTTATTAAATGATTTGAAATTATATAATTTCGAATATATGTACATAAGAAAAAAAAAAATTAAACAAAATAAAACCAAATAATAAAACTAATTAAAATAGAATGTGGTTTTTACTCGGGTTCGGAAAAATTGCTTTTAAATTGCATTTAATTTATTTACTGAAATATTAGTTTTAATAGTTTTTAGTTCATTGGGTATATTATTGTAATGTTTAATTTTTTTGAAACAAAAATATTTTGACCATGACTTATATAGAATTTAGGAATTTTGATATTGTTTCGGTACGGGAGTGACTTATTCATCTTAAATGAATTTATTTTTTCTTCTTTGTAAATTTGTATAAAATAATTTATTTTGTAAATGGTGTCTTCTGTGTGAACTTTAAATGATTTATAGAGATTTTTAGTGTTGAATGTTGAGGGTTTCTTTAATCTTACTTTGATAATTAATGTTTGATTTGATATATTTGTATATGCACCATAAATAAATCAAAAATAAATAATAACAATACCATATTGCAATAATTATTGTAAAATTGAGTTAAAAGCCAATAAAATTATTGTTTCTTAAAATATTCCTTAATCTAGTAAATATTTTTGAACATTTACTAATACTTTTAACTAGTTCACTATAGGGTTTTAAGTTGTTTGGTCTATACATACACCAAGATATTCAATTTTATCTTTTGTACCTAGTATTGAACATATTAGATTTTAGTTAGGCTTTAGTTCAATTGCTTAAGCGAATAATTATTTTTGTTACTGAATCCAAATAAGTTGTGTTGGTAAAACATGGGATAATTAAACTTTTATCATGAGGTTTGGTTTTTTTCTTCCTATTTCCACGCATTTAGTCATACAAGAAATTTTACAGCATTTTTTGTACATACTGTTTGTTTACCTAATAAAATAAATGTGTTATTACAATCGCTCTTATTTTTAAAAATCTTGTTTTATTAAAATTGCTGTTTTATTAAAATCAACACTTTTTTTGTTAAAATCATTCTACTTCACAGTTATAAATCAAACATTCAAATTAGTTAACAAAAAAATGAGTGGGAAGTCATTCTAATTAATATGTTAATTTTTTGAAGTAATTCATTCTCACTTTTATTCACTTAGTTTAATGGATCGATAACGGGTTTCATCGCTCTTGGAACATTATCAGACTAGTCACCAGTCTGTCAACCTGTTGCTCTCAAACAAAAAAAAAAAGCAGTAATAAATAAATGATATAACTGTAGAAAATGAATCAACATAAAAGACAGTTGCACATAGCAACGACTGCGACACAGTACCTTCAAATACATACCGTTACACAAATACTCACACAAATCTGCCCTGTTGATGGATCCTGTAAACGTCAGAAAAGAGTGCGAACGACTTACGGCACAATAACCCAAAAAACTTCATTGAACATTCCTCATCTTTCTGTCAAGCATACGATAATGTAAAATATGTACGTTAGTATTTATTGAAATTAAAAAGTTGTTTGTTTCCTGAATACACGTTCAGTTATATTCAGCGTAATAACAAAATTCGTTGGTATCCTACAAAAAGCGGTAAATGCTTCAGACTGCCAAAAATTCCAACTCGGAACTATCTATCCAATAGATAAAAATATTTAAAGGTAGTGGCGGTCTTTTTTTCTTAATAAAAAGGTAGTCTCGTATTTCTTCCCCGGATTATAGCGCTACAGCAATGATTTTTTTTACACATAATAGATATTTACCATTGGCGTGTCTTTATTGTTTTGACTTTGTGATAAGTTGTTTCTTATGGGAGTTAAGACCATCCAAAAACCCAAAAAAAATATCAGTTTTGTTTGCCGTCTTCGGACATACAAATATGATAAATAATGTGGTAAAACGGAAAAGGTACCAAAACAAGAAAATAGGACTGTGAAACCTCGATTTTGTCGATTTCAGTTGGCCACAATCAGTCCGTCAGGCAGTTGTCTTTTTTTACTGCATCATGGAGACATCAGTCAGAAAGTGAGTGAAAGACAATGTTAAAATATCTTTTCGTCAAAACTGTTTTTTTATATATATTTTTTTTATATGGGAGTTGCTTTATTATTTACCTTGCTTATAATATACAAGGTTTATATTTCAAAAAGTGGATTTTTCTGCAATTAAATATCTTAAAATTTATCTAAACTATTGGGATCAGGAGGGATATATTAATGTGGGCTAAACGGGAACTTCTTAGCATTTGCTCACTTGGAGAGGAAACCACTTAAAACTCTTCAGGAGAAGCCGGCCTGTTGGCAGTAGTCAACAGGCCTTCCGTTCCAATAGAGGAGTGTTTGGCATTTTGTTCCCTACTTTGGTTTATTTTACCAATTTCCTGCGCTATATTTATCATGTATGATACTACCTCTCGCGTGAGTTCTTTATAACCTATCACCGATGGGATGTCGCATAGATCTTTATAGTCAAAACTGTTGCCTTCCGCAACGAAAAATATTAGGGACGAAAAATATTAGGGATACTGGGTCTACCGCATCGAAACAAACATCCATATCTAGTTCGAGTGTCGTTAGAAATAGTCTGAATTATCGTTATACATAATATGTATTAATGATGTAATAACTTATATTTACATATAAGTTATTAATGTAAAAAATACTTGGTAGACTTCCACTTATTTATTTTGACCAATAAGCGCTTTCACCCTCTAATGGACATCTTCAGACTGGTGAATATTATACAGTGTAAGGATAATTTATATAAAACTAAATATTATCTTAAGTGTAGGTACATTTAAAAATAAGTTGAAAAATATTAAAAAAAAAAAAAAAAATAATAACTTTTATGTAAATATAAGGTATTACATCATTACAATGGAATTTCATCAAGAATTGTCAATAAATAATTTAAATATTAGGTGACTAATTGCCAGTTGTTATATTTTTTAGAAGTATCTGAAAAATACATTTCATAATATTTTTCATCATTATTTCTTTTTAACTAATCTTCAAATGTTTTGCTTGTTATAACAATTGGCCAATCCAAAAAACGATATTTAAAAATTTAGTTAGAGAAATTTATCAAATTCGTTTTTTGATTTTCATAAACTTTCATTTCAAATGACCTAAATATGGAACACTTTTTTACAATTTGGTTAAAATTACCCTTACAAAACGGTCAACCTGGAACTCGCGTATGACTTGTAGCCATTTTGTACAAGGTTTAGCGTAGGTTTGTATTATTCTCACGAAGGATTATAAATTTGAACCCACGCATTTGATCTGCACGTGATACTAATACTCCACATGTTAAATTTATAACTGGGTACAGGAATAGAGCAGACGCGTGGGTTATAGGAGATTACCTGAGATAAAAAACGAACGGTACTCTTTAGGGTTATTCTGACACAATGTTAAGCGGGAGCCAGTGGCGGAATGAAATATTACATCACCAAGATGTATGAAGTGATAAAATCACCATCGGTGTCTTGAAAATGAATTATTCAGAATAAGCCGCTTGAGTCCTTTGTTGAGAATAATATAATGCCGTGAGCTTTTTGGCACAATAAATTTGTATTATAAATATTTACTAATGTAAAAAACAGACACAATATGAGTTTTATAAATGTCAGGCTTTCACGAGAGTTGAAATATTGGATTGCAAAAAACAGCAAAGCATAGAATACACGATATGTATCTACGTATTGAATTTGAATTAAAACACTTCCTGTATAAAATCAATTGATTATACAATAGACAATTCATTTTAGAAAACTGTCCGTTATTGAAAAATAGCTTTTTTATGTGCTACTTAAATTAGAAATTATCCACAATTTGAACTTTATTCAGTATGTGAAATGGAACCAGAACCTTGGAAGAATTTTTTTGACTCGATGACTACTCTCTGGTGAACCCATACTGAAAAGTAAAATTAGAAAAGATAAGTACGTTTCGAAATGTAGCGCTTAGTGCATTCGCTTACCTTGCTTGAGGTCCTAGGTACGATTCCTTTCAGGTTCGATATGAGATATTGGTCATTCTACTCTGCAATGTTTAATTGTTTCTGGGTAGGCATCTAAAGCCTAAGACTGATCTCCTTACCATCATTTGTGACCAATATAATCGAGCATCCACTAGGCATTGTACTGTAACAGCTCATATAAAGCAACCTGTTACATTTTGCAGATTTAAAGACACCCACTCATCGGTGTTACAAACAAATAGGTGTTTTTAAATGTAAAATTGCACATTTGCCATTGCAATAATTTGAATCCGTAATCTCTCATTATTCCTTGCTTCAGCACTTGGCCAATTGACCGTTAGTTGGCTTCCGGTAATTTGCAAAATACTTGTATTGTCAGCCATTTTTGGAATAAGGCATTCCTTTCTCCATCTTGTTTCTCGGACCTTTATGTATCGGCATTGACAAAAGAATTCCTCTGAGTTGCATGCCAGGAAACGACATATTTTAATTAAATAAAATTCATTAAAAAAAATCCAAATAATTAGTTCAGCGGTGGTAATATAAATCAACAATGTTTTGAGTATGTTCAAATGTTTTTAGACAGGCGGGATTAGATCTAATTTATTGCATCAAAGAGGGAAAACATTTTTGAGATGAGGATATGGGAGTCGTAGCATTTACAGGGTTTATATATATATAACCTGTCATTGGCCGGGTAAAGTGGCCATTTTATACAATTCTACCCATTTTCAACCATTCAGATTTTCTCAACTCTTCCATTTTTTAAGGTAAAAGTGCTAAAACCTTCATCGTGTGGGTAAAATTCATTTAGTTCAACTAATTAACCTACTAGGCAACGCCTGAAAACAAATTTTCACTGGTTTAAGAAGAAGTATGAAAACGGAAAAATTGTTTTCGGGCGTTGCCTAGTATGTGAATTGGTTAAGCTGGATAAATCTCACTCACTTGATAAAGGTTTCAGCTCTTTAATTTCACAAAAGTCAACAGATGGAAGAGTTGAGGAAATGTGGATCTTTAAACATAGACAGAATGGTGAATGTTACACATTGTGTAAAGTGGCCACTTAAACTAGCCAATTTAAAACTGTTTTTCCCCTCCGTTGCAAAAATCCAGAGGTAATATAAATCATTTACCGCACAGTGTATTGTTTGCAGTTTGATAATGATGATCTTTAAATGAAATGACTCCACTGGGCATCGAAGATTTTTTTATTTTTTTTATTTATTTACTATTTTAAAAAACCCGTTAGGGTTACATTAGAAATTTAATATTGTCTAGTCATTTTATGTCTCGTCTAGTCTAGTTAGTTCAGTCATCATGTGCTTTTTCAGATTGATTTTAAATTGGTCTCCATTAAAAGTTTTCAAGTAGTAAGGTAGGTCATTGTAGTGTTTAAGTCCATTTTGTAGTATTTTTGACTGTCCTGTGTTTGTCTTTGCTTTTTCAATATGATAGTGTTTTTGTTGTCTGGTGTTATATTTGTGTATGTCAGCATTTTTGACTAATATTATGTCGTCGTCTTGTATGTTTCCCAATGTTATTTTGTGCACAATTTTTAAGGTCTCAATTTTAGTCAAGTAGTTTATGTCAAACTGGTGTGTTTTTTTGTACAGTTCAGTCGTAGAGGTCAGGTAGGGTAGGTTGTATGTTAGTTTAAGAATTTTATTTTGTTGTCTTTGTATTCTTATTATGTCTGTCTTGTTACCAGTTCCCCAGAAGGCGATCATGTAACTCAATTTACTTTTGACATAGGCTTCGTACATCATAATTTATTGAATTCATTTTTACAATTTATAAAATACGTAACATTAAAAATAATTTGTCCTTATTAAAGTAACCCATGCCGAAGATGCTTTAATTGAATCATTTACATTTTTATTCAGTATTATTAGTCATAAAATAAAAGCGCGACAAAATTTAATGTGATATATAAAAGAAAATTTAACAATGTGTATTTCAAAAATTGAGTTTTTTGATAGAGTTTCTTGGTGGTAATGAATGTTTTTTGAAACTAAATAAATTGAAAAACTTATTGGAGTGTATTTATGATGAGAAAATTTTATTTTATTTACTTTTATAAATCGACCAAAATGCTAGAAACTGATTTTAACCGCCACACCTCACAATGGCGGTATGATCGCCGATAGCTAGAGGTCACAAGCTTGGGTCATATTTACGTACTTTAGGCCACCAAGTATTAAATCTTGCAAAGATTACCGTTCTAAAAAAATATTAAATAACTGGACAATGGTTACAAAATAAGAATATTAATGGTACTTTTATCAAAAAGTTTTTTTTACTGGATTTTAAGTCTAAGTTTAGTCTAACTAGACTAGACATAACAAGAATACAAAGACAACAAAATAAAATTCTTAAACTAACATACAACCTACCCTACCTGACCTCTACGACTGAACTGTACAAAAAAACACACCAGTTTGACATAAACTACTTGACTAAAAGTGAGACCTTAAAAATTATGCACAAAATAATACTGGGAAACATACAAGACGACGACATAATATAAGTCAAAAATGCTGACATACATAAATATAACACCAGACAACAAAAACACTATCATATTGAAAAAGCAAAGACAAACACAGGACAGTCAAAAATACTACATAATGGACTTAAACACTACAACGACCTACCTTACTACTTGAAAACTTTTAATGGAGACAAATTTAAAATCAATCTGAAAAAGCACATGATGACTGAACTAACTAGACTAGACGAGACATAAAATGACAAGACAATATTAAATTTCTAATGTAACCCTAACGGGTTTTTCAAAATTGTAAATAAATAAAAAAAAATAAAAAAAAACTAAAACTCAAAAACTGTTTTATAAAGGCTTGAAAATGTTCAGTGAATAGCTAAAAAGTTTCGAAAATGCTAGAAACCTCTCCGCATTAAAAAAATGACTGATTTTTTATTAATTATTATTTAAAATAGATAACAATATGTGAACCTTTAACATGTGTCATGGAAATAATTTATAAACGTAATTTGGACAAACTCTAAACACACTTGAAATATTTTTGAAAAAATGTTTTTCATGACTCAATAAAGCATCAATACAATAAAAAAGGGTCATTCAAACAGCTTAATTACGTAAATTTATATAAATACGGCCATTTTGACGTATTTTGTCGCTTAACTTACGCACTGATGCGATGGTTCGGGGTCTGGTTCCAATTTTCTCAAGATGTGCGTTCTGTGCTGTAATTCACTACTGTAACTAAGCTAAAACTAAAAACTTATTAATGAAAAAGTAGAAATTTTATTTTGGCATTCGTTGGAATAAAATTTTAAAACCATAAAATGAGACATTTGTATTTTTATGCCACGCAAAAGCTAAATCAGAACACAAAAAGTTTCAGGTATTCAGAATTATCTGTTTATTATATTTAAACCAATTGTAGGTTATAAGTCCTTTATTGCCTAAATTACATTCTTCTCTTCTCAAAGTAGCTTTCCATCCCGGCTAAAATATCCAATAATTTTTAACAAATTTTATTTCAAATTAAAACAAAAATATTTTTTCTTTTGTGATTTAGTAGGCTTCAAACACTTACTAAATTCAGATCAATTTTAAAATAAAACCTTTGATCATATTATTATGTAATTCACGTTAAATTGTTGGAAAATTTGCATCCCTAATCTCCACTCGATTCCGGTTATCCGCAAAGGTATGGTGTAGGGGAGAAGGAAATTTTTACAAATTTCCGAGGGTGGTTTTCTTTGTTTTTTCTTCCCTTAAAGTACTTTTCCTTATCGTTCATCTTCTCAACGGAAGATTACCACTAAAGATGCTTTCTGAATGCCAAAAGATTTTTCGTACATATGTACGTTTTAGTGAGTATGTAGTTTCAGGGATGCTCTCTACGTTATTTAAAAATGTTATTTGTTATGATTTTATTTTTTATTCAGCTGGGAATTGCCCCGATTTAAACCTAATCGAAAATTTGTAAGCAATACTTAGGACTCGAATTCAAAGATTAAAATCTTTAATAGTAAAAGTGCAAAATAACACAATTAAAAATACGTGGAATGAATAGATTTTGGAAATTAAATTTTATCAATACAGTCTCGAATTGCTGCCTTCATAAGGCAAAAACAGGCGCCACAAAATATTGAAAACATGTTGTTCGGTATATTATGATAATAATAATAAAATTATCCGTAAAAAATATATTTAAAAAATATGTATACTTTATTCCATTCATCAAACATTTACTCATTTCAAATAAAAATTCCTAACACTAAATAAAAAAGGCCAATGTTATGTTATCTTCTAAAAATATCTCAGGACTAATACTAATTTTATTAAAAAATAAGCTAAATTATTTAATTAAATTTAAATAAACAACAATGTTTTGAGTGTGTCCAAATGTTTATAGATAGGCTGGATTTCCTCCCGAAGAAGTTATTCAGATCTAAATTGGTTTCTACAGAAAGGGAAAATATTTTGAATGGGAAATATTAAAATCCAGGCATTTAAAGGGCTTATATTTTATGTTGCGAAAGTTTTAGATATTTAATTTAAATTTACACTAGATATTAGCCGATGCAATTTCTTTGACCACTACTGGATACTGTGTTTATTGCATACATGCAATAAATTTATAATTGGATCAAAAATATTAAACATTCAATCGGTAAAAATTGGAAATAACTAATACATAAAAATGTTTTTCATTTTAGTCAATACATTTTTTTATTTATTGTTCGTGAGGTTTGTTGTCCCGTCGAATTCTTGATCAGAGGACCCTGATCGCTTTTCGTACTCAAATACATTAAACACGGTAGGTTTAATGTATTTTTTTTTTAAAATATGGGTATAACGCAAACATCTAATTGTAGGTAGTTATGCATAAAGCAGCCAGCCATCAAAAAATCAAACAAAAATTATAGCACTTTTTAGCGGAATAAAGAATCAACCTTACTGCACCCTATAACACAATTATCTATGTTTTTCGAAATCGTGGACTGGCTGCTTCCTGCATAACTACGTTAAATCCATCATCATCATTCCCTTTTCGCACTTAATGATGCAAAGGGCACCGCCTTGGTAACCAATCGCAGCGTATTTTGATTGAAAAAAAATATTATATGAAGGCAAGAAAATCAGTCTTACGCCTCAAGTACCAATCTAGAGACTATTTAATATTCGAGTGTGAAAACATCCTTTTAAATTATGAATTCACATCAACCATGTCGGTAAATAAACCCGAGATCTATTGCATGGTAGGCAAACGCGCTGACCATTACACCACGAGGCTGACTAACAACTGTTTAAAAAAGAAGAAAAATCAGTCCTGAAATGTACTTAAACTAACGGTTGGTGGAACATGTCTAGATTGTCGCCAACCATCAGAGATAAGAAGGTTATAGTCGGCTTTGTATGTAGATCGCTTAAATGGAGCAAAATCTCTCAGGGGTGGGAACATATTGTTCCGAGATAGTGGAATACAGGGCCGTCTGTTGAAAAAAATGTCGTTAATTTTATGTTGTTTTTAAAATAAATAACTATCGCGATATTTAGAATACTGTAACGGGTTACATTTGCTACTCGTGACAGATAATATTACAACCAATCTTTATGATTTTGTCTGTGACGAACGCATCTTCTAATGCGGTTTTTTTTCTAAGCTTTCTTCTGTGAAACAATATACACGAAGCGAGTCAGATTTTCTAAAAAGGGGTTATCTTGAGTGTAAGTGCTTTAAATTACTTTTATTTATTCAGATTCAATGTCTAGACATCCCATATATCTTTAATAAACTACAAGCCTAGTAAGCGTTGTAGTCTAGTTGGTGGCGATTGGTTTGTGAACATAATTTACTACTATCCTCTATTTTTTTTAAATTTATTGATATTGTTTTAACTTTGCTGGAATTCCTCTCATCCATGCGCTTTGTAGCTGCACGATGATTGGTTATCTAGCTTTAATATATCAACTTTAAAATACCTTAATTTTGTAAACGGGGTCTAGAATTCCAATCGTCTATGCGCTTAGTAGCAGCAAGGCGTGTTGTAATCTTACTCCTTTTTACTATTCATATTATTATTATTTTGTAATACACTAAATTTATTTGTCAATTTTTAAAATGTGTAAATCGGGGCTAAATTTCTAACTGTCTATGCGCTCTGTAGCTGCAAGACGTCCTGTAATCTAGCTCCTATCTATTATAATTTTTGATTGATCTTAATTGAAAACGAGGAACTAGAATCCCAACCGTCCATGCGCTCTGTAGCTGCAAGACGTACTGGGATATTTATTAATTGTACAGCGCCCTTGAGGTGATTTTCACAAAAATGGTGCTTTGTAAATTATCCAACTATATATATATAATATAGCGAGTTTGAGAATGCATTTTCGGATAAACTCGTTTAATCTTTAATAACATTTTATTTATTGATGCTGCACGAATAAAAGCGTTGCAATACATAATAATGTATTTTTGTTTTAACCCCTTTTAACCTTAGAGTAATAATGCGCAACAGCTGTAAAGATGCCATTTTGATATATTGCATGTATCGTTGCAATTTTTAGTTTCCAACAGACGTGTACCGAAAAGTTTTTTTTGCTGCGCTTGCAATTCTTGACCTGAGACCCACGGCCTAGTATTTTGCAGTAAACTATAGCTAACTTCGTGATTAAAAATCCTAGAATGATTTTTGTCGATATGGGCTGCTCTAAAGCGGTAGCATCTTATTATTCAGAGATTTTATTACAAATCTGAATGTATCATTTACGCTGTGGTAACTATTAAAAATTAAAATCATTTAAAATCCTCAAAAATGCGTTTGATTGATTATACCTTATCAAAATCTGAATTCAAGTATGCGTTTTGGTTGATAATTCCAAACTTTGCGATTATTTTTGTACGGGTGATTATAATTTAAAATGACAAGAAGGCACTTTAATAAGATTGAAGGGGATGCTAATGATTTGTCTATTTTCATTTTTTTTTATTGAATGCAGGATTCGACATTTAATATTTCGATTAATGAATTTATATTTTTTTTCAGGTGAGCAAAAACAAATTTGTGATCTAAAATATTATCTTATGCAGTTGGGTAAGTTATTTTTGGATCATATTATGAACAAAAAATTCTTAAATAGCGTTATTTAAAAAAAAAAAACAAATATTAATTTATGTTAAAAAAAGGCAATTTTTATTTCTTTGACTAAAAATATTGTTAGTTTAAATTGTTAAATATCTCCTGTTCTGTTTATTTACAAAAAAAAAAATATGTTTCGTAATTTACGTTTAAAAAATTACAATAGAGATGGCGAACATTTTAAAGAAGGATATATGAAAGTCTGGGCATTTACAGGGCTTATAACCTGTCGTTGACTGGTTTAACTGTGTAACGTTAACCATTTTGCCTATGTTTGAGCATCAAAATTTAAAAATTGTTTTGAGGCGTTGACTGGTATGTAATAATTCAATCAGATAAATCTACATGTATAAAAAAGATGAATGAAGTCATTTACAGGGCTTTTGTAAAGTAAAAGAGTTGAAACCTTTATTGATGTGGGTGAAAATTATCTGGCAGAATTATTTATTGGACTAGGCAACGCTTGAAAACACTTTTCCAATTTTTACACTTCTTTTTGCACAAGTAAGTTTAATCAACAATGTTTTGAGTAATTCTAAATGTTTGTAGACAGGCCGGATATCCTCTGTAGGGAGTTATCTGAATATTTAAGATCTTAATAAATATCTATGAAGGAAATTCCAGTCGACAAACATTTGTGCAAACTAAAAACATTGCTTATTTTAAATAAATATAAATCAACTTTGTTTGTAACCATTTATCTTTTTTCTGCTCAAGCTTATTCTTCAGGGTATAGTTATCCAATGAATCACAAAGTTAGTGCGTCAAATAAAAAAATATACAAATTATTTACCTATTTATTTATAATTTCAAACGTTTACCGAAATGCTTGAATACTTTTTTTATATTTTTATTTACGTATGTACAAACATAATGTTAATCTGTTTTAATATAATGTATAATATTAATCTGAAGTCGACAAATGTTTTCAATTAATATGTAAATTTCTGTTAAAAATACAGTAAAACTTAAATTATCTGGAATCATCAGTGCCAACTTTTAATGCTATTTAAATAAAACAGCGAATTGGAATCACATTAAAAACTCACTTAGAAAAGTTATTCGAACAATTAAATTAAAACTAAAAACTTTTTTTTTAAAAATAATGGCGTGTCACCTCAAAGGTGTTTTGCCATTTTCATTTGTATATTTTATTTCCTGATAACGATCTGGATATTTGGCAATACTGATGACTAGAGTTCGAATAAACGGAGTTCTACTGTGATTGATTTTCAATAATACACCCCTGATAATTGAGCTTTAAACACCTCTTGATAAAACAATTTTATTTAACGACCCAACCACTTTCCGCAGGTTGGCATACAAAAGGCAAAAAAAGGTCGTTCTTTTACACACATAAAAACATTATATTTTAAATTAAAAGGACGTGTGGCGAAAGGAAATTTTGATGAATAGGTATTTGAACATTATTTTTCTGTCACTTTCTCGCAAACGCCTCCCAAAACTGTTCGAAAAAGATAACAACACGTCGAACTAATTACGCCTAACTCAAATCAACAAAACCGACGTTTTCTATCTCGTTTTTATCACCTCAAAACTGAACAAATTTGTTGTTTTTTTTAGAAAAAAATAAGAATAAAATTGTATTATTCATTATTTTTTGCCTTTTTTATTAACAGTTATCATATCGAGGCTTTACCGACAAATTCATGTTTGTATGAAGAAAAAAAAAGCGTTTTCTCATAAAAACGGACAGTTTTCTCTGCTGTTTTCGGACACACGGTATACAAATTTTGAGGCTTTACTGACAGAATGCATAAAGTCATTAAAATAAGTTGCAGGATATTCGCATTTAAAGCTTTTTTATTTTTTCAACGAATTATTTCTATAAAGGCTGTTGACTTAATGCATTATGTCGGTAAAGCCTTGATAACTAACTAACTAACTAACCATCACGCCATTTCCCCGGAGGGGTAGGCAGAGAGGATAGAACGCCACACCACTCTGTCCTGGCACACTTCCTTTGCTTCCTTCACATTCATACATCTTCTCATGCACGCACGTCGATTATTCCGACTTTTCACATGACCACTTTCAAGAATTTGTTGTACTTGATCATGCCATGTCTTTCTCGGCCTTCCTCGACTTCTACAACCAGACACATTCGCATCATAAATCTTTTTAGCCGTTCTTTCATCATTCATTCGCTCCACATGACCGAACCATCGCAAAAGACCTTTCTTAATTTTGTCGATAATGCTTAACTCAGCCTTGCATTCTGCTCTAATTTCGACATTAGGGCACCTATAATACATTGTTTTTCCGCACATTCGCCTGAGGGATCGCATTTCAACAGCATTCAGTCTACTTTCGTCCCTTTTTTTCCAACTCCATGCTTCGCTTCCATACATTAGGGCTGGTACCAGAACTCCATTATGAACTGCTAATTAAGCCTCTTGCGATAGACACTTATTTGCTACGACAGACTTTAAGGCACCATTAACTCTGTTACCGGCACTAACCCTCCTTTCAATATCCTTGTCCATATTTCCATCTCTAGTAAACATACTACCCAGATATACAAATTCTTCGACCTGTTTCAAACTATCTCCATTTACTACAACCTTACATTCAGTCATAGTTACATTTCTTTCAAAGACCATGACGTTCGACTTTTGCACATTCATTAGCAAATCACTCTCCTTGCACACTTCGTAAACCTTTGTAACCAGGGATTGCAGTTCCTCTTCGCTGTCAGCTAGGAGGACTGCGTCATCGGCGTACAGAAGGCAACTGACAGTTAGATTACTCATTTTCGCTCCCACATCCATACTTTTCAATTCTTTCAAATCTTTGTCCCAAAGCCTTGATATGTTTAAAATATTTTTAATACAGTTACAAAATGTTAATTTCAAATTTTGTGCCATGCCTAGAATAAAGATTACTCTTTTAAAGCTTGAAAAAAAAGAAAACCGTTGGAGATATAACGTAGTAATGAAATAATAACGAATGCGCCAACCACTAAATATAGTGGTTGGCGCATTCGAGGGAGAGTTATCTCTACTTTTTTTCAGGTTTTTTATGTTAGAGTAGCCATCGAATTAAACACAGGGAACTTTTTACCCAGAGCGGTATTTTTTATCCGGCAGGACACAGAATAACATAAAATATAATTTTTATGTTAATCAATATTGATCATTTCCTTTTTTGCACTCAGTAGTGCATAGGGCACTGCATTGGTAAACCAAATAAAGTCTTGTGCTTCAGGTTTCCAAGCTTAAAAAACGTTTAAATTCAATATTTTCCTTCCCTTTTTTCCTTTTAGGAATCAAACCCAGGACCTTAAAAATGTTTTATGGACACATCAACTACCACACAACGAAGCCAACTTATTTTTACCTGAGAGCAGCCATTGGGTTCAAATTACTCGTCCATAGTTCTGGTACTATTTCACCCACAGAACTGTATTATTTATCGGCCCAGAGACAGATTATTATTTAACCTATCAAAAATTACGTTTCGGATATTTTCGTTCTACAATATTAAACCACTCAAAAGGACGCTCTAGCGCGGTAGATTAAAAGCACTAAGACTTACGTCATTGGAAAAACGACGGAGGAGGGGGGAATTAATATAAACTTACGAGATACTTAATTATTACTATGACTGCTCCCTGCACGAGATGTATTCAATAAATTTCGAAATAAGCTCTATTGTCTCCGATTCCGCTTCAATCCCAAAAAAAAACTACCTTTTCTGCAGGGCGGTTTCAGACTGGACTGAATTTTCAAAGCTTGTTGTTCATTTAATATCAGTCAACCAGTTTAAAAACCGTTAGGATGATTGTTTGAAGGAAGAAGAACTTGGACAAAAAGCAGTATACGAGATATAAGCGCACCAGCAAAGACTGTCTGCTATAAAGAAAAATAATTATATTTTTTGTATCTCCAAAGGTTTGTAGACTAATACTGGGTTCAATCCATTTGGCTTCAATTTCGCACCCAGGCTTGGATTCTTTTCACGTTCGTACACGGACACAAAAATTACAGCACGACGTTGAATTACAGCAATTTTAGTTTTTTTTTATTAAGCTCCGCCCAGCGGTATTTCTGGGCGTAGTTTAAGGTAAATTAGTGGTCATACACGGGTGGTCCAATTCACCCGTATACTTTATTACTCCCGTGTCGTAGGAAATTAAGCAAGGACACACCTGTCCTGTCGAAAGTGTAAACCAGCGCAATTAATTACACTAAAGTGTTTTGTTTCAAACAGACAATGAATAACAAACAGATTTTAAAGTGTAATAAATTATTATATATCGGACAAGTTATTTATTGGCCACACAAAAACGGCAATCGAAACACGTTTGTTTATGTATAAATTAACGCATCACAAGCGCCTAGTTGATTTTATTTTAATTCGTGGGTAATTGTCCTAGTTGCCTTCATTCTCTGACCGATCGTCATCGTCATAATAATGTAGTAGCTCGATAAGAAGATGCTTTAATTATACTACAGCTGTGAAAAACAGATTTTTTTTATTTTAATGAAACAGGACAATACATCATTGCATTCGTTTATACAATCCATTTATTTAATGAGTAGATATTTGGTGGTTTTTCAAAGAAGGTTTTTCATTATTTCATCAGATACAAATAATAACACTGACAACTGGTCGAATATTTGGTAACAGTTTACTCGAAAATGAACAAACTAAGAATGGGGCTGTGGTCCCATAGCTAGTGGTGCGGATTCACGAATCAGAGGTCCGAGGTTCGAATCCTACTATACCCCAACCAGATTTCCGTTTTCTAATAGTAAGTTATTTATAACTCGATGAAAATGGCCACTGAAATTAAAAGATTTGGGCGAATCGGAAAAACTAAAAAAAAAAAAAAATTATGTGCATTTTTATCTCACAGGCGTCGTGGCGCAGTTGGTTAGACGGCCAACTGTGCGCCGCAGGTTCGATTTCCACCAATTGAAATAAAAAATCATTTTCCAAAAAGATTTTTGCTCAATAGGCCTGGGTATTGTGGTGTATTTTTCGTTCATTTTCCTTCCTTGTCCTCTCTTTTTCTTCATCTAACAAGCCTCTAAATAGAGGCTAAACGAGTTATTCCTATTATTTAAAAAAAATTGAAGACAATATGTATATCAACAATATTTTGAGTTTGTCCAAATTTTTGTAGACAAGGACTGGATTCAACTCCCTGGAGAGCTGTTTATATCAACATATCACAACAAAGATGAAGAACATTTAAGAGAAGGTAATATAGAAGTCAAGGCATCTACAGGGCTTATGACCTGTCAATGGCTGGTTTAAGTGGCCACTTTACACACTGTGTAACATTCACCATTCTGCCTATATTTAAACATCTATAGCCCTTCAATTCTTTCATTTGTTGATGTTTGTGAAGTAATCCATTGACAGGTCATAAGCCCTGTAGATGCTTAGACTTCTATATTACCTTCTCTTAAATGTTCTTCACCTTTGTTGTAATATGTTGATATAAACAGCTCCCCAGGGAGTTGAATCCAGTCCTTGTATACAAAAATTTGGACAAACTCAAAATATTGTTGATAAATCCACCTGGTCCATGAAGTATAGAGATTTAGGCGTTGCTTAGTATGTAGGTGAAATAATTCAATTAGATGACTCTCACCCGCATAAATAAAGGTTTCAGCTCTTTAACTTCACAAACATCAACAGATGAAAGGATTGAAAGAATATAGATGTTCAAATATGTGCAGAATGGTGAATGTTACACAGTGTGTAAAGTGGCCAGGTTAACCAGCCATTGACCGGCCATAAGCCCTGTAGATGCCTAGACTTCTATATTACCTTCTCTCAAATGTTCTTCATCTTTGTTGTAATATGTTGAAAATATGTATATAGTAAAGGAATAGCGTGTCTATTGATTAAACGTCAGTGCAAGTTATATTTGCTACATAAAAATTGCAATCGAAGTGCTTGCGCCTACATGTTATGCAGGCGTTATAAAGGGGGCACTTGGGTTTACTAAATAAATATCCGATCTTTAGACAGCTTCATATTGTTTAATGTGGCGCCGGTTATTTCTAGTTTCATAATTTCACAGACGGTAATTTACAAAATATGATGGACTCGAAAAAACGTATTTTTTATTATCTCTTTTCACGCAGATTGTACGATTAGTTTTTACTTTGAAAAAGAAATGTAAATATTTATGTAAACTGTGAATTTTTTACCAAACGAAATCCTCGAAGCGTTTAAAATGTTACAATTAAAGCCGACAATGACACGCCCGCTGGCGCTGATGAAAAATTAAGACAAGTGGAACGAGCGTGGGAAGTGCCTTTTTATTAGATTCCACCTCAAAGACACAAGATAAACCCCTCATAAAAGTAACCGAATTACAATTTCGGCACATTTTTTCACGAGTTTATATGAATCAACATTTTTACGAAAGTGTTTATATTGCTTGTGAATTATTCAACAAGTTTATGAATCATTAGATATTTCCGTGGAATTCAATTCTTTTTATAAATCCATGCCATTCTACCGCATTTTTTTTGTAATTTCTAGGGCTCAGAACTCAGAACATGTGTTAAAAAACACTGAAAAATCTTTGGTATTTTAAAAATGCTTATCCTAACATTGATGCAACCGTATCATTTTGTTTTACTTTTGTTGCTAATTTTCAAATTTGGAAGAAAACGGACAGAACTTATATTTTTCTCCTCGACCTCAAGTTGGATTACAAATAACCGAATTTCGTTGTTTTTTTGTGAATTTTGTATTCAACCGAATTCAGTAAAAACAACGCGAAACAAAAGTACTAATAAAAAATTAACAAAAAAATCATTCCCTTCTATCTACCGAGGTATATTATGCATACATAGCCTTCCAAACATACCTCAAATGACGGTAATACAATTTTCCCAACAGAGAAATAACCAATAATATTAATATTTATTTTTTTTAAATTTATTTTATTAAGAAACATACAGTACAATTAAATAGTTTTATAGTATATACAGTTAGACTTAATTCTAATGGACCAGTAAAATTTACATATTAGGTATATTATTATTACATGTAATCCTAATTCTATGATCTAAGGTTATCAATTAACTATTTTTAGTGCAAAAAAGAAGGAAAAAATAAAACATAAATGAAAGCAGTTTAAACATTAAAATCATAGTAAAAAAGTTATTTTTAAAAGTTTGTATATATTTTAAAAATAACTTTTTTACTTACGTATTAGGATAAATGGAAATAATATGAAAGTAATGAAAATGTTACAATTAAAATAAATAGGAATAAAAAAACCTGCTCAAATGCAAAAACAAAACATTTTCAAAAAGGAAAAACATAATATATATAATTACATATAGTAAAGAATTAAAAAAAAAAACAACGAGAAAAAACTTTAAAAGAAATAAAAATAAAAAAATAATCTAATTTAAAAAACATCTTGAAAAATTGTAGTAAGAAAAGCAATTTGTAATTTTTAGAAGCAATTCTAAAATTATAATAATAAAAATACTTAATAGTTTTATTCCACTTTTATTTATAGTTTTTTTTACCAGTGACCGAGTTTCGTCATGACCGACATCGTTAGACTGGTGGGAGACTAAACAAATGTCTATGTTATATACAAGTGCAAGCAGGGATTGTAAATAATGATTTTATATAATTATGTAAATAAAAGAATTACAATTAAAATCATTTCAATATAAGGTAATAACAATTATAAGAATATAAGTTTTGTTTAAATGTGTATAATAAAAAATGGTGTAAAATTTATAATTTTATGAAGTTTAATAATTAAAATGTATTTGAACTATATGTATTTAAATCTAATCGAAACCATAACAGGGGCCGCTGGTTGGTAGTTTCATCGACAGCTATGTCTCCGGGCCCGGGGGGTAATTAAGTGATTCTCTGAAAGCAAAAATTCCACGGTCTTCCACCAGTCTGACGATGTCGGTCACAACGAAACCCGGTCACTGGTAAAAAAAATATAAATAAAAGTGGAATAAAACTATAAAGTATTTTTATTATTATAATTAAAATGCAGCTCCACCAAGAAATGTCAGTAGAAAAACGCAATTCTAAAAGTAATTCAAAGTAGTTAAAAGTATAAAAACATGTCAAGCGTAGCTGAGAAAAAAATATATAACAAATAGGTATATCAAGTTATTTTTAATATTCAAAAAAGGAAAACTAAGAGAAGATTTTAAACCAAAGGTAGTTGATAAAATTTAATTAAAGCAATATTAGCAGTAATAAAAAATTAATTAAAGAAATTTTATTAAAAATAACAATATAAAGGTGTGTAATGTGATGTAGTGTAAGAGAAAAAGGGTAAGAACTTTTAATTAATTAAACAATTCAACGGTAGTTTTATTCAAAAGTTAATAATATTAATATTACGACAATTACATTTTACCACTTCAAAAAAATATATACAACCTCACTATATAGTATAGGTATATCGTCTACCGTCTCTAGATAGTTAAGTCTTTATTAATAAAATACAAGATTATCTTATCGATACTGTTTTTTGGGAAACGTGAGTTTTCATATCGCACATTTAGAACGAAAACGACTTAACTAAAAAAAAAACCTAAAATGAGTTAAGATCATAAAACGACTTCAATGAACTGCAAAAAAATGCAACAGTCGGGTGGGAATAGGACAAAACCGTTACATCGTTTCTTTGTTACTTAGAGAATTTAAGTTCCGTGTCAGTACGGAAGCAACGCTATTAGTGGTGTGTTTATATTGCTGTGTGAAGGACGCAACGCAGACGAACATATAGTGACCGAAAGCCGCTTAAGTCAATTTTATTCCGACACAAACGGCAACATTACTTTTTGTTTTAAATTATAAAATGACCAATTAAGCTAAGTGATTGTTTCATTATAACTTACATAAAATAAAAACATGCGTTTGGTGACCTAATAAAAATTCGATATGTCATTATCTTAGTTATCAAAGTGCATTTGTTTGTTTGTTTTTTGCAATCTAAGAATGATTCATTAAATAAATGTCTTGTTGTCTTTTTTTGTCTTTCGTTTTTTTTATATTTATTTTTTTATTTATTAATAAAACATATAAGACATGAATATCATGATATTATATTCCCAGGAGTTGTACGAGAAAACTCATTTGGGACGGTACATAAAAAAAAATAGTACATTTCTTGTAACAATACATAGTATACATTTAAACAATAAAAATTTAAACAAATTTTAACAATCTATGAACTTCATATTAAAAAAGGAAAGAAAATATTTAAACAATCTGTGAACTTAATATTAAAGAAGAAAATAAAAACATTCAAACAATCTGTGAACTTAATATTAAAAAAGAAAAGAAAAACATTCAAACATTCTGTGAAATTAATATTAAAAAAGAAAATAAAAACATTTAAACATTCTGTGAACTTAATATTAAAAAAAGAAAAGAAAAACGTTTAAACCTAAAACACAATATATAGACTATTCACAGAAACTGAGCTAAAAACTATCACTTTCAAAAAGATTCAAGAAATAGGTCTTCATTTCTGGTCTTTGAGATTTACCACTCGACATTTCATTTTTAAGGTCATCAGGCAGTTTATTAAATTGTATACGACCAATGTATTCCAGAGACCTTTTGCCGAACTTCGTGGAGCAAAATTTAGAAATGTGAAGATTTTTTGCATGTCGTTTCTTTTTTGTCGCTTTTTTTCATAGATTCATAGCTGATTGCCTTTGGTTATTTAACTCAACATTTGATGCTTATTTTGAAAAATACGAAACAATTGACGAAAGAATACGAAGGTGTCACAATTTACATTCTTCTTTTGCAGTTTCCCAAAAAGTAGATTTTTTGGTTGAGTCGTTTTCGTCCTAAAGCTGCGTTGCTATGTTCAAATGTTATTTCATGTTTAATTTTCCGTTTCTTATATTAAAATATTTATCCTGTGTATTGCTAACTAATTTAAATCGTCTTATCTTATTTTTTTTTTGCACCACAACAGGCCAGGAGGCCCAATTACAGTGGTGAATTACATCATAGAACAAACAGGCTTGAGAAAAATTACATTGTAATTTTTGTGTTCTCACCGGGAATCGAACCCAAAACCTTTTGTGTGTGAGTCAAGTCAAGCATCTTGACCACTACACCACGGAGGCCGCCATCATGTATGGCTACTGACTATGCCTATGTGTGATTTTTATATTTTATTATTTTTTGCGTTTTATTTTATGTTAAGTTCGTAGTTCGTATGCTATGTAACGTAACGAATTATTTTCTATAAACATTAAAATCAACACCTATGCGGCACTAAACAAATAAGAAAGATCTCTTACTTTATAGATAACGAGCCTATTTGAACCAACAAAACTTTTATAACTGGGAAAGCATACAATATAATCACGTGAGCAGTGAGTATTTTTAACTAGCTAATGGAGCCATTGATATTTTTAAATGTGCCTATTATAAATTATCTTTTATTGTTATCACTTCTGAGAAAAGGTCTGCTAGTAATTTAATATACCCGTATTCTATCAAAAAGGGAATTTAATTGTCAAAGATATTTTCCGACAGACGACAATGCTTCCTTAATTTGTTGCATCAGAGTAAAAAACATCTTTGAGAAGGCAATATGGTCTAGGCATTTACGGGGCTTATGACCTGTCATTGGCGGGTTTAAAAAAATTATTTATATTTATTGATTTGTTTTTCTTATAATCACATAGGTTTACAGTGCATGTGAACAACAACAGAACAAAGTTATAATAAAAAAATCCTACATACGCATAGCTTGTGCATGGGTTTCTGATTTAATTAGTTGTACGTGTCAGCACGACTTCATGAACAAAATTACACCTACGTAGACTACGTACTGATACATACATGCACACACACATATCCACCCTCAAAATACATGCGTGTATGTATACACACATGATTGCTTACTCAGAGTATAAAAATATTACTAGAATCTTTTTGATAGTGATAGTTGTTAATAATAAAATTATAAATTTAATAGTGAAATAATTCAATCATATGAATCTCACCCGCACCAATAAAGGTTTCAGCCCTTTAACCTCACAAACGTCAACAGATGGACGGGTCGAAGGAATATAGATGTTTAAATATAAGCAAAATGGTGAATGTTACACAGTGTGTAAATTTGCCACTCAAATCAGCCAATGATAGGTCATAAGCCTTGTGGATGCCGAGAGTTCTATAGTCCCTTTTCCAAAAAAAATATTCATCTATGTTGTAGCATGTTTAATTAAAAAATGTTCAAATGTTGTTTCTTGGTGTATTGAATACGTGTATATTTTTTTAAAATTATTTAATTGAAAAAAATGTGGTATTTACGATAAAAAATGTAAATGAATAATTATTTTCAGCAACTAAAAAAAACCTTTAAAATCATGAAAAATAATCTTCTTCATCTTCGCAGTTTCCTGTATCTCATCCTCCATTGGTCTCTATTTTCTGCAGCCCTCTTCAGCTCGACATATGAGGCACAGTTTAAATCTTCGCACACTTGCTCCAAATATTCCCGTAGGGGGCGCCCTCTATAATTTGTCTCCTCAGCCATTCCCTCTATGATGTCGTGCAGGAGACCCTTGAGGCGCATAATGTGATCGATCTTTCGGGCTCACCTCTCCGAGATGGTTTTGATTAGGTGCCTACCTTCTTCGATTCTGTTGAAAAAAATAATCTAACTGATGCAAATTCTTCTTTCTTCTTTTCCACATCCGCTCCTAAGTGGAGCATGTAGAAATCGCCAGTTGCCTCCAGGAGACCCTATCGCCAGCCAGCACTTTAGCTTCTTCCCATGTCAATACAGCGCCCCTTAATTCCACCGAATAAAGTCTAAAGATCGTCATTGACGGCCTTCCAGGACGGCGTGATCCCGCAGGTTTAAAGAAGAGGCAACTAGGGTTTACGTTCTCCTGAGGCATGCGCAGCACGTGTCCAAGCCAGGTCCACCGCCGCATCTTCAAGACGCTCGTTATAGGAGGCTACTGCGTCCGTTCTCGGACTTCGATGTTAGTTATAAAAATGCAAATTAATTATTAAATTAAATTAATGCAATGCAAATTAGCATAAAATAAATTAAAAATATTGTAATGACATCTGAGCTACGTAAATAATATGTTGACCACTATGCAGTATCTATACAGTCCTTCATAATTATTAAACATTCGAAACGCAAATTAAAATCCCCATAATTTAAAAAAAAATGTATGGTCGGTATCTTCCTAGATCTCCGACTAAGTGGTAGCCAAACCATATCTTAATCAATTTCTAATAAATTTTTCCATAATGGTTTCCTTATTATCCTTGAAAGGTCGGTGGACGATTTCAGCTGCTAACATGCTGTATACTATTATTTTTTATTTATTTCAATTACCCAGCTCGTTAGGACTCCGGTCCTCGTAAAATGCGTAATCTCACGAGAGGGAAGTATTGTCCCATTACTAAGATAACGGAGCCACCGCGACCGCACCGCACAGTTGCCCAATTCGAAATATCGTCGTCATAAACATCATCATCTTCTTCTCTCTATTAGCCTCCATTAGTGCATAAAGCACTGCATTTGTACTTTAATTGCAGTGTTCCGGATCGTTTTGTTACAAATAAGATATGGTAATCTGAGAAGTTCCTGATTGGCCCACTTGAGTATATAATTTCTGTCCCCAACAGTTTAGTTAAATTTTAAATAATACACTTGCAGAAAAATTCAGTTTTTGAAATATAAACCTTGTTTATTACAAAACTAACGAACGTACAAACGAACCATCTCGCCGTTTCCCCATAACGGTAGGTAGAGAGGATAGAACGCCACATAACTCTATCTTTGCATACAGATCTCGCTTTCTGTTCATTCATCATTCCGACTTTTAACATGTCCATCTTCAAGTATTTGTTGGATTTAGTCATGTTATGTCTTTTTAGGTCTATTCCTATTTTTGTATTCATTAACATTTGATTATAAGCAAGGAAAATAATAAAGCAACTCCCATATAAAAAATATAAAAAAGATACGGTAATCAATTTTACTCTTAAGGTGCCAGTCACCAACTTTAATCACCTTTGAAACGAATATTTTACCTTTTTCTTATCAGGAACCAAACTTTTATAACCTTAAAATTTTTAGAAGAACCCTAAAACCACTAATAGGCGAACTTATCTGACTGACCACTAGATTTGATTTTTTTAGGATTTTTACCTGAGAGCAAAAATTGACTCATAAACTCTCGTCCAAGGATCAGATTCTATCTCATACATATAACTGTATTATTTATCAGCTTACACCCAAACAAATCACTGTCAAGATAAGTTGTGTCTAGTAGAACAGTATTTTAAAGTTAAATATTTGTAACATGGCGTCAATTATTTAAAACAACTCTTATTCGATTCCACGTGACTAATAAACTATATTGGCAAATGACCAGTGCAATAGTTCTCGGGTTCAATTGCCGCTATGTTTTGTATTGTTAGAATATTTACATTTTTTCATATTAAGTCCCAAATGAGTTTTTTTCCCTGAAAGTTCAATATGTTATTTAAAAAAAAAAAAATTGATAGTAAAAAAAGCGTTCTTCCTCAAAACTTATAATAAGTCAAGATAAAATTTTGAGGTTTATATTAAAGCCGATGGAAAAAATATTTATTAAATATATCTATGGTACATTTTGTCTATAAAAGCCATCATCTAATCTAAAAGAAATATTCGTTAACTTATTATTTACCCAAATATTTCAATTTGAGGACCATTTTCGGCGAATTGTAAATAACTCACCATTAAAAAACTGTAATCATGTTTGGGCAGAGTGAGATTTTAACCACGAACTATGATTCTTGAGTCTGCAACCCGAGCTACGGGATCACAATCCGATTTTTATTTGTGAACATTTTAATAGAAACAAATACAGGTATTAAAACATTTTGGATCTTCCTTTTATACTTTTTGAGAACCATTTTGTGTTTTTTTTTGTTTTTCCTATTTATGTTAATTTCATCAGTAATAGATAACTTAATTAGTTTTGGTCCGATATAAACAAAACTTTTTTTTCACCTCGAACGAATTACCACTGTGCGCTCAATAAGTATCAAAACTACAAAAGAAGTTACCGCCTCAATTTTTTTTACATGGACGGAATCATTTTGATATACACGTAAAAAGGTCTTACGATAACATCAAAAAGAAATAATGGTTTAATAATGTAAGTTTTTTTATTCAAATAGGTATTATTTATTGAATATATTTTGCGATTTGAAAGTAAGTTAAAAAAAAAATTAATTAAAAATGGTTGCTTAAGTTTTTAGAAGAAATTAAATTTTATAGTGAAAATCTCGTATTTTATATCGATGTTTCCAGAAATCAAACGTGGCTCCTGATTAAAATGGCTTGGTTAGAGATTTGTCGATATATTTGAATCTAAATATAATGTTTTTTTTAATTATTCAATGGCTTTTTAGGATGCAGTAATTTATTAAGATTGTCAACCAATATCAATAATAACAACATACAGCAAGCGTAATGATTAAAATCCAAAGAAAAATTTCTTTAAAGATAATTTCAAATGAGGTTCAGCAAAAAACAAAACCCACAAAGCTCGTTTTACAAGTGAGGAATATATTTATAACAGGAATATTTGCAGTGGTGAGTCATTCTTCAAATCAAGACCTTTAATTGTATAAAATAACTTATATTGGATCTCTTCAAAGAATCGTGCCAAAAAACATGCAATGAAAGATGCAAAAAATAAATTACAGAAAAAAAATACGTATGAATCATCAAAAAGGAAACTGAAACAATGAAACATCTTTATGCTAAGCAAATGAGATTATCGTTTTGTGATGAAATTAATCGACAATATCATACCGAATAAAAAAAAAATATTTAAGAAAATTAACCAACAAGTACAACAACTCTTGGTTAGTTTTCTCAAATATAATACGACAGGTCGTAAGCCCTGTAAATGCCTAGATTATAAAATGTATTATTAATAATAACAAAAATATAAAAAAAGTAGTGAATGGTGCATAGTGTCTAAAATGGCCACATAAATTAGCCAATGACAGGTCGTAAGTCTTGTAAATGCCTAGACTTCTGTCAATCCTTATCTAAAATATATTTTTATTTCTGTTGTAATTTCATCTTTATAAATATAATTTTTCTATACGAGTGATATCACTGAACTCCTGCTATACGGTTTAACTGATATACATGTGGTTTTCGCAGAAATGTAGATCTTTGCACTGCGCGTGTATGTATATATTAAAATCTGCAATAAAATATATAAAAAAGAAGTTAAGAGCATAAATGTTTTATTCATCGATCTACTAGGGTTGCATTCGAAGAGAATACATAAGCAAAATATTTAAGGATGTTGATTTTATTTTTAATATTTACAAACAGCATTAGTTTTGTTGTGGATCTCAATCAGATTCTTTCCTTAAATTGCGTATAATTTCGAAAAATTTATTTATTTTTACTGGATTTTTGGTAATATTTAAATAATATTAACTAAAATTCAGTACATGAAAAAAAAAACATATTCCTACATAAATGCACCCCTGTTAGTGAGATGAGAGGAGTTTGAAATTTGCAAAAAGAATTCCATATTTATAAAATATTTATTTTATGTTTTGGAATTCAACCATAAACAAGTACCTAAGTACCTACTTAAATTCAAAATTTGAATATGAATAATTCATCGTACGTACAGAAAAATTGTATATACGACTGGTGATATTGTATTTTTTAATTTATTTCAACAGAGAGGGAAAATATTTTTGAGAAGGGGATATGGCAGTCTAGGCATTTACAGGACTTATGACCTGTCATTGGCTGTTTTATGTATTTATTTTATTTTGTTTTGGGCAATAGCAAATCACCCAATGACAAAACGAAAAAATTAAAATGATTATCGCAAATGGTAAACCAGCTTATAGCAGGCAAGCCAACGTTTGGGCAGGAAAACGTCTGTCAGGTCCACTTGTTTTATACAAATCCCTTAAAATTATGTTTATTTCAACCTTATTTGGACTAACTTGAAATATTTTTACTAAAGCAATTTAATCAAATGTGTCTCTTTACAACAAAAAGGGTATATAATCAACAGATGGAACAAGAATTGAAGAAATATATATATTTTACTGTCTTAAAACGGAGAGCCTACCCCGAGTGAGGCAGTTTAGATATCTCGCCAACAAAAAAATGTTTGAGTACTTTTACAACATAGCAAACCTACTGTTTATATAACTAAATGTAAATTGCTGTAATAAAAATGTAACCATAAATAAAAAATTAAAAAGTAAAGTTAAAAAAATAAATTTCATATTTGAAGCACTAACTTTGTGGTTATTCATTATAATAAAATAAATAAAACAACTTTGTTTTTAAACACAATTTTTTTTTCCACGAACCGGTTTCAAAGCTAAACAAGTTCATTCACAATGTACACTGAACTAACTTAATTATGTATACCTTGATAAAGAAACTTGTTAAACTTTGAAAGCTGACAGTGGAAAAAAAAATTGTGGTTAAAAACAAAGTTGTTTTATTTATTTTACAAAACATTAAAAACATGTGCAAAATAGCGAACGTTATACGTAAGTGTAAAGTAATGCAGTTTGGCGGGAATTCAAAAAAAAAATTGTTTAGAATTTAAAAAATAAAAAATAAATAAAAAAAAAAATTTAAAAAAAAGAAAAAAAAAAGCAACGTGTGTAAATTGGCAACATAAACCGGCCAATGATAGGTTATACGCCCTGTAAATGCCGAGATTTCCATATTTCATTCTCTTGAATGTTGTTGTCGGCTTTGTGGAATAGTGGTCAGCGCGTTCGCCCGCTATGCAAGAGGTCCCTGGGTTCGGTTCGGGTCCCTCGGGAATCGCCCGACATGGTTGATGTAAAGTATTTATTTACAACTGTGTTTGTACACAAGAATATTCATAATCAGTAAGACTGATTATTTTTCCATCATATAATAAAAATGGTCAAGATACGCTACGATTGATGTACCAATGCAGCATCCTATGCACCATTAGGTGTGAAAAGGGAATGCAGAAGAAGACAATGTTGTTGTTGTTTTATCAATGTACGAGTATACTTCGAAATTTATTTTTTAGGAAAATAATGAGTTTGAGAGGAGGAAAAATCATTGAGATTTAATTAAATGCATAAAATAAATAGTTTTTTCTCCATACTGAAATTGTATTTGTAAATTATAATTATATTCCTTGAAAATTTACATAATGTTTGTGTAACACAAGTCTAATAACTGTGCCAGCATATCAGTGGAAGGCTTGCTTGTAATATACTGTGATTAATTATAACCGTCCACATATTTGTTTAAGTTAACTTTAAAGCATTGTTTTTCTTGTACATGGTTTCCCTAAAGCTCTTATCTCAAATTTAAACGAAATATTATGTGGAGGGGTAAAATTATTTTGAAATACTCGTATATCACTCCCTCTCACTTCTGTTCAATGTATTTTATAGTCCTAACGCTCCTATATACTTGCGTAAAAAATTCGATGTCTTATCAGTTCACGGTTTATCTCTTCGTTCTAATTTTTAACGCACTCTCTTTATACCCATCCACAATTCCTCTTTCTTCTCTAACTTATATAGTGTCCATGCGGGTCGACTGTAAAATCATCTCCCATCCACCATCAAAGATATTACTGCATTATCTCTGTTTAATTCAATTAAATTCAATTCATTTATTTTAAATATAACATATACATTACAAAAATATATTCAATACGTACATATTATAAAAAAGAAAAAAAAATACACGAAAGAGACTCATGTCAAAGTAGTAGTAGAATCCTGCTCCGGAAAACCCCTTCGGATACATGGAACAGATCAATATCCAGAGGGATGTTGTTCAGCATAGCGGTAGCCCTTCCAATAGGCATAACCTTAGACAGTTTGGTCCTGAATATCGGAATATGAAACAATCTATGCTGACGCTGTCTTAGGTAATTATCGGGAATATACAAACCAATGCTCATCATAATTTCAGAATTATCGATCATACCGCGCAACAATCGATAAAAATGTGTGGTCAAATACACATTCCTTCTAGTCTCTAAACTGTTGTAGCCTAGCATACCCTGGAGAAACTCGGTCGGGTAGAGCCAAGGAAAATACTAATGATGGAACTGCTCGATGAATTTGGCTGTAGTATTGCCCTATGTATAAAGTCTAAGGTAACACCATCTGTCGGAAAACAGCAAAAACTTATTCTAGTTATGTTATAATAATATGCAAAAGCCCTATGTAAATAAATTTGTTCACAATATTTTGAAATGTATCTTGATTTATTCATAACTTAAATTGGAAACAAATTGCCATGAATTATTTTTTGCTTAAATAATTTTATCTTGATATTGAAAATAATTCCAAGTCCTCCAACATTAGAAGCCTATCAACGTTTATTTGAAGCGTGTTGAAACTTAGTCGGGATTCTCCACTTTTTTTTCGTTTTTAGTAATTTAAAAAAATGTGTTTCCAATTTTTTTTTTACAAAATAATATTACAATTATAGTCTTATAGGGAAAAATCACATATTACAATTACCGATAAAAATATATGAAATGGATTAAGAATAATTGTATTTTCGAAATCAATATGGATATTGTGGAGAAATGTTTTCATACGTAAATGTAAAAAAGACATTCAATAAAAATACGTTGTTAGAAAAACGCGATATGTTTGGCCTTGGTAGTTGTGACGTCAAGATTCGTGATGGTGTTCTAGAAGAATTTGAATGGTCAGGAACAAATAAACATGAATCGTCACGTATTAGGGGCGTGGCCAATGGAAAGAAGTTTTCGCGGGAATTCAAAATGACTAATTGAATGATATTAGTATGCTACAAAAAAAAAGCAAAAATTTTTTTTACTGGAAAGTATTTCATAGACCATTATTGTTTTAAAAATGTAAAAAGAAAGTTATATTTAACTATTTCAAGCATGCAATTCGTCAGCAGGTTCTTATATTTTTTTTCAATATTATGTATTTAACCTACATTAATTATAATTTTGTTTAAAAACTATATATGTTACTTCTTCTACCATCACACCATTTCACCGTAGGGGTAGGCAGAGAGAATAGACCGCCACACGCGTCTATCCTGGCATACATTTCTAGCTTCTTCCACACTCATACATTTCGTCATACATGCCCTTCGGTTTTGTCTACTTTCGACATGATCTGACTTAAGATTTTGGTTTATCTGATAATGCCACGTCTTCCTTGGTCGTCCTCGTCTCACGTTACCGTTCATTTTCGCCATATATACTTGTTTTATCATCCTCTTGTCATCTATTCGTTCTACATGACCAAACCATCTCAGAGGCTCTTTTTTAATCTTATCAATTATACCTGACTCAGATTTACACTCTCGCCTGATTTCATCATTCGTAACCCTGTCATACATCGATTTCCCACACGTTTGTCTAAGATATTGCATTTTGACCACGTTCAATCGGCTTTCATACTTCCTCTGCCAGTTCCATGTTTCACTTCCATACATAAGTGTTGGGACTAAAACTCCGTTGTGCACTGCCTGTTTAGCTTCAATCGACATATTTTTATTACAAATAACATTATGTACAAAAAGTTAAATAATTAAATAAATATTAAAGTGGAGATTTCTGTCTTTATTTCAACACGCCTCATCTGTAGCACACTTTAGTAAAAGTGTATTGGAAATGCCCGTCTATAAGTATGTGAGATATTTCCCATGATTTCCCAAAGGTCTTTATTATTATTAGCGGCAGAAGCCTCACAGAATTTCATTACTTTCATTTCACAGAGAAACAGCTACCCTCACTCCCTGCCACATCCCTAATTAAGTGACGTCATAAAGATCTCACCCCTTTGCAAAAATAATATCTACACATACAAGAACAAAATAAAACCGTTAGATTTTTTAATTAATTTTTTCACAATTTTGTTTTTTTATGACTTAAAACATCACTGGGGTGGGGTGTCCCATGCCCGGGAAAACGTTTTACGTTATTTTGAAATATGCCTCAAACACACTGCAAACATAATAAAATAATGTAAAACTAACAAACAAAAACCTTTTTTTTTATTTGGATAAATCTACTCATCGATCCATATGCAATAGAGTAGGCCGATGATGCGTGAAGTTTTTTTTTTTTTTTTTTGACATCAAAGTGAAAGGGGTCAAAACAGTTGCATTTTATTTATTTATTTTTGCACCACAACAGGCCAGGAGGCCCAATTACAGTGGAGAATTACATCACAGAACACCCAGGCTTGAGAAAAATCACATTTTATTTTTTGTGTTCTCACCGGGAATCGAACCCGGAACCTTTCGTATGTGAGTCAAGCATCTTGACCCCTACACCACGGAGGCCGCCAAATTGGATTTCGGATGACATTGATCGTAAAAATTATTTAAAAAAATATTCCATACTACTTTTGGCCCTCAACCGAGGTTTTAAGTTTATAACTGTCTGAATATTTTGTTAATTATCTATTTTGAAATTTAACATAAAGAACTCTATGTGTATATGTATTGAAAATGTCTTAACAAGATGAAACGCGTCACAATATACCTTTTTGTATATTGAAAAAAATTATGTAGAATTAAAATCCAATAAATATGTTTTATCCGTATTTATAAACGTTTGTTATCTTAAAAAGGTATATAATAAATTTTAAAAAAGAATAAATGCAAAGAAAAATCATTTTTAAAATATTTTGTAGTTATTCAAACAAAAACGACAGTGTAATTCCGGATGGGCCAATCAAATAAACCCCGTGGAGAGGATGCCTTTTTGTTCAATACCCGATTAACCGCAGACCGCATGTTACCGTCTTTCGGTTCGTACATTTTTTCGACGCAGTTATGGTTAACTATAACGAATGGATTATTTTCACGTTTTTGCTCCGTTAAAATTAAGTTCGGCCGCAATCGCAGTTTTCCCTTTCAATTTATGAGGTTGTGTCTGTCAGTCAAAAGTTAACCAGTCATTAGGTTTATATTTCTTATGCACCTGTCTAGTTGTAAAATATCGCGAATGATCGCTTATTGGCTCGGTATAAAATATTCAATATTGTAATATCAGAACTCGTTATATCCAATATGTTTTATCTCCCGTACATATTCTATAACAAAATAAACTAAATGAAATAATACAATTTTTGACGTGAAAATTCCGCCATTTTAACCGGGGACAGTATATTTTTTTATCGTTTTATTAACACAAATATGTACATATGTATATTATAAAAAAAGAATAACGTATCCATAACTTACTAGGCCAAGAGTCCTGTGTTGAGTTAGGATACAACACAATGGAAAGTGGAATGTGCATAATGGAAGGTGCATATTATTGAACAATACCAAAAATAAAATATTTTAACATACTTTTTTTTCCATCTTTTTTGCACTAAAAATAGTAATTTGGTAACCTTAGATCATAGAATTAAAAAAACATGCAATGATAATATACCTAATATGGAAACTTCACTGGTCCATTAGAATTAAGTCCAACTGTTAACCTATAAAACTATAAACTATAAACTATAAAACTAAAAACTATAAACTATAAAACTATGTAATTGTATGGTATGTTTCCTCAATAAAAGAAAACATTTTTTTCTTAAATCTTGAAAACACGCTTCTCTTCCAAGTCGGTTCCTTAATGCTGAAGATCGTGATCACCATGAACACTTTTGATTAGTCTGTTTCACTCTAGTCTGTCCTCAGCTAGACGAACTGTTTCATCAAATTTTATTCCCGTAGCCACCTTTATTTGGTCACTCCATCTATATGGGATTCTACTCCGGATTCTCCTACCTTCAACTCAGCCAGACATTATTTACATTACCTTCAACTCGACCAGACTTTTCTAGATTGTCTGGCTCACGTCTAGCAATATGTAAAAAAAAACAGTATCCTTCTCAAACACACCACTGATAGACGAGTTGTAATATGGAGCTCTTCCAGTATTGATGCATTCGTCCTTCTGGCTGTCCGAGGCACACGCAGCAGCTTTCTCCAACACCACATATCGAATGCATCGATCTTCTTCCTCATGTATGCACGCATTGTCCACGTTTCAGCCCTATATAGGAAAACGGAGAATACCAGGGCTTCCATCAACCGCTATTTTGTGTTTATTGATATACCTCGATCTCACCAAATCTTCTCCAAACGATTCATTGCTTCTTTGGCCATTTGAATCCTGCGACCAATCTAAGGTCTTCAACTGCCGTTGTTGGAGATAAGCGAGCCGAGGTACACAAAGTCATCTATAAGCTGAAAGTCTTGCATCTGTCTTGTCCTTAGGAGACTCTCTCTGTCTACAATCATTAGCTTTGTCTTATTTTTATTTATTTTTAGACCCAGAGCCTCACTCTCCAACTCTATCCGTCTGAAGGCTTTAGTTAGCTCGGTTTCATCTTCAACAATCAGTGTCGTGTCGTCTGCATATCTCAGATTTGATATTTGTAAATCTATGAAATATCTCGTATTGCAATGGAAAGTTAACATTTATATTCAATATTATTTAAAAAATAAAATAAAATTTTCTGTGAGAAAAATATAATATCAATATATTGTTTTACCTAAACATGTTCATTCGCAGGTTACCAACGAAAATATTTTAAATTTTCATACAAATATACACATTTTCGTACATAAATATCGATTTTACTGTATACCTTATCGACATATACTGCTGAAGTTAGAGTTTGTAATCGCGGCCCAGATACAATTGAAATAAAAACATTTGTTATTAAATCTGATTTTGTTTACATCATGATACGCGTTTTTCACTCCGGCTTCTATTTACAAAAAGCCTGAATAATGGACGCAGCAAAGCAATCGAAAACGTTAGCAAAAACGACGACTACAATGAATCGGTTGTGGTCCCGTGACTAGTGTTGCGGATTCACGGATCAGAGACCTCACTCTATCCCAACTTGATTCCCATTTCCTAATATTGAGTTATTTGTAACTAGTTGAAAATGCCCCCAAAATCGAAGTATTCGGGTAAATCATAACAACGCAATTATTTAATATTTTAATTCCGAGAAATAATAAATATTAATGTGCACAAACAGAAAGCATTTAAGATATAGATATCAAGGAACTAGTTTGTTTAACTCAACAATTACAAATTACATAACGCAATGGAATTTAAATAACCCGTAAACATAACTAAGCCAGTAATCTTTTTTAACTCTCCTCAGCATTCGGTTAGCGAAAATCATTTTTTTTCAACTTAGCAAAATATTGATTGTGTTAATTTTTATTTAAAAATACTTTCAAACATGACAATAAAAGCACTAGGCAGATGCATACGAAAATGATATAGGGCGAGAATAATTTGAAAACATGTTTGAAAAAAGTTAATTTATCATTATGGTTGATGATAAATGGAAAGCAAGTTTGAAAAAAAATTCAACGGTCTTTTTTGTTTTTGATAAATGGAAAACAAGTTTTTAAATTGTTCAACGAACTTCATAAATTTTTCCCGAACCGGACCTGTAGGCAAGTTTTTTTGACATTTTTGTTTGAACTGATTCTTCCTTTTTTTGTAAACATTGCATATTTATTTAATTTTCAAGCAGCTCTTATGCACTTGAAATATTTTTAACGCTTTATGGGAAGATTTACGTGTATATATACAGGAAATTTTCGCATTGCACCAAAATTTGATGTACAAAACAATTTATTCTCCATGCGTTCTAAGAAGCGTTTTTATTGACTAAATTTCCAGGAAAAGTGACTTTGTTTCTTCTACCACATAGCTTCCAGAATTAAATGCCTCAATTTCATTATGTTATGCCGGTCACACTGCGGATTCAGAATTCAAGTCACGAGCCGGCATTTTCAATATGGCGGCCGTGTTTTGGCGGTAAATTGCAATAGTTGGCAACAAGGGCGGTTGAGTGAAATATACGGCGACCTCGCCATTCTCACCACTTCCAATATATTATTTTCCTAGCGATTGATGGCGCTTGTCGGCCGCGCTTTGCGGCGCGATTTGTGTGACGTTTCGGATGTTTAGACGCACCGTGAATTGAGTCCTTATAATGTAAATGATTCTCCGGGGTTTTGTGGGAAATAACGCAAAAAAGAGCCCAAATAATTTACGATGATCTGCATTTAAAAAAAAAAACATTATTTATTGTATCGGAGAGGTACATCTGACCAATCATTTTTGTAGAAATACATAAAAAATATCACTAAAAAATTAAATTGAGATTGGTTTTACGAAGAAACATATCGAGTTATTATGTAAAAATCCTACGCTACCCCGATTAGTTGGCACGTCACATATTGTTTATTCGTAGGTAAGTAGAGGAAACGAGAACAAAATACTGTTTTGATTGTAATTATAAGATTGAGATGAATGTTTGAGTTACGAACGAATTTACGACATGCTAATGGGTCAAAATGTGTGAAAAATTAATTAACTAAAAATTAATTTAAGAAATTCATAATTCATGGAAATATTTTTTTTTATTTTTAAAGTTCTTATATTTTTTGATGGTTGCAGGTGTAAATTCTTTAGCTTATTTTGATTTTTTAAATTTTTTTTTTGTGTTAAAATATTTTGTTAGGTCAAATATTTTATTTGTGTATTTTTAATTCATATACGAGTATATAACCAAATTGTTCAATTCATGACTTATTTATTTATTTTCACGCCCGAGAGATATTTTTAAAAATGCATTGGTAAGTGCGAACATAGTTTTTTATTTTATTTTATTTTATTTAGGAAACCAACTACTTACATATTTATAGGAAGCAACAGATACATTTTATAGACTTAGAACCAATAATTCCATAAATGTTTCCATAAATTGTACAAAATCAGAAGAAATAGAATACATTATGTTTAGATTATGCATATACAAACTACAACTTTATTTTATTTTTTAGATATTTGTGAATTATATGTCTTTAAATTTAGTATTGTTCACTGAAAACCAACCATGGCAGGAGTCGAACTTGAGACCTCTTGCATGGTAGGCAAACGCGCTAACTACTACATCATGAAGTCTACAAAAATAGAAAAGACATTGCATGGAAAATAAACAATGTTTTAAATTTGCTATAAGCAATGTATTTAAGAACGTTTTAAAAGGAAAGGACTCGGCCTAACTATTTTTATTTTATATTTATTAATAACATTGTACATACATGTAGAAGGAAATAGAGTATGCTTGCTTTGATATATATAATAAATACAATTTCATGAGGTAATCGCGTTTTTCAAATTAATAATACTTTTTGTTGGTCTTAATCTCTGTATCAGCCTAGAATTATTTTGTACGTGATTGAATCAACGGTTTTTCATTTAGCTTGGTAAATTAAACGTATATTTTTTGTAACACAATGAGTTATTATTTTAATATTGAACCAGCAAACAATCCAGGTAATATATAACAACAGTATAACAATTAACACAGCACACATATGTTGTCGTGTAAAAAACTCAATAACAATTTTTTATTTTTATTTTATTGAATTCAGTATCAAGGCATAAGTTACGCAGGTAGCTATTGAATTATTTTCCACTTCTTTCGCATAGCTGAAGAGATAATCAAAAACAGTCATTTTAATACAAACTTAGAAGTAAGATATTTATCTGGAATTGAAATAGTAATTATCTTAAAAAAATAATTAACTCTTTAATTAGGTTTCGATAAAATTGAGGATGGAACTTAAATACAACTTGAATACAACTTCTAAGTTAGAATTCCTCGCAATCAAAATAATTATTACCAGATTAAATCTTTTCGCAGAGTGAAATTAGATTCTTTATTGAAGAATATTCACATATATGTATTTTTAAAACAGTATAAATTTTTTATTTATTAATAGTTTGCAGAATACTATTATTAAACCCTATAATTTATTTATTTTTTACCGTCGTAAAATATTGAATTTTTTATTGAATTGATTGAATTTCCACGCGGGTGCGGGGTGAGAAATAGCAGAAGGTGAAGCCCTAGGGCTTCTACGATAATATTTTGGGGTCTGGAATATCCTTGATATGTGGTATGCAGTGTCAACCGGTCACAACTCACACAAATGAGATAGATTAGAAATGGAGGCCACTAACCTAGTTCGTTCTTGATGGGATTGCTGGTAGGTAGTAGGACAGGCCCCCAATCTGGAGCTGAACACTGGTGGTTGGTGCAAACAATGTCTATGATGCGTCACACGTTCAACAAAATAAATGAGCGATTGACGACCCGAGGTCTTATTGTGGTGGATGATCAAAGGATACTGGTGGAAAGTAAACAGTGGTTGTGGGTACAAAGGATGTAGAAGTTGTGACAATACTTGAACAATTTTTAAAATATTGAAACAATCGTAATTATACAAACACTAATAACAAAGTTTTATTTTCAAAAATTAAGTCATTAATATCTGCATTTAAGGGTTTAATCACAGTACATTTAAATTATCTGGTATCATTTTCAGTATTAAAAAACATAAAAAAACTTTAGATTACAGTGTGATTGTATAATCTTTATTCGTGTTTATTAGTCAGGTAATAGATATTCTATCTGATTTTTTCCAATTAGTAAAGAATTTCGATTTTTAATTCCCCACAGCCAATTCCGTAATTAAGATAAGCCATAGACAACTTAATGGCAAAAGTCAATTTGAGCAGAGCTCTGGTATTTGTGGTTCCCAGAAGTAAAAATAGTGAACATGATAAACGACAGCTTGAGTTAGGAAGAAATTCTATAATGTGACACGTCTAGCGTTTGCAATTAAAAACGTCCAAATGTTCCGAAATGGTATTATTGGATTTTATTTTGCTTTGTCTTTACGAGCCCATAAATAATCTTTCTTTCTAAATATTTCTAAGCCATAAGTAACTTTAAATCACTGTTAAAGTAACTGTCTTTGTTGAAACGAACCACATCAATTTGCTTGGATAAACAGAAAACATATTTTAATTAGCATTTTTATCACTATACAGCGTCACTATTACTCATTGTTTGACAGTTCAAAAGGTGTTCAGAATAGTTCTGGATAGAATGTTATACATACATGTTTAGCAGTGTTTACTGAAGATTTTGATAAATCTTAATATGGAGAGTTCACTTCTATACAAACTCGTTTGTTTGAAAAGCCGCTATTTTTATTTCAACCATTCATACTCATTTCTTCATAGTTTGCTCTATAAACCACAAAAGTATTGTCTTAAATTTTATTAAACATTGAAATACACGTCTGTAAAATATTTATAAAATGTTCACTATTCCGTAGTAAAACCGAGATAATCAGTTTGAACACCCCCCTTAAAAATGGCTGGTTTGTGACATTTGATGTTTTTTAAACAAGCTCTTCAATAGGGAAATATAACTTTTTTTTAAATTTTAAAATAGTAAGGGTCTTTGAAATACTGTCGAGTTTAAAAAAATAGTAGCACAAAAAATATTTTTAAATTGTGAATTTTGAATTTCTGCGAAAACTGTCATTGTATTGGCCACGCCCATAAATTGCCACTATTCATGAGTTGAGTGTCATAACTTTAGAATGCTCAGGGTAAAACGCGGTCTGACTTTTCTTCATACAAACGTATTCCTGTATTTTCTTCCTGAATTATGGCACTAGTGCATTAATTTTTGAGTACCATAGATATTTACCATTGGCGTATCGCCGTTTTTCTGGTTTTTTTTATTGTCATTTTTAGCTAAACAAAATAAGTCCGACTAGCAGTTGCTTTCTCGCACAGTCCCAGTGAGGCATTTGAGAGAGAGTGACAGAAAAACAATTATCAAATACCTATTAATCAAATTGCTTATCCACTTAATTAATATCAAGCACCATTATTTGGAGAATACCAAATACAGAATGCCTACCATGCAAGAGGCCTCGGGTTCGATTCCCGACATGGTTGAAATATTTATTTAAAATTTTCACACAATAATATTTCATAGACCCTGAACTGGTGTCTGAAGCGCAAGACTGATCATCTAACCTTCATGTTTCAACAAAAAAAAATAAGATACGCTGTGATTGGTGTACTAATGCAGTGCCCTAGACACCATTAGGTGCGGAAAGGGAATGATAATGATGATTATTTATTTGGTTACTTATAAAAATAAAAGTTTACAATTTTCGCTTTTAAATTTTTTGAATATCATTTATGTAATGACGTTAAATTTTATTGAACACGATTTAGAAAATACGCTTGACAAAAATCATGCCGTTTGATTTCCAAAAGAAGGCATTTTTAATGTATGTTAAATTGAATATTTATTTTGATAGACCATAAAATGTTAATGTTCGATTTCAAATTATTTGTCGTAATATTATGTCGATAGACATTGATGTAAAATTCCTGACGGGACAGACATCGATAGTTTTTGTACAAATCCATGGATACAGCCAAATACTTTATGTCTATGGCTATTAAATAATAATGATTAGTTTTATTGTGTGGTTTGAATTAGGCATGTTTAGTAATTCGTATGGTCGTTGAAGCGTGTAAATTCGTCTAGAAATCCCATCAGTAAAAACATTATGATGCATACTTTTATTTTTTACGAACACACCAAAGGTACTAAAAATCTTGAAAATTAAGTGGTATTTTAATGAATCTAGTTTATTATCATCATCATCATCATCATTATTTCCCTGGCTACATCCGTTGGTGCATAGGGCATTCAATTCAATGAACTTTCAATTCAATGCATTTGCGGCCACATGCTCTATGTCCTGGAATGCTCTCCCAGCAGAAGTACGAAACTGTGAGAGTGAAGTGATGTTTCTGAAAAAAAAAAAAAAACCCGATCGTTCTCTAAATAATTTAAATGAATCTGTAATATGAGATAACAAATAAATTGTTACACTAAAAAAAAATAAGTCAAATTAAAATCAGTCGGCCTCGTGGTGCAGTGGTCAGCGCGTTTGTCTACCATGCAAGAGGTCTCGGGTTTGATTCCCGACATGGTTGACATGAAATATTTATTTAAAAAGGTGTTTTTTTTTTATAAAAAGAAATATTTGCGTTTTTATGATTAACTCAAATATTTCATTTTGAGGGCCATTTTTAACGAATCGTAAATAACTCACTATTAGAAAATGGAATCAAGATGGGATAGAGTGGGATTCGAACCACAAACCTTTAGTCCGTGAGTCCGGGACACTAGCCACAGGACTATAACTCGGTGTTTTTACTCTAGAATATTTCTACTGGTACCTGAAGCGTGAGATTGATAATCTTACCTGCATGTAACAAAATGATCAAGATACACAGCGATTGGTGTACCAATTCAGTGCCCTAGGCACCATTAGGTGCGGAAAGGGAATGATGATAAGATGAAAATCAGTATTCATGAAATCACTCACCTTTGAGGTATTATATTATGAAAATGGTACCATGAATACCGTGTGCAGAATATTTCGATCATCTATTACAAGGTAAGGTGATCAGTCTTACGATTGTATCGGTTTAGGGCAAATTAAATATTGCTGTATTAAACCATATTAAAAATAAATATTTTATGTCGACCCTGCCAGAAATCGAAGCTGAAGAATGGCAGGCAAATGCGTCAATCACTACACTACGAGACCGACTTATTATTATCATAAATTGGTGAAAATTGTCTCAATTCATCTTCTTATCTTCTTTTCCACATCCACTCCTAAATGAAGCATGTGGACATCACCAGTCGCCTCCAGAAAACCTTATCGCTAACCAGCGCTCCTTAGTTACGCCGAATTAAGTCGAAAGATCGTCATCGACGGCCTTCCAAGACGGTATAAGCACGCAGGTTTAAAGAAGAGGCAACTTGGGTTAAGGTTCGCCTGAAGCATACATAGCACAAGTCCATGCTAGGTCCACCGCTGCATTCAAGTTCTCGTTAGAGGAGGCTGCTGCATCCGTTCTCGGACTTCAATGTTATTCGAGTCGAACCACCTTATGTTTTATATTCTTTTCAAGCACTTACTTTCAAAACTCAGAAGTTTGGTGTCTCTCAATCTCATCTTCTAATCCCATCTTCTCATCAATCTCATCTTCTTTTCCCACTTGAATTATTGAATGAGAACATCTGCCCTTTTCCAAAACTGTTTATATAGACCGTTATTCTTTCGTTTTGTACATTGATTATTTTTTTTACACTAATTTAGCAAAAAAATTATATTTCTTTTTCCACATAATCGCCGATTTCTGTTAATGCATTTTTGTGGATGGTATGGCATTTTTACAATGCCCATCGTGACAAATCAGCTCGCCGCCATGTCCTTCAGGAAACGTTGGACCTGATTTTTTACCTTGTCGTCGGAGCAGAACCGCGTCCAGACAAATGGTTCTTCAACTAAGAGAACAGGTGGTAATTGCTTGGTGCCAAGTCCAGACTATATGACGTGTGTTAATGTGGTTCCAATCAATTTTTTGCAGGAGAACGTCTGTTTGACGGTCGACGTGTGGTTGGACGTTGTCGTGGTACCCATCTGGCACACACCTTCTGATATTGCAGCTTTTTCATCAAAATCCTGTGGGTGGTGCTTCGAGAACACTCGGGAACTAAAATGCAAAAAGCATCTAGAGAAATCCTCCGATCTTTAAGCATGATTTCCTTAACCTTTGCGACTTTCTTGTTAGAAATTGATGGTCTATCGCTTCTTTCTTCGTCGTGAATTTTAGTACTACCGGCTGTAAACTCTACACTATTTGCGAACGTTTTTAACATACACGCACGACTTTCCGTAAACTTTCGTATTGGCGATGAGTTTCAAACGGTTTAACACCTTTTGCGTTCAAAAATCGAATAACTGCGCGAACTTCGCACTTGAGGGTAGCATTTAACGGGAGCTTCATTTTGAATGGCTGCCAAGCCAAGACTGAGCATCCGATCGAAGAGAACGTCACACACAATAGTCTGGCCAACAACCGTTTTAAAAGTTTATCTACTTCCCCGAAATACAGGAGACCTTTTTTTTAGATATCCTCATACCAAAATCATGATTTAAAAATAAATAAATAATAATATTGAAAAACGGTCTCGCTTGAATTGTATCACAGTATTATAGGCATTTTTTATATATCAATTACTTATGAGACGGGATTAGTACTTTCACACAGTTTTATCTCTGTTGAAAAAATATTTAATACTGATACCAATTTTTTCAAGGTAAAATGTATAATTTGTCTTAAGATATGGAGATCTCTAAAATTTTACCAAAAATACATCTTCAAAAAAATGAGGGAATTTTCCTGTCCCTAAATAAGTTTAATGTTTTTGTATTTACAAACATTTGTTCAAAAAAAAAACTAAAAATAGCATTGCGGGATTTGATGCTTTCGCCATTTAAAAATATTTTTTTTGCATTCTTTCATAGAATATTAAAAATAATTTGTCTTCGCTGAGGCTTCACGTCTCAAGAACACAAGTGTTTTTTTATTTATTTAAAACAACCTGGGAATATTATATAAATTTTCTAAAAACAAATAATCGAAAATGCGCTTTTTGATCTATGCTTTATATGTATTTTTACATTGGCTTGTCAGCAGAGTCGTTTAGAAAACTTCTCGAAATATATGGATGCTTACGGTAAGAAGTTATTGTGTTAATAAGATGGAAGATCAAGTGGCGTTAAGCACGAGTTGAATATTTATTATTTCAAGACGGCTGCTGTCTGGAGAATGTCTTTCGTTAACTTACCTTTAACTCTGTCAGAGGCCATCTTGCTCGTTAGGAGGTAAAGGACGAGGAAGAGAGTAAGGATGCGATAAATAAAGACAAAGATCGGACGGTAATCACAATGGTTCTATTTAGCTGTTCAAGGGAGATATTTACCATTTTCACTTCTTGAACTGTTAGTTGTTCTTCGCGCCCGGGAATAATATTGATACATTTTTATTTATAAGTTTATTTTTAATTTGCCTATAAATTATGACTAAATGCTTATTGCACTCAAGAATTAAGGCTGCGGTCTGATAAAAAGTACGACAACCATACGTACGATTTTGCCATTTTAAAACGCCGTTTTTCAAAATTGCGCTATCAAAAAAATAAAGCAAATCAACGTAAGATATAAACAATCATCTTTTAGGGTGCTGTATAAAAACACTATGTATATGCCAACCAAAACTTTTCGACTGGCAGATTACGCTTTTTGAAATTTAGACTAAACTTAGGTACATTGATGTTTATAAAGATTTCGTGTATTGAGTAAAAAAATTTAAAAGGAATTTTGTGTTTTTTTTCTTAGATTCTAGAGTAAATTATGCCGTTTATAATCTTTTAAAAAAAATAAAAATGATAACATAATTTAGTTTTTATCCTTATTTGTGGAACATTTTTTTAGTTTATTTTTAGAAAGAACATTTTTTGCTAGCTAGCATTTAATTTCTACCGTATGTTTTTCTGCAAAATGTTACCATCGAATGACCAATATGTTATTGAGGGATCGAAACGTAGGAATCAAAATATGACTAATCAGTAAAAGGGCTCAAGATAGTATGTCGATTGAAGACCTTAACAAGTTTTGGACTTTTCAACAGCGTACTTTTTCTTCGGTCTGTGTATATATACAGGCTGTGTAGACTTCTTGAAAACCATGCCAGTCTGACGAATGTCGCGGAAGCGATGAAACCGGTTGTTGGTCTATCAAACTAAAGGGCTGTTTACACCCAAATACACAATAAATATGACAATATTGTCTTGTCCCGACTCCGTGACAGAACGCTGGGACAATACAGAAATTCAGCCTAAGTTGTGAACGCTGCGAAAATGCTTTTGTTACAAGCAAGTTTGCGAAAACTATTTTTTTTTTTCAGAAAAGATGTATTGAAATTGTTAAAGGACGAACTAAATAATAAGAATAATTGTTTTCTATCGCCGTTTTTGGCAGATCATTTTTGGTGATGGTGGGGGGAATTATTATTCCGCGGTGATAGGCTACCCGTCTATCTCGGTGGCGATATCTCAGGACAATGTTTTGTCCTACAAATTGCTGCTTACAAGTGAACTATATTGTTATCTCAAGTCTTATTAGAATCGAATCCCGAAGCAGTAAGCCACAGCATAAGAAAATAAAAGCAAAAAAACTAAAATAAATAATAAAATGAGACTTGCTTTGTCTACTTAAGAAGTATTAGGGTTCTCAAAGTTTTATTTGCATCACATTTTAGTACAAATTTGATGCTAACTGAGCAATTAAACGATCAGGAGAATCGACATGTGTTGAGCGTGTTAAATAGCAAATTATAAATAAAACATGTTTTTCATTTAATATATATATTTGTATTTATATATAGGTGGTGATTTTAAAACCAATATTTTTCCACTTGAAAAAATACTAAAATTAATTATAAAAGTTATTTTGAAAGCACCGTCTACTTTTCCCACTGTTCAATTATTTAAAAAAATCAAAGTTTAAGATATAAAATTGCTATACAAAAATAATTGTTTGCTTCAAATACATAAAGATAAAATAAATAGTAGTATTTCTAGGTCTCAAAACGTAAGTACGCGACCTAGAATAGGTGGTAATATCTTTCTTCCTAAATTAAAAACAACTACTGTACAACATCATTATACTTACAGAGGAATATTTTCCTTTGATGAAATGAACAAAGATAATAAAAAGTACAGCCAGGAATACAATATATATAAGAAAGAAGTAAAAAAATACATCTATAATTCTTCTTTATGTAACTTTGATTGAAAACATCGTTAATATCTTTTTTGTTATTTATATATGTTTTTTAAAAAATATCATTGATTAAAATAAAATAATATATTGTAAGACGTCACTCCCCATTATGTACACAAGAATTGTTTATTTCTTTTACGTAATGGGAAACGTTAATGTAAATATATGTATTTGATTATTGTAAAAAATTGTAAATAGTTGTAATATTGTATTTTAATTTGTTTATTAATAAATAAAAAAAATATTACTGGGACGTAATAGTAAACTTTCATAATAGTAAAATTCTCAGCTCCAAACTTATACGAAGAGCACAAATAATTTTACACAAACCCTGTTTTTGTAGAAGAAATATAAAATACTTAAGTAAAAAGCGCATTAAACGATTTAAATGCAGTGATGTACAAATATTTAAACAAAAAACTGAATAAAAGTTACGTATGCAAATGATATTTCTCGTGAGATTTCTTCTAAAAGTCTTAGAAAAGTATTGAGCTAAGCTTCAAAGCTGAGTTTAAGAATCGATTAATCATAATTAAAAATCCATATTTTTTTATTCATCTGATTTCGGCATCTGTCAGAAGTTCGGGTGTGGGATGGTAGGTACTACTAGATCACATCGATCTTGTTCAATATGTTTTGATAAGATTTTATACTGCCATGTTTTGGAGAGATCTTCAATCTGAGATATGTTAACGTTCATGTAATGATGTTTGACATATTATACATATATGTTTAAACGATAAGGTACTTTAAACATACTATTACAAGTTTGAAAAATATTTCATTAAAACATTTATTGAAGCAGAAAAAAATTATTTGGAAGGAATAATGGAAGTCTAGGCATAAACAGGGCTTGCTATTGGCTAGTTTGAGTGGCCCTTTTTCACACTGTGTAAAATGTTTCATTCTAACTATGCTTAAATATCCACATTTTATCATCGTTTCTATCTGGTGACTTTTGTAAATTACTGTTATGTTCAGATATGACCCGAAATTTGTAATTAAAAAGAACCGTGCTTAAGACATCGGAAAAAAAGTACTTCACTTGGTTGATGTTCGATTAGTACTACAATTTTAATGTTATTACCGGCACTCACACGTAGAATTATTGTTGCGTGGAGTGCGCTATGAAATGGGAAGGATGTGTAGGTATATACGGATTTAGTTGAGAGTTGCTCCAAACAATAAGAATGATGTGGATCTGGATGTTTAATTATGTTTTAACAAAAAATTGTACATACATTTCGTACACAGAAATTGCATAAAACAGAAAAATTATATGGGATGTTTTGTTAAAAAAAATAGAATACCATGATCACTTAATCCCCACTTAAGTCTAATGAATATTTTTCTGAATGATAGTTATTAAAATATTCTACTTATACGCGTTTCTGATCAGAATATCAAATAAAATCATGTAGGTTTTATATTTTTGTCGTCGTAATTTACGTATTCGGTCTTATGTGCATTGTAAAGAAATACATTATAGTATAAAAGTATTTTAAAAATAAAAAAAATTCAAACTGTTCTGGAAAAAAAAATCACTCTTTTTCTACCTTGCATATTTATTGTATTATCTAAAATATTTTTTTATTTTTTATTGGTTCATGCAAATGACTAACTCTATAAGGCCAAGAGCCGTGTGTTGAGTTAGGATACATTATTATGGAAAGTGGAAGCATTTACATTATTAAATAATAGCAAAAAGTAAAATTATCGAATATTAGTTTTTTGCATTTGCTGTCGGCCTCGTGGTGCAATGGCGTTTGCTTATCATTCAAACGGTCTCGGGTTCAATTGCCGACATGGTTGACATGGTGAGTTTTTTTGCATAAACCAGATATTTCGATAGGTGTCTTGTGTAATATTTACAAAAAAAGTTTTTTTTTTTCCAAGTCAAATAAATAGATACATGTTGTAAAAATGAATTTTTAAAATGTGGATAATTGATCTGCTTAGTTATTGTATAGATTTAATCATCATCATTCCCTTTTAGCACTCAATAGTGCATAGGGCACTCTATTGGTTAACTAAAAGCAGGGCTTTTTGATCAACTTTATTACATAAGGGTAAGATGATCAGTTGTTGCTTCAAGCGCTTGCCAGATGCTTAAAAATATTATTATAGTAAAAAAAAAACATTTAAAATACATGTTTTATGTCAACCATGTCAGAAATTGAGTCCTAGACAATTTTTGATGACGAAATCGAAGAAATAAACTGATTTTTGAAAAACTTTATTTTTTCAGGTGAGGTGAAACATTCCGATTTATTTCCCGTTTGATGAATAAGCCATCTTGGGTAAGTTTTGTAATATTAATTTAAACATTAATTACCTATAATATTAGTTCAAATCTTAAGACTAACAAGAACTCCTATTTAAAACCATGAATCTTTGAGCAAAAGCATATTATGATATTGACTACCAGTACTAATCAGTACAGAATAATTGGTAAAATTGGAAGGACTGAATTGATTACATGTTAAGTTTATTGATTTAAAAAAATATTTTATAGTATTATTATCGTTTAATAGGTAATAAAAAAAACACTTTACGTAAAACGGTTTGAAAATTTAGGATCAATATTTTGAGTGTGTACAAACGTTCATACGAGTAGAGAAAGATTGAATATCACCCCTTAAACAGAAATTGTCATTTCTGTTGTATTATGTTAATCCAAATAACTCCCTAGGGAGTGAAACCTAGTCTTTGTCTACAAACATTTGGACTCACTTAAAATACTGTTTATTGAAATTAAGTGATTTCATTTAAATGTTAGTTACAAAAACATGTATAAAGCAGATAACTTAGCTCTTAAAAAGTAGTTTTTCTTGTGGTTTCCAAAATTATGTATTTTTATTAGAGTTCAACAATATTTTGAGTTTGTCCAGATTTTTGTTGACAAGGACTGGATTCAACTCCCTGGGGAGCTGTTTATATTAATATATTACAACAGAGATGAAGAACATTTAAGATAAGGTAATATGGCAGTCTAGGCATCTACAGGGCTTATGACCTGTCAATGGCTGGTTTAAGTGGCCACTTTACACACTGTGTAACATGCACCATTCTGCCTATATTTGAACATCCATATTCCTTCCATATTCCATGAATCTCACCCGCATAAATAAAGGTTTCAGCTCTTTTATTTATGCGGGTGAGATTCATGGAATATGGAAGGAATTTGGATGTTCAAATATAGGCAGAATGGTGAATGTTACACAGTGTGTAAAAGTGGACCACTTAAACCAGCCATTGACAGGTCGTAAGCCCTGTAGATGCTAGACTGCCATATTACCTTCTCTTAAATGTTCTTCATCTCTGTTGTAATATATTAATTTATTAGAGTTAATGATTTTGTGAACGGATATCTTTGCACTGAAGGATTTTCTTTGTTTACAATGTGTAAGTACTTTGAGTTCATTGAACATTGGCTTTACCTTTGTGTACCTGTTTTTATTATTTTCGGAGGTTTGTTTTGTAATATGCTGAATTTATTTCAAATTTGTCGTGGTTTGATAAGATAATGTGATGCTGCGTTGCTTTGTGTTTGGTTCAGTGATTGTGCTGTAGGTGATTTTGCATGAACCTTCATCAAAAAATCTTTTTGTTCTTCCGAAAGTTTAAAATGTTTTGTGAGAACAGCAGATATGTAATTGTTTTCGTTATATAAGCTTAGTGTTGTGATGAAATGTATGTTTCAAGTGTACATATTATTTAGTTTAAAATTTTTGATAATTAGTCAATAGTTAATTGATAATTAGATATGAATTAATATTGGGACATTCATGTATTAAAATGTTTTTACTATTTTAAGACCAAATAAAAAAAAAAAATAAAATAAACATGTCCTAGAAAAAGTTTAAGAATTAAAAAATCTTTTCAAGCCTTCCCTGGTATGTGAAAAAATTAGGTCTGATGGATCTCATGAATATCAATAAAGGTTTCAGCTCCTTAACTTATTAAAAATCAACGTATAAAAAAAATTAAGAAATGTAGATGTTCAAACATAGGCAAAATATTGAATACAATGTGTAAAGTGGCCATCTTAACCAGCCGATGATAGATCATAAGCCGTGCAAATGCTTAGTATTCCATAATATGTCCCTCTATAAAATATTTTCCGCTTCGGTTTTGATATGTTTAATTGTTTTTATTTTATTTTTTCCCCATTTCTTAATGAGAGTCTTATCTTTTATTTTTTTAGTATAATGTTTGTCGCAAGAGGCAAAATTAGCCGTTCACAATGGAGTCCTGGTCCTATTGTATGGGAGTGAAGTATGAGTTTCGAAAAACAGATATGAAAGTAGACTGAATGCTGTCGAAATGCGATCTCTCAGGCAAACGTGTGGTAAAACTGTGTATGATAGATGCACAAATGTTAAGATCCGTACATAATGTAAGGCTGAGACAAGCATTATCGACAAAATCAAGAAAGGAGCTCTGCGCTGGTTTGGACATGTAGAGCGAATGGACAGCGAAAGAACGGCTAAGAAGATTTACAATTCGAATGTTGATGGACGCAGAAATAGAGGAAGACTGAGAAAAACATGGCATGTCCAAATCCAACAAATACTTGACGATGGACATATCAAAAGTCGGAATTATCTGCGCTCGTGCATGATAATATTTATTAACGCAGAGGAAGCTATATCGGTATGCAAAGATAGAGCGATGTGGCGTTTTATTCTCTCTGCCTACCCCTACGGGGAAACGGCGTGATGGTTTTTTAAAGAAATTATATTTTTGTACACTAACATCATTGTTTACAATATTCTTCGTCGTTATGTTGTCAATCATCTCTGATTTGCGAAGACCAACCAAACCGGAAGTGAAACGACTATTTCTTTTAAGTTTTATGTGCACAATGAACTTAAAAGGAATAGTCTTTCCGCTACTTGTTATGTTTACTTTACACAGTTTCAATTTACAGAATACTTTTTTTTATATGTATTAAACGTAGTTAACTTTAATAGCTACATATTTTGTAATGTCGTTTTTTTATGGCAAATAAAATAAATATTGAAAAGTATCTTACTTAAGGTAACACATGGTAGTTTCAAATTGTATCTTTGAGTATATTATTTCACATTGCCCAGATCTCGTTGCTTCCCCTAAGTAAGGGAAACTTTTATGTCTATGGGGGTTGGTAAATCTCAAGGGTTGGGTTGTTGAAAGCGATTTGTTTCTCGAGTGGTCAGTTCAAAATCGAAAGCCAGATGGCTAAAATGACCGTAGTTTTTGCAAAGTGTTATTGGGGTTGACTTCCCCTACTTCTATATCGATAAATGTTGATTTGTTAAAGGGTTAGTACTTAAATCTTTTTAGAATACCAACCAGTATATTCGTAATTGAGATTCGTACATTCCGTACAAGGTATAGTGAAGAGTAAAGTATACTTTTCTTCCTTGTTTTCATTTTTTTATTATTTATTTTTCATTGCATACCTAAAGTTCATTTAACCTTTAAGATACTACGTGAAAAAACTTCCTTGAGTCACTGTGTGGTAACCTTTTTTTTGTAAAAAGAAATATTTGAGTTTTTATGATTTACCCAAATATTTCATCTTGACGGCCGTTTTCAACGACTTGTAAATAACTTACTATTAGAAAATGGGATCAAGTTGGGGTAGAGTGGGATCTGAACCATGGACCTTTGACCCGTGAGTCCGTTACACTAGCTACAAGACCACAACCCGACCATGTCCTTAGGTAACCTGAGGTTAGGAAATGATCACCTGATAATCACTGTCTCTTTTCATTTTGTTAAATTATATGTGTCTTGCTTAGAAACCTAATTATATTACACCTTTCTTAATTTTTTTAAAATATTTTTTTTATTTCATTAATTTAAATTAATACAAAAATTAACAATATCTAGATCTTGCCAAACTAAATTAAATAAAAGTATTTTGGCGCATTTCTAAAACAAATAAAAATAGCAGAAAATCATAATAAATAATCAAATAAACTCCAAGTACTTAAAATGTAAAAATAATACTGCAAATTTATAAAAAGGGAGAAATAAAGTTCACACATTTTTACACTATAAAGTATTGATTTTTGATGAAGAAGTCTTTTAAACGTCTGACAACAGTTAAGTTGAGTTAAGTTGACAAGTTGAGTTCATTACTTCGTGAGGCCTCGGCGGGAAGCTTGTTAAACAGTCTTGGTAAAATAAATTCTGTTGTTCTGCTTCTTTAGAGGTTTTGTGCTTTGGACTCTACCAGTTTCATGGCTGATTTGCCCTTGTTCGATGTTAATGACTAAGCAGAGTTTTTTCCTCGTCAAAGAACTTCATTATCAGCATATAGTATTATGTTGCTTCACCAGAGGTTCACCACAATGCTTAAATAGGATTGTGTCATCTTCTTTGCTAATCTTTTTGATTTTATCATTTTCAATCATTATCTTGAGGAGTCTTTTCTGAAGATTGTATATCCTATCGACGTGTCTTGTGAGTTCGTCCCTAAGATAGAATTCTGTAAGAAAAAAATGATTTTGCAAGACTTATGTAAACTAGTTTTAGCAATTGACATGGTAATATTTTCTTCAGCTGATGAAGTTCTATCATACACGCTCTTAAGCTTCGTGCAAATAATATTGATGTGTTTTTTATCTTTCCTTCAAATGAATATTTTACAATAAATATAAATATTTATCACAGAATTCATATTATCTAATACACTTAAATTTGTAAAATACTTTTTTCTTGAAAAATTGCAAAAAAAAATGTGGTTAAAATTAATAGTAGTTGCGGAGATATAAAATTATTCAATTCAAATTGCGACGCCGATTACATCACACAAACGGGCGGGTTAATTTTTTTATTTTTTATTAATATACATATGTTAGATACGGGTGGTGTAGTGTTCAGCACGTTTGCCTACCACGCAAGAGGTCTTGTATTCAATTCCCGATATGGTTCACATGAAATATTTATTTAACTATATTAACAAATTACAACAGGGATGGAGAATACCTTAAATAAGGGAATATGGAAGTCTAGGCACTTACAGGGCTTATGACCTGTCATTGGCTGGTTAAAGTGGCCACTTTACATACTGTGTAACATTCACCATTTACCCTATGTTTGAACATCCATATTTCTTCAATTCTTCCATTTGTTGATTTAAGTGAAGTTAAAGAGCTGAAACCTTTATTGTTGTGAAGAGATTCATCCGACTAGAGTATTTCACATAGTAGGCAACGCCTGAAAACAATTTGTCAATTTTTAAACTTCTTCTTGGACCAGCTGGTTTCATTACAATATTTGAATTTGTCCAAAAGTTCGTTGACAAAAGACTGGATTTCACCCCCTTGGGAGTCATTAAGATTAACAAGTTACAAAATGTGTAAAGTGGCCACTTAAACCAGCCAATGACAGGTCATAAGCCCTGTAAGTGCATAGACTTCCATATTCCCTTCATTAAGTCATTAAGATTAACAAATTACAACAGGGATGAAGAATACCTTAAATAAGGGAATATGGAAGTCTATGCACTTACAGGGCTTATGACCTGTCATTGGCTGGTTTAAGTGGCCACTTTACACATTTTGTAACTTGTTAATCTTAATGACTCCCAAGGGGGTGAAATTCAGTCTTTTGTCTACGAACATTTAGACAAACTCAAATATTGTATTTAAATATATGTTTTTACGCTAAAATATTTCATAGTCCCTATGACTGGCACTTGGACCGAAAGACTGATCATCTTGCCTTTATGTAACAAAAATGACCAAGATACGCTGCGATTGGTGTACCAATGCAGTGTCCTATGGACCATTATGTGCGGAAAGGGAATGATGATGGTGTTAGATAGTTAGTTGCTGCCTCGCTCAGGCTAAAAGTCGTATGTGTTGAATTGCATTTTTTACGGGAATACTGTTTTATGGTTTGAAGATTTGTTTTTTTTTTCTTTGAGAAGAAGAAAAGACTTATTTGCTTAGTAAAAATGTGAGGCTATCGAACATTTATTCCAAAAAAAACACGGATATGAAAATTCTTGTTAAATTTTTTATTTGGTTGTAGTAATTTTTGTTATTTTACATCTAATATAATAACGGTGATTTCTGCGGTGTTTTTTGGAAATTCGTTTCGATTTCTAGAAGTTTTATTATGGCTTGTAACTGTACAGCTATTTACTCAATAACTGGTATTATCAAAATACAATTAAAAATGGTGGCCGATTTCACCTAGGCCAATAGTTTATATCAAGGATTTTTGACTGATTAGATAATATTTGTGGAAAGAGACTGTGCACGCCATATGCGCTCCTATTTCTAACATCTAAATTAAATCTGAACAAAGGTGCGTATTCAGCGTAACCAATAAAATAAAAAATAGTAATGCACAAAATCCAATAAAAATCCATCTTGTAGGTGAAAACGCTTGCACAGAGAGTTTTGTGTTTGATTCCGGGAGAAATCATATTAATTAATTGCGAATTTTCTAAATTGTGGCTGTTTTGTGTAGTAATTTGCATAAGTAATTTATCCTGTTCGTCTGTCGAGATACAAAAATTTTTTTTTTTAATCAAAGAAGAAACACATTAAAATAATTAATATATTTAAACAAAGAGGGAGACTTTACACATTGTGAAACATTTACATTCTGCCTATATTATCTATCTTCCATCTGTTGATGTTTGTGTAGTTAAAGAGCTGAAATCTTTATTGATGCGGGTGAGTTCATCTGATTAAATTATTTCACCGACATAATAGGCAACATCTGAAAACATTTAAAAAAAAATGTACTTCTTCCTAGAGCAGGTGGATTCATAAACAATGTTTTGGGTTTTTCCAAATCTTTAAAGACAAGAATTGGTATTGACGGAATATAGATGTTAAAATAAAGGCAGATTGGTGAATGTTACACAGTGTGTAAGGTGGCCACTTAAACCGGCCAATGATAAATCATAAGCCTTTTTGATGCCTAGAATTCTATATTCCCTACTCTAAAATGTTTTTCATCTCTGTTGTAATATGTTAATATAAACAGCTCTCTAAGGGGTCGAATCCAGTTTTTGTCGACAAAAGGTGGACAAACGCAACAAATTGTTACGTCAACAGTAAGATGGAAAAAAAAAGTATTCGGTTTTAAAGAGCTTATGACTCGTCGTTGGTTGGTTTTGGTTATCAATTTACACATTATCTCTGCATTATTCTGTATAAAATACCAGTCAAAAAGTCATAAGATGTTAGTTACATTACAATCCATGCATTACTGATACTTTTGAGTTTTAAAAGCAGTATAATTATCCTGAGCACTTCTAGATACGTGTTTTTTTAAAAATTCATCAGAAGAGATATCTAGAAAATAATGCATAAAAAAGACTTACCTTTTTTACGTTACTTCTGTGTATTCGAGGATTTTCTTTTAGACTTAGAATTTGTTAAGGACAATTGGTCTTGACAAGTCACAGGTGCGTTATACCCTCTATAAACTCTATCTATTTCCATCACTTTTAAAACTCTTCTACCCCTTAAAAACTCAGTTACTAGAATAAAATATATTCGTTTTTGTCGCAAAATGATGATAAATGATATAATACTGAAATAAAAAATACCTTTTTAAAATTGACGACAGTTGGAAGGCAAAATATAATAAAAATGTTAACGATTTTTAAAAAAACTTTCAAATTAAGCAAAAAACATGTTTTTGTATATCGTGCTATCGTTATGATTTTATAAAGTTATGTTGTTTTGAAATTATACCGCCCATGACATCACGAGTTGTTGGTGAGTTTTGCTGACATTTAAAAGTGGAATCTTGTAGCTGTCAAAATACACTCAATATGAAAAAAAAATGCTACCCGTAAACTGGAAATCTACCACACGACATAAAAACGCTATAATTGAATGCAGTTGTGTAGAAAGCAGCCAGTCCGTAATTTTGAAACAATAAGATATTGGTGTAATCGGGTCAATTCTATGTTCTGCTTAAACCAGCCAGACCACTTTTGTACAAAAAACTGTAATAATAATTACCTTCTGAAAATATTGCCGAACACAAAAACGGCATTTTTCAATTTTTCAGAAAACACCCACAGCACTGTTCAAAACTTACGGTACTTTAAAAATCATTAAAATTGGTCAAACACATAATTAAATTCTTGATTGTAACTTAAGAAATCTAATGTACCTATTCATTGTTCATCATTTGTCAAAGCCTAAAACATTCCAACTGTTGTGTAGATTTGATTATTTGCTTTTTTCACAAAGGTGCTATTATCTCAGTCTCACTTTTCTATGGCTGACTTCTTTTTGCAAAACAACGTTCAGTTAGTTGGTATTTTTCACCTGAACCTGTGACGTTTCAAAGTAGTTCAATTTTATTAAAACCATTATTATGTTTTTTTTCATACTTTTTCACGATACACTGCCAAACAATTAAATGCTAAAAATTTTACCGCGTATAAAAAATCATTTTTATATCCGATTTCCCATTGCACCGAACTTCTGCATTCAATTTAAAACGTACCAATCAGATTCAATTGAATGCCTTTTTACGAATATCTTTCTGATCGAATAATGTAATCAAAGTGAACCCACAGTCCACAAACTGAAGGCTGATTGCCTTCTGGTGTTCGAAGGTTTGTATTATGGAGTGCACGGAGGTAACCATAGCAACCGTCAGGTGGTTTAACGTTGTATGCAGGTGGAATTCTACAATTCAGAGCCATCAAGAATTCTAGGAGCGTTTCGCACGTATAAGGCACGCTCAACTATTTTTTGTTACTCTTTTCCATTGATTTTCAATTACCTTTTTAAGAAAGCAACGTCTCCGAATGCGTGTTTGATTAACAAATAATCAAAAATTCTTCGCGTTAATTAAAACTTTTTTTCTGAAACGATTAAAATAATAGAGTTTTTTCAAATACACTTTTGAGCAATAATAATTTTATATACAATATTTTGAGTTTGTTCAAATTTTTGTAGACAAGGACTGGATTCAACTCCCGGGGAGCTGTTTTTGGAGAAGGTTTAGTATAAGTCTAGGCATCTATAGGGCTTATGACCTGTCATAGGCTGGTTTAAGTGGCCACTTTACATTATTTTTTATTTTTTTTCACATTAGCCTTCTTCTAAACAATTTTTTTGACTCCCGCCAACTGCAAAAGCATTTTTTTTGCAGGGATTTCTCTATTTAAACATTTTGGTAACACAACATAATAATGTTTACATAAAAATATAAAAAAACCTTAAATAAATCAATAAAATAAAAGTTTAAAAAATTTTATATAAGTAAATCAAGTCTTTTTTGATACCGAAATGTATAAAAAATAATAAACAAACACTTTTTTGACACTGTTTTATATTGTTTGGTTTCCCCATTTTTTTTATTTGTTTTTTTTACATACTAAACATGGAATTTAAGAAAAAGATTTTTAAAACCAATTTTACTTTCAATACTTTACTTAAAATAATCATTTTGCCCGTATTTGAACATCTATATTCTTTCATCTGTTGATGTTTGTGAAGTAAAGAAGCTCAAATTTTCATTCATGCGGGAGAGATTCATCTAATTGAATTATTTCACCTACGTACTAGGCAATGCATGAAAATTGTATTTTTTTCTTTACAAAAATTTGGACAAACTCAAAATACTATTGATAAATTCACCTGGTCTATGAAGAAGTATAGAAATTGAAAAAAATACAATTTTTAGGCGTTGTCTAGTATGTAGGTGAAATAATTCAATTATATGAATCTCATCCGCATAAATAAAGGTTTCAGCTCTTTAACTTCACAAACATCAACATATAAAAGAATTGAACCAATAAAGATGTTTAAATATGGGCAGAATAGTAAATGTTACACAGTATGTAAAATGGTCACTTAAACCAGCCAATGACAGGTCATAAGCCCTGTAGATGCCTAGACTTATTTATTACCTTCTCTACAATGTTCTACATCTCTGTTGTAATATATTAATAATTTTATATTTACAAAATAAGATATAAAGATCCTTACTTATTAGACGCATATGTTTTGGAATAACTGCTCTTTACCCCGTTTAACTATTTATACCCTGTATAAAAAAAAGTATTATTACGAAAATATTTACGACCTAAAATAACTTACATAATACTAAGCTTATTCCATCGTTATTTTATGGCCATGTCACATTTTTGCGCACATTTATAAACAAGCTGCGTACGTATATGTTGTTAAAAATACTAATACGTTATTCCTATTAGTATTGGTAACAAAAAACAAAATAAACAAATATGAAGTCTAACTTACGAAATCCAAGGGGATAAAAATTAATATGATATGTATTTAATGATGTATTATTTTAAATAAATACTAGGTGCGCAATTAAGTTTCCGGGTTTTACGCATAGATGGCATTAGCGGCACGTGTAGTGAATATACATGTCAGAAGTTGTATTTGATTTATAAGTTTAACAGCTGTCAATAATAATCAGTCATAATACCAACACATTTTGCAACGTAAAAATATTTTATTTTAACAGCGAAGATGTGCAACTTTGTTTTTAACAACTTATTATTTATTTAATTACCGACCGATTTCTGGTCCAATACGTGCTCACTTTTCACCCTATTTTATAATTTTAAGTGTCAACACCTTAATATAATGCACATGGAGGTAATAAATCAATGAAGAAGTTCGGTGTCTTTTTTTTCCATCAAACTACACAAAAAAAACCTTTTTATGTAATGATATAATTATTCTAAAGTTTTGCCATTTTGAAATCACTCCACGTGTGACATCACAAGTTCTCTTCTGTGAGTTCTGTTGGTTGGTGAATTAACTTCTAGTAAACCGGAAACCTATCACAACACACAACACTATTTTAAATATCATAAACTTTTCTGTTCACACAAATTTAAAATACACATTTGGTCGTGATATTCACTACTATAACACGCGTTACTCAGAGAATCTTCATGTGTCTAAGTTTTGCTCAACGAAGTTAGGAAGAAGGTCTGTGGAAAATATTGGCCATTCCAAATTTAATAAACTGTCCAATGAGCTAAAACACGAAAAGTCGAATAGCAAATCCAAAAGTGTCACAATTAAAAAATATTACGTAAATCTTTTTGATGGTGATATTTATTAATGTAATTTATATAGTTGGTGTTAATTACTGTATTTTATGTTTCTCATATAAGATTTTTTTACTATTTCGGATGTATTTATTATGTATGATATTATGAATTGTCACAAAAATGTTTTCTTTATAGTACGGTCCCAAATACGTTTTTTAAATAACTCCTGGGCCACGATTATGAACGGCTATCTTCATCGGTATATACTGAGGTGGTATAAACTAATATCGATATTTAAGTAAAAAATTGTGTATATTTGTATGAGAATTCAAAATGTCTTTGTCGGTAACCGGTAATTAAACATGTTAAGAAAAAAAAAATGTGAACATATTCGGTTTTTTATCAAAAAACTTAATTTTACTTTGTAGATAAAATTGAAGATAAATTTTCACTTCCCATCAGAATACGTACCCTGGGAGTATAAAATGTACTATATGTTTTATATGTTTAGTTAATAAAAAATAAATTTAAAAAAATAAAAACACTATCATTAATAATATCGAAAGAATTCGACATAAAGTTTTATGTTTCGTTAATTTTAAATTAGGTAATTCAGTTGAACATATTGATTAAACATACTTAAATAAATATTTAAATTTACACATTAGAAACTAGAAGAAAATTAAATGATTTGTTATTTTTGTTTAAAATATTAAATTCAATATTTGATTGTTCCGAACTGTTAAAACTAATTAACTTGCGAGTGCCCGGCCGGATTACTCGATTTAATAAATTCTTTTATATAAATGTATCTACAACTAACTACAGTGTACACTCGCCGATGAGGAGAATTCATGTGTTTGCAAACGAATACGTAAATGATATAGATATATTGAATACAACACTTTTGAATTTTAAAAGGCAGTGTATCAATTTATCATCTCCAAATTTAAAAACTTAAATAATACCATGTTGTTTTATATTGTATACCTTTTGTTAACTTATATCTGTATTCTTAATTATTATTTTTCTACATTCTTCTAATTTTAAGATTCTTTTAATATATCCGATAGGAAAAAATGAACTTCTGTTCTCTCTACTGGAATATATGTATTTATGTACTATATGTAAGATTACTTTTACATATTTTTATTTTCTTTTTCTTATTACGTCATTTTCATTTTTTTGCTACTTTTGTGTAAAATATGTCTGTTCTTTAAATATAAATACATGTAAAACACGTAAAAGCCTACAAGGCGTTTAAATAAATAAATTATTTAAATCGGAAGACCTAGTGACGTCGTTCAAAGAAGCTTGTTTTTTAAAAGCATTTTTATTATTTTTTCTATACGTTTTCAAGTAACTTTGCTGAACAATTTAATGCTCAAACCTTTACCCCGCGTATGAAATAATTATTTTCATCCAATTTCCCGTATCACCGAACTTTCTTATTGTTTATTTTATCTGTTAGTGGAAGTATGGAGTGAGGGATGAGGGGGGTTAAAATTTCATTTAAAAAATGTTAAAGAATAGTATAACTATGATTAACGATTAATTAATTAAATCGAAAATCATCTCGGTGTAAAAACCAACGGCTGAAAAGTTTGGTATTTAAGCTTCTTTAATTCTCTCTCAGAGTAATTTAAAAATGATGGTTCAATTGAATTAAGTTTCTTTTTTGTAGATAGTTTTGATTTCTCATTATTATTCCGAGTACCCGATGTTCAATCGCCACTGATGAACTGCTAAATTTCATATGAAAACACGACATGAATACGAAATGTCAAATCTGATCGATTCAGACTGAGTCTGTAAATTTGTACTATGTACAAAGTACGAGTACATGAATCATGTTCGGAGCAAATTATCACTTGGTATCTCGTAACAATGTAAATCAAATTAATTATATGCTTTGCCTACTTATTCCTAAAATATAATATGTGTATGTAGAGAATGGGTACATTTTGATTTTGGATAATTTAATTTTGTTTTCATTTTATTTTAAATAAATATTTACGTGTCCAAATGCTTGCAGACTGGCTGGGTTTCCTCCCTAGGGAGTTGTTCATATTTAAATTTATTTCAACAGAGAGGGAAAAAAAAATTTGAGAAGGGAATATGGAAGTCTAGGCCTTTACAGGGCTGATGACCTGTCATTGGCTGGTTTAAGTGGCCACTTGACACACTGTGTAACATTCACCATTCTGCCCATGTTTGAACATCCACATTTCCTCAACTCTTCCATCTGTTGACTTTTGTGAAGTATAAAAATTGGAAGAAGAAGTATTAAAATTGGAAAATTGTTTTTAGGCGTTGCCTAGTAGGTGATTTGGTCCAGCCGGATGAATCTCACCCACGTGATAAAGGTTTCAGCTCTTTTAATTCACAAAAGTCAACAGATAGAAGAGTTGAAGAAATGTGGATGTTCAAACATGGGCAGAATGGTGAATATTACACAGTGTGTAAAGTGGCCACTTAAACCAGCCAATGACAGGTCATAAGCCCTGTAAATGCCTAGACTTCCATGTTCCCTTCTCATTTTTTTTCCCTCTCTGTTGAAATAAATTTAAATATTTAAGTTCTTAAGATTTACTAAAATATTTAAAATTTTCAACAATTTTCTTTCATTCGTGAGTAACCGTGTCAGGATTTTTTTAAATTTTATTTAATTGCAAGCTAACAGACATTTATAAATTTATAAGACACAATTGTTTATAAATACTTATCACAAAGTCCAATAAGAGGCTTTCACATAATTTTGTTATTGTAAATGTTGTCACAAAAAAAATACTTAACGTAAAATAATTAATCATACACAACTTATAATATTACTAAAAACGTAAATGTAATACATATTACTAAAAATATATCTACTTTTGAATATTGGTCACACAGTGGCACTTTATAATATATAATACAACTTTAGTTGACCATACAGTGTACATTCATAATGTGCCTACATACAGAACTGCACATAACCTGCATAATATAGACTGCGAATTCAAGACGCAACATCATAACTTAATTTTTTTTGTAAATTTAATTTTAAAGGAAGTCAAATATATGTTATTAATATCAATACAATTTAACTTATATTATTAATATTTAAAGCATTAACATTGCGGTTAAACATTTTAATATATGTTATTAAATATTTGTTTATAACCACTTACCGACTTTTCTAAGTCTACCGGTTTCGAGACGTACCCGTCTCTTCGTCAGAACACCAATTATATATGGTGTCCTGACGAAGAGACGGGTACGTATCGAAACCGGTAGACATAGAAAAATCGGTAAGTGGTTATATACAAATATTTAATAACATTTAATTATTTAATTTATAATTACACATATTGCAGGTTCCATTTTCAAATGTATTTTTAAAAAACATTTTGTAAAACATTCAGAAATTAAATAGAAATTGGTTTCTGGTCTGCATTACTGGGACTCTTAAATTAATTAGTGATATAATCTTAGGGCAATCTATCATGTTATTTAAAGTTTTAAACATGAAAATGGCGTCAGCCATGTTCCTGCAAGTTTGGAGAGTTTGGAGTTTAGGCAAGTTTGTAGATTTATATGGACTTGTATTCAGAGTCAACCGTCTAAAATTGCAATACGATATAAATTTTGATTGTATAGATTCAATTCGGCTAACGTATTTTTACCCACGGGTCCACAACCCATTTTCCGAGTATGTTTTTTTATAATTCTAAAAAAAAAACTGTTCTAAAAAATTTTTAACATTAAAAAAAAAGTCATTTATTATCAATTCACTTTCAGTGCATAATGGTGCATATGACTCTATATTTGTACACCAACCGCAGCGAATTTTGACGATTTCTATTACATTAAGGTAAGATGATCAGTCTTACCCTTCAAATGGCAGTCCAGGGACTAAGAAAAATTCCAGAGTAAAAACATATTTTTTATAACAAATATTTTGTGTCAACCATATCAGGAATTTAACTAAAAGTAAACTTTAGTTTTCATACAAACATAAAATACGAGTTCTGATAAGATGAAAAGGATTCTGTGACAAAAAAACCTTAAAAAAACAAAAAAAAAATTTTTAAATAAAAGAAAAGAAAAAAAAAAGAAACATTCAAAATATTGTTAAATTTGTCACTTTGGGAAGTATAATTTCGTAGATATAAAAGTCATGTTACTTTTTATTACAAACCTAATATTAGATGGATCTATTGTATAAACCACTGTATGCGGATTTTATTATTATTGCCAAGATTCCCTTAATCCAAATGATACATGGAGAGTATTTAATCCTTATGGGTATATTTGGATTCTAGGCACGTTGTATGTTTATAGGAAAATATTGTTAGTAACACAAAAGCCACCGAGAACTATTAAGTAAATGTCTGTTTTGTTTCTTTAATACGTTGTGGGAAGAATTTCCAAGGAGATGATGAAAGAATCTCGTAATTTTTCGTTTTGCTAGAAATATGTTTTGTGTTTATTTGCCAGAATAAACATTTAAGGGATGACTCCGTACTCAACGTACTGCTTTATATTTTTACATTAAATTTTCAGTCTATTATATTGGCTTACAAATATATTCTACTAAAAAGGTTTTTAAATGTATTGTCAACATTTCATTGATTTATCTATTATTTTTTTTCACTTTATAAACCTTGATAAATAATAAAAATAACGTGACCTCACTGGGGTAATGTAATGTTTAGGTAGGCAGTAAATCTGCCAATGACAGATCATAAGTCCAGTTTATACCTAGACTTCTTTATTCCTTTCTCCAAAATGTGCTTCATCTCTGTTGTAATATGTAAATGTTCTGTTACTTTATATTTTACAAAAAATCTAAGTCAAAATAAAATTTATAAATTCATAAAGCGATTTTAAAATACGTTATATTATTATTATTGTGAATAACTTACACTGCGCCATTTTCGTAATATGATACCTTTAAAACGCTATTCAAATTGATTCTTTAAATATTGTCATTACTTTGATTTCTGTATTTATTACTTTGATTCTGTATTTATTTATGTTTTATCTTAAAATTGCGTGATCATTCACTTATTTTTTGCTTTTTTTTTTGCATCTTCTAAATATTTTTTTTTGAAAGCACAATTTACATGTACTTTTTTTTCGCTCCCTATATCTAAGTTAATAGTAATTATTATTATAAAACCATGTAGGACTATCATATGATTAATTGTAAAGGATCTTTACCGACAAGCCATATTCATTGGCTTGGTGAGTCCTGTAAAAAAAATAAATCATTTCAAAAATGTCTTAAAATAACTAAAATGTAATATTGTATGTAAATAAAAAAAAAATAAAATTAAATTAAAAAAAATATATATATATAATTTAAATAAAGCATATGTATGTTTTTGTCACCTCACGCTCCGGATTTGATCTTATAAATGTATTTTTAATGTTACTATTTTCTTTTGACACCACAACAGGCCAGAAAACCCAACTACACTGGTGAAAAACAGCACCGAACACCCAACCTTAAGATAAATAACATTTTGTTTCAGTGTTGTCACCGGGAATCGAACCCAAAGCCTTCCGTGCGCGCGTCAAGCGTCTCAGACATTACTCTACTGAGGCTACTAATAAATTTATTCGAACGATTTAAAGAACAAGTACGTAGATCTTAATTATTTTACGAAACAGCACGTCACTCACAGTTTCGCACTTCTACTGAGAGAAAATTCCATGCTCCTTCCATAGATCCTTCAACCGCAAATGCGCGTTCACCGAATTTAGTGTGCTGTTTACTTACAGATAAAATGACTTTTTTTGCTGCCATCGATGTAGCTAATCTAAGTGTTTGGCGTTTCTCCGCTAGTTCATCTGAAATGCATAGTTCTTTTAACCGGTCTTTCTTATGTCTCAAGATCTCGCTGCCTCCACCTACCGTGGAATACTCTACGATACCGCAGAGTTTGTTCAAACCAACTTTTGCTTCACAAAATAATGACAGAATTGGTTAACTGCGCAACATTACTTAGTTTAATAACAGTACATGTTTCAGCCAGGATTTGTAGACGGTATAACCTTTTTTTTATCTAATAATAAGTAAAACTTCGTATGTTAAAAATGCTTTTTTTGTAGGACTTTTTCAGTGAACAATCCAAATTTAAAGACTACACACATATCATTCTGTCAAATTTAAAATTGCATTAAAATGCATTCTGTAACTTGATAGATAGTACAATAATATATATGTACGTGTTTGTGGAAATCTGTTATTGTTTCTGAGTTTACACAATATATCTCGGGTTGTGGTCCTGTGGCTAGTATCTCAGACTCACGGACCAATGGTCCGTTGTTCGAATCCTACTCTACTCCAACTTTATTTCCATTTTCTAATCCCACTCTACTCCAACTTCATTTCCATTTTCTAATAGTGAGTTATTTAAAAATCGTTGAAAATGGCCCTCAAAATTAAATATTTGGGTAAATCATAAGAACGCAAATATTTATTTTTCCTTTTAAAAAAAAAACCGTTGTTTTCTATGAATATGTATATAGAACTGTTGGTTTTCCAAATAAAATATAAAAGACTGGTACTGACAATAAGGTCAGCTGAGATGATGGACATATTTTAAAGGAGAGTTCATTGCCGAATCTGTGGTCCTGTAAAAGATGCGCCTTTCAGGAAAATGCTGAATTGAACAGCATTTACGAAGCCTCCAGTATCTCAACTCATTTAGAGCTTCTCAGGTTGAGATGAGCTGGATACGTATAAAAAATGGCTGATGCGCGAGTATCTAAGAGAATCTGACTAGACATCCAAGAGGTAAAAGAAGGATTGGAAGACCCAGACCTGAGGTGGGAGGTTGACGTCGAAAAAGATGGAAAACAGCTGCTGAAGGCAGGCGGAGTTACAGGCAGAAGTTGAAGGAGGCCATGGCTCGATTTTGGCTAAAGCGCAATTGAAAATGAAGATATTTTTTTTTTTCAATATTTTAGTTCTTTTGATTTACCCAAACATTAATATTTTTGGAATATTTTTAACTAGTAATTAACTTTGCTAGAAAATAGGAATCGAGTCGTGAAAGAGTTATGGGATGATGTCATGTTGTGGCTCGTTTAGTATGTTTAGTCATCATATTATTTTTAAGGTTGATTTTAAATTTGTCTCCGTTATAATTTTTCCAGTAGTCAGTTAAGTCATTTAAAAAAAAATAATTATCCTACATGATTGGGACAGCAGGCAGAAAGCCCACAAATTCCCCATACAGAAGACAAAGTATTTACAAAAAGTATAGCAATATAGTATATGTACTCCTGAATCTTATTAACTTCAAAATACCGAATCGAGTCACTAGAAGTACGGAGTTGTTTGCAACTACAAGTACATACGTAGGTACTAACTACGCACGACACTCTCCGATTCCGCGTTGACATTCCTTAGCCAACAAATTTACTTGTGAAAGAGACATTTTTATTACAACAATTTTAAAACGTTCTTAAATGCATTGTTTAAAACTAATTATTTAAGTCGTAATAAAACTTTCCTTTTTATGCAATTTTTTCTCCGTTTTTAATGTGTATTATTATTATCTTATATCTTTCTGAAATTAATTTATAAAATATTTTTGCGTACCATATATTATATTATTATCTTACAAATACTTACTGTAAACTATTTTTTTTAAACATTAATTTGTTAGTACCGTTTTTTTTGCTTAAATTCTTTACAAGTTATTTACAATTTGCTTTTCAATAATAACATTTTTCTTTTATCCATTTTTTTTTTTTCTATAAAAATTTTCACTTTTTATTTTGCATTGCAGCATGCTTTTTTGTTTCTACATGTATACAAAAAAAAGTGTTGTTTATTTTTAAAATTATTACTTACTATGTTTCTACTTACCTGTATAATTTTTGGAAATGCCCCTTGGGCGTATTGTAAAATTAAATTAAAAAAACAAAAAAAATGGATACAATAAGATTCAGGAAAAAAGGTGTGTTATTAATCACATATTCCACTTGCACCCAAATGTCTTTTGCGTGGCTTTCCCAGGTTAACATCAGAAGCGCAAAACACTCCCTCTCCCGTACATCTCGTTTCTTTCATCGAAGAGTTTTTCACTATTTATAGAATCGTTGAGCTTTCCAATTATATCATAGTTTTCCAATTATATCATAGTTGTTTGCTCTTATATTTAGAAATATTTCATTAGTTTTTGTTCTGGTTTTTCTAGTATTCATATAGTATGCTGTAAAATATATTTTAGGAAGAAATGGAAATCAACAGTAAAAAGGTTTCGAAATTAAATTAGGTATCAGTTATTTATAGTGTCCTTAATGTATTGCAATTTCTCTTCGGAATTAATAACATAAAAATGAGAGGTTATGTTTTAGCGCATAATTTTTTTCCCCCCCTTGACCATACAAATGTATGTTTTATTATTTTGCGACTATACTGGCAAAGGGATTTTTTTTTTACATAATGATAGACGTAATTGTTCATTGATTATGTATTGGTTATTTTCCCTCCAAGGCGCTAAGGGGAAAAGTATTTAATTTATCTGCATTCAATTTTGATTTTTAATTAAAGGACTTTACTGTGGCCAAGTTCCGTGGTAAGGAATTCGGAACAGAAGATTTTTCTTTAACTGTCGAGTTCTCGTAAAGCTGTCTTGAGGTGAGGTGAGTCATTGTAGTGTTTAAGACCATTGTATAGCATTTTTATAACCCGGTTCTTAACAAGACCGAAAAATAAACGTCGCTTTCAATACATACAGCATTATTCCATAACAAAGATCCAAAAGGTGAGTTTGTAAAAATACACATTTATATAATTAGGAGCCATTATCATTTTCTGTGATTGAAGTGGAGGCAAAGTGCTAGATGTTTATCGACAGTTCGGCAAGAAAAAATGCATTAAGTCCTCGAGACCAGATAATTGATTTGAATTATATAACGTGATTTGAAATACCATCAGACAGAAGCGTCACGACTTGAAGATGTTGTGAGGATTTATTTTATTGCGTCATGCACTTAGAAATTAGGATAGGCAATTAAATGTCCTAACCCAAAACGTTATAAAAATATTTTGAGTACCTACATCATTGTTTCATCAACATGATATTTTCACAAATAATATAATAAATACTTAAGGCAGATTTGTACGATTCTTGTGACGTAACTATCAATAATAATAATAATAATAATCATCATCATCAGTGGCGCTATAGCCCGTTGTAGGCCCTGGCCTCCTCCAGAATTTGTCTCCATTTGTCCCTGCACCCCGTGGTTCTTCTCTAGTTCGTCAGGCCAATCGCTCTTATGTCACTTTCCACATTATCCAGCCATCTTAATTTTGGTCTGTCTCTGATTCGTCTAGTTATAATAATTATCAAAGTTTATTAACAAAAATAACAATTACTTTATTTACTACATACACACTTAGGTAATAGATTTTTCTGAATCATGTCTAGTCTGCATAACTAGTTAATTTACGTTAAGCCTACTTGTTAATTTACTATACAATGTATAGGATAATCGCTAAAATCAGTCGTTATGTACGTATTAGACAAATTAAATAAAATATCCAACAACAAATATGTTATGTCCACTTATTTTGAGTATATTTATTTAATTTTGAAAAATGGAATTAGTTTTAGGGGTAACTTTACAAATGTACAGGATGTTTTATAATTCAAAAAAGATGTATTTGGCAAATGTTAAATGCTGATTACCTAGCAACATGCAGGTCAATTTATATAAGTCTTAATTTATTAACATTAATGAGTATTTGTATCATGGAACTTGTTCTTATAATTGTCGCGTTCACAATACTAGAAATAAAAGTAAGTTGATAACTTTACTGGTAAAAATATCGTTTGTACGTATATGGCCGTAAAAATATTTAATAAACTTTTAAAAAAATAAAGGAAATCAACTGTTTTGTGTGTGTCCAAATGTTTGCAGACTGGCTGGATTTCCTCGCTCGGGAATAATTTAGATCTAAATGTTTTGCATCAGAGAGGGAAAACATTTCTGAGAAGGGAATATAGAAGTCTAGGCATTTAAAGGGCGTATGATCTGTCTTCACAAAAGTCGACAGATGGAAGAGTTAAGGTAATATGGATGTTTAAACATGGGCAGAATGGTGATTGTTACACAGTATGTAAAGTGGCCACTTAAACCAGCTTATGGCAGGTCATAAGCCCTTTAAATGCCTAGACTTCCATTTTCCCTTTCCAAAAATGTTTTTTTCTTTCTGTTGCAACAAATTTGGAAATCAACTGGATCAAAAAAAAATCAAGAGTGAAAGCGTTCTTTAAAAACAAATGTTACTATGGTATTAATTAATATTTTGAAGATGAAACAGAGTCAATTTCAATGTATTTAATGTAAATATTGTGAGCACTAAGCACCACAACTAAAAATATAATATTTGTTTCATTTATTTTTTCTAAACTTTTTATTTAATTTTATTATTATATTATTACCTTTTTTTTGGGGACACAATAAGAAATTTTGAGCTGCCATAAGTCCGCCCTTAAGTCATGCATACCTTTGTTTTATTATTTTGTATTTATCATAATTGTATATCTCTCACTTCTGTTCAATGTACTTCATAGTCCTAACGCTCCTATATACCTGCGTGAAAAATTTCAACTCTTATCAGTTCATGGTTTACCTCTTCGTTCTAATTCTTAAGGCGCTCTCTTAATACCCATCCACAATTCCCCTTTCTTCTCTAACTCATATGGGGTCCATGCGGCTCGACTGTGGAATCATAACCCATCCACTATCAAAGATGTTACTACATTATCTCTGTTAAAATCACGTCTGAAGAAACATCTCCTTTCTCTTCCTTAATCTCTCCTCCTTTTCTTTTTCCTCTTTCCTCTTTTTTCCTTTTTCCCATTGAGCAATAGTTTCGATTTAAGGTAATTTATAAACAAATACGTTTATTTATATTTTTATATATCTTTAGCTTTTTATTTTTTTTCTATTGAATATGTTCTGTGACTTGAATTATAAAAATAAAATTTTATTTTATTGGTTGGTTGGAAGAAATTGCAATTTGGCAATAAGCCCGCCAATGTACAAATAAAATTATGTACAAAAAGTTAAGTAATCAAATAAATATATTATGGTTACTAGGTTAAGATTTTTATTCTTATTATTTAATAAACAAGTTTTTATTCATAATTTTGGGGTTTGAAACCGACCACATATATAAGCGGCTCGTAATTGGCCTCACGTCATTTTGACGTCACACATCATCCCTGCCGAGAACGCTTCTTACAAATATTGCATACAAGTAAAGCGCTGTGACGTAAAACATGCAGTTTGTTCTATAGGAGACAAAACGTCTCTTAAGGTAATTCAAAATAAGCGTACTTTGAACCATTTTAGAAAAATAATTCGACGTAGCATGGAAAAAAGAATATGGTTAGCGTAATTTTTCTTATTAAAAAGTATTCATTTTAAAATACTTTCCATGTAGGCCGAATTTTTATCAAGATGGTTATGGAGTCGAATTTCTCGAACTTATTGTGGTTAGTCGTTCGCTGGTTTTTGTTACTTTATTAAATCGATAGTGAGAAGGCAAAATGTTGTAAATCTGTAATTTTCCTAACTGTATAAGACAATCAAATCATTTCATCTTTTACAAAGTTAAATCTGTGAAAAGAACAGAAACAAGCATTTTCCAGTTTTTGTTTTTTAATTTTCAAATAGTTGTTTTTTCAAAATATTAAAACCAAAAAAAAGACCTAAACCATACAAGGGTCTGTTTCACTTTGTGTACATTAGCAGTCGGCAAACTTACAAATATGAATAAAATATACGAATGAGTAAAATATGTGTACATAAAAACATGCATAAATTAATTATAGCACGGTCATAAACACTTCTAACGTATATTCTCTTGACGCCATATACAATTAGGCGCTGGGGTCGTTTGGTCCCCCAGCTTAAATCATGTGTATTTTTGGATGCTTAGTGAGGAAAAGGTGAAAGAAAATAGACAAGCATATTAAATCACACAAATCTTGTTGTATTATTCTTAAATTCTGGTCAAAATATGACTTGAATAATACAAAATATAATCCCTGTATAACCTTAACCTTAACTTCTACTACCCTTCTATAAAATACTTTATTTCTGTTGTGCTATTATATCGACACTCAAATAATAGTTTATAAAAATAAAATATTTATAATATTTTGCTTCAAACCACTTTTATTGGAATTAAGAATACTTTGGATGTAAATATTGATAATAACGTATTGATTAATTCCAACCGAATAGGAAGAGTGGATAATTTAATGCCTTATACAGTATAACAAATCGCACAAATACATTTTGATTAATAAAGGTATTGAGTATTTTTAATTTATTTTTTTAAAATTATTTATTTTATTTAATATTTTTAGGTTTTTTTTACAATATACATAAAAGGTAAAAAAGAGTATGGAAAAAAGAAAGGATTAAAGCAAAGCAATGAAATACATATTAACAGTAAAAATAGTAAACAAAAAAACCCAACTAAAGCATGGGTATACAATATTTTTTTATGAATTTTTGCTTCTATAATAAATAAGACAGTTATAATATTTTTGTGTAACTTAAAAAAGAGAAAAGAAAATATTCTGCAAAAGATTATAAGGTATCATTTTTATAGTAATTAAAAAGGGAAATAAAAAAATAACATAAAAATATTCCTCATTATTAAAGGGCAAAAAAATATATCACAGAAACAAAAAGCTCATATCTTTAGTTTGAATCCAGGATAGTGCGTGTTTTTAAAAAAAATGAAAATTTTGAAAGATTGGGATCAATGAAATATTATCAGTAAAAAAATTTTGGGCCTATAAAATATGCATGTCTCTGTGCTAGCCTTGTTTTACAATGTGGTATTTCTAACACACGATTCCTTTTTTGACTTGACCTATTTGAAATACTTGTAAATACATTTTGGTTGTTAAATATATAATTTAAACATTGAAAACAAAATATTTGTCTTGTATCTAATAGTTTAGCTTCTGCAAACAAGATCTAAATTTATGGAAAGAAAAACCAGTCCCAATGCTTCCGTATACCCTTCTCAGTACGATTCTATGTCTCTGTGAAAATTGCGTACCTTTTTATTATTATACGTATTTGTCGTTATAAAATTGTAGATAGAACAAGATAATATTTCTTAAACGGAAAAACCTATGAGCATTTCTTTTAACTATCTGTCTTGATGGTTCTTTTGTATTCAAACGCCTTAAATGTCCTGGGCATTACCATTTGAAAGCAAATAATACGTCTAATTTTGCTTCAGGTTTATAGGTGCGTCCATAAAAGCTTCCATGTCCATAAAAGGCATAACTATTAGTCAAAGAAAATGGCAATGTCTGACCTATGAAGCGCTTGGAATAACGCAGTAAACCTTTCTTTATAAATATCTAAATGCGTAATATTTTAAAGAGACAGTTATAAAATAAAGTAATTATTATATTAATCATTTTGGCAAATGTCATGGTTTATTTTTCGAAAACGTGCATATTTGAACAAATTTTCCAAGTGTTTTAAACATGATGTAATAACTTATATTTACAAATAAGTTAATAATTAAAAAATACTTGGTACCCTTCCACTTATTTATTTGACTAATTAGCGCTTTTACTCTCTAGAATCCTATCTTAAAGTCCACCGCCAACACATGGTTCAATAATTTGTCTCACTCTGTTCCATTTAAATATTGCATGTTGTCTTTTTCAACTTATTTTTAAATAAAAGCGCTAATTGGTCAAATAAATAAGTGAAAGTGTACCAAGTATTTATAAATTAATAACTTATAGGTAAATATAAGTTTTTACATCATTACAATGGAATTCTATCAAGAATTGTCAATAAATAAATACTTTGAGTAAAATGTTTTATACTTGTTAAACATATTTTTTATTAATATTAAATTGCTTTTACCGGAAATAATTTTAGAGACAATTGAAGATACTTAAACTACCTTCATTTTGTAATACGAATCCAGAGCCCGTATTCCAATGGGAAGTAAAAAAATATCTTCAATTTTATCTACAAACTAAAATTAAGTTTTCTGTATGAAAAATATAACATTCATAGGTTTATTTTTTTCAAAACATGTTCAGTTACAGATTATCGACAAAGATACTTTGAATTTTCATACAAACACACATTTTTGTACTTAAATATCGATTTTTCTTCATACCGTTTAGATATGTACCAATGAAAATATCGTTTGTTAGCAGAGCTATCTATGACTGCCTATAAAGTAAAATCGAAATTTGCACACCAAAATGTAAATATTATTATGAAAATTTAAATTATCTTTGTCGGTTACTTGTTATAAAACATGTTTAGAAAAAAAAACGTATCCGTATTTTATTTTTTGTACAGTAAACTTAATTGTATTTTGTAGACAAAAAAATGATATTTGTTAACTTTCTATTGTAATACGGGCCCAGGATGAGTATAGACTAACCTCCACAATTGATTATTTTATTTGTTAACATAAACGTAACAAGAGTGACGCAGTCGGCGACTTTGTGCTGTCGACAATCGATATTGATCACGGTCCGATTTGCTTGTATAAGATGACGCAGCATTTTTTAGAACGAAAATTGATTCCACGCGTTTTTTATAGCAATTGTTGCGCAAACATGTCACAACTCCAGGTAATGTTATGTTTTAGCATATTTAAATGCTTTAGTTTATACACATTTTTTAAAAATGAAAACAATGGTACTGGAAGATATTCTCGGTATACTGTTAAAACCTTTTATTTATTTTTTTATTTGGGAGAAAAATAACTATTTTTGCATATAATTCGTATACAACATATGGGTACATTGGAACTTACATTGTAAAAACCGTCAATAATTATTTTCCACTGCTATGTAAGTTATTAATCAAGTGTAAACATTAAAATAAATAAGTACATTTATAAATATATTTTTGAAAAAAGAAAATAAAAATAAAAAAACAACTTTTGTAATAATATCAAAGAAATTATAAAACATTAATATAAAAATTCAATTTTACTGACATACTCATATAATTATACAGGCGTATCATCAACGCCTATAAGTTATCTTTTATATTTAGTATAGGAAAGATGAAAAATGATGATATTTATAAAACCACGTTATAAATGCAGTTATATTTTATTTTTAGAGCTTTATCAACCGATCAATTTTGAATCTGTGGCGCTTCACAATCTACGTGTTTATGTGATTTCTGTATAACTGGGTGCCAGGTGATTTTTCTAAATCTCTGTTTATATTTATTTTTTTATTCATTCAAAATTATACTCGTTTACGTATTCATGAACTTATTAAGATTTTTATGCTTTCCCCGTGTAAAGCCATAATAATCAGGAGTAAAAAATTGATAGTTAAATTAATCAAATTTTAATAACATGTGATGCAAGAGAATAACAGAATTTTTCCTCATCAAGTGAAAGCAATAAAAGAGGCGTATATTCCGTGCTCAGGGAAGTCCTCAACAAAAGATGTCCACTGATAGAGGCACCCGAAATCAAAAACCTCAGGCTTCAGACACGTCTGGTGATTTCTGTTTAGTAAAGGATTAATTATCCCCGTCCCCCACCTTTCCATAGATCGTAACAAAAACGGCACAGACAAGAGTTCCGCACCTCGACCAGGATGAATCCATTTTTCCCATATATCTATTATCCACTGGTGCAGTAGACCAGGGAGTTACCTCGGTCAAGATCGAGGGGCCCCCAACAAGTCCCACTTTTGAACCCATCCCTCCACAAACGTAGAATGAAAATGGCTTCAAGTTGCTCCTATTTGCCACTAGCTTGGTACACCAAACAGGTCTTGGCACATTGCTCAGACTACAAACCATCATGTCCCTCTCCGCGTCTTGGAGTGGGCAGTCCCATAGAATGTGGAACATTGTTTGACGGCGTTTACTAAAAATCAAAAAGATTTCGACTATAAGATGAAATATCCCGAAAAGAAACAAAACAAAAAAGAAGAAAAAAGACAAAATTTATTTTTTCATACTGAAAACCTATGGCTTAAGTAGGCTTAATGCTGTCGAAATGCCATCTCTCAGGTGAATATGTGTTCAAACTGGGTAAGGTAGATGCACAAATGTTGAGATCCGTACGTTATGTAAGGCTGAGACGAGCATTATCGACAATATCAAAAAAGGAGCTCTGCGTTGGTTTGAACATGTAGAGCGAATGGACAGCGAAAAAACGGCTAAAAACATTTTCAGTGCGAATGTTGATGGACGCAGAAATAGAGGAAGACCGAGAAAGACATGGCATGACCAAATCTAACAAATACTTAAAGATGGACATGTCAAAAGTCGGAATTATCGGCGCGCGTGCATGAGAAGATCTATGAACACAGAGGAAGCGTTATCGGTCTGCAAAGGCGGCGGCCTCCGTGGTGTAGTGGTCAAGACGCTTGACTCACGCACGGAAGGTTCCGGGTTCGATTCCTGGTGAGAACACTAAAATTAAAAATGTGATTTTTCTCAAGTCTGGATGCTCTGTGATGTAATTCACCACTGTAATTAGGCCCCCTGGCCTGTTGTGGTGCAAAAAAAAAGTAATGTAATGTAAAAAAGATAGAGCGGTGTGGCGTTCTATTCCCTCCGTCTATCCTTACCGGAAAACAGCGTGATGGTTTGTTTATTTGTCACGATACATTATGTCATATGTATAGGTTTTGTCCCTAAAAACACCAACTTGGTGTATGTATAAATAAATAAAATAAACACTTTAAATGAAATTGAAATTTGAATCGGGTTGTAGTCCTGTGGCTAGTATCTCGGACTCACGGACCAAAGGTCCGTGGTTCGAATTCCACTCTACCCCAACTTGATTCCCATTTTCTAATAGTGAGTTATTTACAACTCGTTGAAAATGGCCGTCAAAATTAAATGTTTGGGTAAATCATAAGAACGCAAATATTTCTTTTTATAAAAAAAAATAAATGAATACAAGAATCGCAGATTTGAAAACCTACACTTAATGTGTCAAGCAGGCTTTTAAAATTAATACTTTTGTTTGTTTAAAAAGTTATTTCGTTAAATGGAATAATTTTATTTATAGTACAACAGCTCGTCTTAGTTTTGTCAACGTTAAATTGTTTTTGGATAATTTCAGAAACATTTTGCTGACTGGAGGCAGTGACAAAAAGCTAGAATGAAATTAAATACAAACTTGTCTACTTTACGAACTCGACTCTATTTGAATTGCAGTTCCAACAATGTGAATTTACTTACACAAAGGAAAGAGCTCTATTTTGTGAATACATGAACGGGCTAAATGAAAATACCCACTTCACTTATTTTACATGCGAAATAATTTTTTTTATTGGTAACATACCTACCGCATCATTTATATTTGAATTATCAGTAATGTTAAAACAACTGTTTTAAAATAATGAATCAAAAGAAGACGACACATTTTTTTAAGAATGTAAATAATGTTTTTTAGTAAGTAATATTACTTTTCACTTTAAAATGAAGAGGGTAGTCGATGACTGGTAATTTTGATAAATAAGTATATGAACATTGTTTTTCTGTCTCTCTCACAAATGCCTTCTGGATACTGCGGGGAAAATGCAACTGCACGTCGGACATATTTTACCTAACTTTGACACTTTGAGCACCGGCCGAATACACATAGAATTTACCCTGTGCCCTGCCCCTTTTTGTGAAATTTTATGCTTTGTGAAGGGTTTCTTAAACGTGTCATGATTATGAAAATATTATGTTAAACCAATTTTAAGTTCTCATATTTATTTGAAACGATTTAATAAGTCATTTTTGTATGATAGTTTTGCCAACATTGGCCTTTATGGAGAACCACATTGCAATGTTCGCTTATATACCTACAGCGTCACTTCTTTTTTTGTGATTTGTATCCCAGAGCCGTATAAACATGTGGTTATAATAACCACGCGTTGTGTCCCGGTCCTGCGTTTTCACGTTGTTAACCAGCAGCGAAAAAGTACTAATAAAAGTCACTAGATGTCAATAAAGTGCACTTTTATGAACAGCTGGTAAATCACGTGAAAACACGGGACCAAAACACAACGCGTGGTTATATAATCACGTGTTTACATGGCTCCGGGATCCAAAGTGTTAATGGACGTTTCGCCGTCTTGTGATTTGGTTGCTTTTTTAGAGAAAAAGTACTAAAATGAAATTTGCTGTGTTAGTACCTTTTCCGGTTTTCAAAATGATTTATTTTATTTGTATGCCACGCGTCCGTGAACGACAGATAAATCTGGTCTCTGGATTTTTGATGGTTCTATAAACTTTGTCCAATAAAACAAAACTATGGAGGCAATACTAAATATCTATGGCGTGTAAAAAAATACTGCTTTAGCGCCAAAATCCAGGGAAAAAAAATATGGGAATGCTTTTGTAAAAAGAAAAGTCAGACCGCCCTTTTGTCTTTTCTTAATAAATACTGATTTATTTGAGCTGGTTTATTTTAACAAAGACACTTGAGAAATTTGACAGTAAAAAAAAAAAAAAAATTTTTAAAAAACGAATGTTATTGTTTCAATAACGATATATAAAGTTTTGGATTTGTTGTTCAAATAATCAATCAAAATATTTAAAACGACTCAAAACTCAGTGAAGATTAAGTTTGACCGATTAAAATATTTAAAAAAATTAAAATGTCTTCAACGAAAAAAAAAAACTGTATTTTGGTTTTTGTTGTTTTTTTGGTTCTACATTTTATTGCGTATGTTCTTTAAGTAATATATTCAACTTTAAATAAACACCATCGCTTGATGGTAAAATGCAGGTTAGGCGCAAATAAATCAAATAAAATATATCACAAAATAAATGTTTCTTTTATGTGTTTTTTTAAATTATTTAATGAAAAAAAAGTATAAAACTTTGAAATAAGAGTCCGCCTAACCTAACCTCACCAGTTTTAAGGAAGAAAATTAAAACACACTCGCTAAGAATTTTAGCTCGCTAAGAAGAAAATTAAAACACACTCGCTAAGAATTTTAGCATTATTGCAGTTAGAAATTCAGTTGACATTCGCTAGGGCTCGTTATCATTAAAATTGTTATATGACAACTTAAATAGTGTTTCTTATGAAATATTTCAAATTGAATGTATGCGATCAGATGTCTTCCTACTGCACAGCTGTATATCCTGTGTGTGTATATTTGTATATATTAACATTCACGGTATTTGCATGACCCTGCTGAGCACTGTGTACTCTCCACTTGAGATCTGATAAAGGAGCGTATTGCGATCTGGAAACTAGTCTCAATACCTTCAGGCAACAGGCAAACTGGGACCATTGTCCGTTATACCAGCACTGTCCCTACTCTGAATTAATTACACGTAATAACAGATGATGGTGTACTTCCCTGGGGTATCACATCACAAATTTAAGTTTCTTAATGTTTTAATTGAATATTAAACTTAAAAATATTTTAATAAATACAAGTCTAAGGAAAACCTAATTCCAAAATTAGAAAAAATAACTTTTTTGTAGGGGAATGAGGACAGTATTTGCAGGCATTCCAGTGTTAAGTGGAATATAAATGTGAGAAAACTTGAAATAGTTTCCATGGCACATTTATTCAAATAAAATAAAAATTGATTAAATTATTTTTCTGTTTCGGGGGTGGGGTGGGTTTACAACAGTTTTTTCGCCATTTTAAATAAGGATTAATTTTACCAAGATTCACAAAAAATTTAACAATTTTAATTTTTTTATGTTATTTAGCCGTTTTTTATTCATTTGGTGTAAAAATTAGTGATAAAATTTGATTATTTCACTGTTTTTAATTTAGTGATGGTATATTTATTATTATTCTTAATTTCTTATTCTTTAATCTGAATAATTACTTGATTTAAGCTCAATTTCTTGGATATTTAATCATTACAAAAATTCCATAAACAATGAATTCTAAGTAATTTTTTCTAATTTTCGGAATTAACCTACATAACATATTTATTCAATATAACCCTTCAGACTAATTGATTAATCGGTAAAATTTAAGAAAAAAGGAAAAACCAAATTGCATAAAATAATCGATTGTACTTTTAACATTCTTAAACAGTATTTTTATCTCTCGTTGAATACATTTTTATTGTTTTCTTTTAAACCTTTTCTTTTCTTTCTTTCATATTTTATTTACATATTTTTAAATATTTTTAATTTTTTTTTCTGCAGATATGAATTGAAATTTTCGTTTAGCTTTGTTTGATTTTTTATATTGATTTGGATATATTTATGAGCACCTCCTATTTATGCAGGTATAAATATATTTCTTTATGTTTAAATTTTATAAAAAAAATGGCTATTATTCAATTTAAATTATATTATTTTTCTCTATTTACCTACTTTAAAAAATAATATTTTTAACCATTTTATCTAGTTTTGTTGAGTTTTTTTTCTTCTATCTTCTCAATAATCTTTTTTTGTGTTTTCATTTTGTATTTTTGTATTATTTAATTTAGTACTTACTATTATTTGGCCTATTACTCCTATTTCTTATATTTCTTACTCTAGTATTGAGTGATTTTCTAGAAAACATATCTCAATATTCATTTTTTTTACATACATTCTTTTTCTGTTGACTTCAATGATACTATTATTTAGTTATTTGTATTACTACTACATTTTACTATTATTTTATTGATTTTAATGATACCATTATTTTGTATATTTGATAATGTGTGCATCTTAATTTGTATAATTTATATTTTAAAAATTATTTCTGATTATCTTTTCTGCATTATATTCTTTGGAATTTTATTATTTATTACTTGTACCCTTTTTTCCTAGATTTTTATTCTATTGCATCACATGTCATTATAATTTAATCTAATAAATTTTATTATGTATTGTATTATGTATTTTATAATGTATTATTGTTAAATATTATGGCTTTACACTGGCATAGCCAAAAAAGCCTTAATAAGTTCGTTAATATTTAAACTAGTGTAGTTTTGTATGAATTAAAAAAAATATATATTTTTAAAGGATCAATATGTGTTAATTATTTTAAATATGTACATTATTATGTCTGTACTCTTTCATTTGATTCTTAATTAAAACTAATGTCTGAGCACCCGATGACAAACTATTATTTAATAGTTTATCGGGACAAAATATGATTAACACCTTGTTTTCTTTTTAAAATGTATTGATTTTGTAATAAAGTGTATTTTATCGAATAAAGACTCCATACCAAAGCAAAGCAAAGCAACTCTTTAAGCGCGAGCGTAGGTACGAGTATATTCAAATATACACGAAATTAAAGATTTATTTACAACACCCATTTAGTTTATACAAAAACCCAAGACTTGTTACTCGTATCAAAGTCTAAACCACATGTTCCCAGACTTATTTTATCCACCGCCCACTTTGAGAAGGAAAAAAAATTTAAAGCCCCCAAAATTTTTAAACCGACCATGTGTTACGCATCTGAAATACATCTACTGCAATCCTATTTCTGAGTTCAAACTTACATGTAAAAGGAGCATTTTTAATAAAAGCAATTCAACCGCATACTTTAGCATATTTAGAAGTATAGTTAGTAAAGTAAAACAAAGCGTTTAAAAATTATCTCGTGTGAAAGATTCATCTGATACACTGCAATGAGTTTGTTATTACCATTAAGTTTAAGAAAAAAAAATAGAACTAGATGGCAACAATTATGGCACACGGATTAAGAAAGCTGTACTAACTAAAACAAAGTATTCAGCTGATAAGTATTAAATGATGTACGAAGCCTATGTCAAAAGTAAATTGAGTTACTTCTGGGGAACTGGTAACAAAACAGACATAACAAGAATACAAAGACAACAGAATAAAATTCTTAAACTAAAATACAGCCTACTCTACCTGACCTCTACGACTGAACTGTACAAAAAAACACACCAGTTTAACATAAACTACTTGACTAAAATTTAGACCTTAAAAATTGTGCACAAAATAACACTGGGAAACATACAAGACGACGACATAATATTAGCCGAAAATGCTGACATACACAAATATAACACCAGACAACAACAACACTATCATATTGAAAAAGCAAAGACAAACACAGGACAGTCAAAAATACTACATAATGGACTTAAACATTACAACGACTTACCTTACTACTTGAAAACTTTTACTGGAGACAAATTTAAAATCAATCTGAAAAAGCACACGATGACTGAACTAACTAGACTAGACGAGACATAAAATGACTAGACAATATAAAATTTCTAATGTAACCCTAACGGGTTTTTAAAAATTGTAAATAAATAAAAAATTTAAAAAAATACTCCAAAGATATTCAAGATTGCAATCTACCTTTATTGTTACATCTGGTAGATAAAATTATTTTGTAAATTCTCCAATTGTCAGACTACACTGGCTCGGAAACGCATATGGGGAAATAATGTATAATTTTCGATTATTAGTTTTTTAAGTAAAAAATATTCTTCATCTTTCCGTTCCTGCACCTAATGGTGCATAGGGCACTGTATTGTTACACCAATTGCAGCGTATCTTGATTATTTTTGTTACATGAAAGTAAAATGATCAGTCTTACGCTTCAGGTAGCAGTCCAAGGACAGTGAAATATTCTATTTTAAAAACAACCTTTTAAATAAAAAATTTATATCTACCATGTCGGGAATCAAACCCGAGACCTCTTGCATGGCAGGCAAGCGCGCTGACCATTACACCACAGGACCTTTCTTCTTTCTAAAATTACAATTCAATCTTAATTCTTACTACGATACAATTAAAACAACAGACGTTATTTGAATGATGTAAAAATCAATAAAACTTTTTCGGTTTTGATTACCTAAACTTAAATAATACCTACTAAACTTTTTTTTTTTTTGCCTTAAACTGTTATAATAGTATTACGTAAACATTTAATTATGTACCTTCCTACTTTTTCGCAGTATTTTATCTATGCTTATGTACGAGTATAAAACATAATGTCACGAATACTAAATAAAATAAAAAATGTCGTTCATTAGATAAGTACCTACCTACATATTAACTTGTTATATTATACGATAAAATGATTAAATTTTAATTTAATACCTATCGTGTTAAAGCCCTCTGGACTAAAGATAATAAATAAATTAAAACAGGGCAGAAATAAAAACGCAATTAACTTGACTTTGAAACGTAAGGAAAACATACTTCTTCACTTTTAAAAAAAATAAGATATCGCCACTCTAGACTGTCTCAACTACCCCAATTCCATCTTGGCTTGCTACCGCCTCTCTGAAGGCCTTCAGCGCCCACAAGCAGGCGTTGTCGCCCACTTTGAGAAAGACTGGTCAACTATTCCAATCCGTCTAGTGTTTCCGATCGCCATGCGCCATATGGGAAGAGATAATGAATCCATCATTTATCGATCTGCAGCCGTTTCCTGTCATACTTGATTATCAATCATCGCGAGTGATTCTTCTAATGTTGTAATAATTAATTTTTCAAAACACGTTCCCAGCTTGAGACTATGATCTGACATAGGACTGACGTGTTAGGAAATGTGTTTTCACAGCTTAAAATACGAGTACAACGATGTATATGAATGTATGATTTTGCTAAATCATGTTCCACAAAAGTTGTATAAAAACACGTATTAAAAATTTGCACTTCGTCAATGCTCAAATTTATTAGGAATAGCTAACTCACATTTCGTTATTGTTTGACAATGTTTCGTTACAATTTAAAGATAAACTCCATTTGAAATTTGTCATTGTTTCTTTTAGCAATGTATTTACTTTTCATTTAGTTACATTTTGAGTTTTCTAAATGTTTGTCGATAGAACACTAAATTTCACTCCCAAGGGACTCATTAAGATTACATTAATTACAACAGAAATGATGGAAATTTTAGAGAAGAGAACATAGAAGATAAGGTATTATAGGCTTATGACCTGTCATTGGCTAGTTTAAGTGGCCACTTTACACTCTGTGTATGAAATGAACGAATTTTGTGAGATAGACGAGTTAAAATAATTATTGATTATGTATTGTAAAGCCATAAGGCCAGCCAACGACAGGTCGTAAGCGCTGTGTATCTATTTTAAGTTTTTTTTTATTATGTCATTCATTAATTTAAAATTACGTTTATTTATTAAGTCGTACAACTATTATAGCTTTTTAGGTTGTGCCTAATGCATAATAAATAATAAAAAGATAAAATACGCATCAAAATGAATTCATAATGTAATATTTGATACAATATAATAACAATCCAGCAAAATTAAATAATTATAAAAAATTCTAATGAAGCACTGAAGAATAACAATCTAAAAAATTACATAAAAAAAAAGATTACGTAGACCAACAAGATTAAGTTTTTTGTTTTACAGTTATCATAATGGTACTAATAATTCATTGAATTCACCAACTATTCGCATGCAACAACTTGCAAATCAATACTGTGATGATTTAGATTTATTTTGTACCACGCCGCTGATGATCAAGTCCTGTGTTTTAAAAAAAAAAAACAATTAAAAATTTAAATAATGATCAGTTTTTCACTTTTGTTTTCACTCTTTACTCTTGTATGTGGGATAATTTTTTAAATTTATTGTTGTTTAGTATTAATATTTATATAAACCAGGAAGTAAACTTCAACTTTCCCTTTAAAGCACTTTTTTTCTTCTTCTTCTCTTCCTCTTTTTTAAAACTGCTAGTTTCTTTAGTTTACCTTTCTTTTATATGAGTCAATATTTATATTTGTTACAGATGTTATATTTATTTTTTATATTTAAATAGTATTTACCATTGTATACTTTTCTCGATGTTTTTGTTCTTTTTTAATATTATTCTATTTTTTGTTGATTTTTTTTTCATTGGTTTTATTATAATTATGTAAAAGGTTCAAGGAACCGTAAATAAAGAACAAAATATTTTAAACAAAAAAATATAAATTATTCAAATATAGTTACAGACGTTATTAAACATACAAAATAATAAAATCATTGAAGATAGTACAAAAACATAATTGAGATTTGGCTTATAAAGTAATTAATAATTAACCAAATATCTTTAACTGCTTATTTAAAAATAAAAAAACCCACTAAAATATCATCATATATCTTAATAAGAAATTAAATGATATAAACAGACTACAAAGACAGCAAAAAAAAATATTAAAGTTAGTATATGACCTTCCCTATCTAACTGCAACTAGAGAACTTTTTAAACAAACTAAGCAATTAAATTTAACTGAACTCTTTCAACTAGAATCATTAAAATTTATCCATAAATTAGCTACTAATGTAATTGTAGACGAAGAACTTGTAAAAAATTGTAGTCAACGTGAACATAATACGAGAAAATCAGACAAATACCATATGCAACTTTCTAAAACAAGACATGGACAATCAAGACTAATGAACCAGGGACTGAAATTATACAACAAACTACCTGACAAAACTAAACAAAAGACTCAGACAAACTTTTCAAAAGATGTAAAAAATATTATTTTGAACAACAGAGTATGAATGAAAAATGAATTTTTTTTTTATACCCGTAAGGGTTTATAAATAAATTTTCAAATAAAAAAAAAAGTATGGAAGGAATGCAAAGCTTATTTAAGCTCTTTAAGTTATTAATGCAAGTGTCATTTTCGTTAGCTTTATACATAATGTTCCTGTAGAATTAACATTATTGAAATGATTTCTCACACTGCAAAGCGTTCCTACACTTTCCGTGTAATCTCCCTAACGACGGTATTAAGGTAGTTTCCTTCATTCCTATGCAATTCCAAGTCATAATCATTATTATTAATTTCGCGTCATTTGAGTAAATATATAATGCCACTGAAGCAGCCATACACACGTACTGCTTTGCGCGGAATCCTATTTAAACGAACTAACATTAGTTATAGTAAATTTAAATGTCGTCTCATGATCTTGATAGAAAAATTCTTCCAAAAAATAAACAGGACATATAACACTTATAAAATGGAATTTGGGCCATGTATAGGTACACCTGTACGATTAGATAAAATACATTAAGGCTGTAGTCGGGAAAAACGAACGCAAAATTAGGAAATCATACGATTTTGCCATTTTAAAACGAATGTTTTTTTTTTAATCGGACAATAATAAAAAAACAATAAAACATAAATTAGATAAAAACAATATGTTTTACAGGTATTTCTGTTAAAAAATATACTAAATAGTTTTATGCAACTAAAATATAATTACTTTTAGACCGGAAGATTACGCCATTTCAAATTTAGACTTAACTTAGGTATCTGGGATCTCAATAAAGACTAAGTATTGAACAAAAATTTGGTGTTTGTGATTTAAAATGCTTGTATTTTTTTTCAAAAACAAAAAATTTAAATTTGGCCACGGCCACTTTTATATTAAATGTATTACCTTCAAATTATTACGACAAATTTTTGTTCAATACTTAGTCTTTATTGAGATCCCAGATACCTAAGTTTAGTCTAAATTTGAAATGGCGTAATCTGCCGGTCTAAAAGTAATTCTATTTTAGTTACATAAAAATTTTAAGTATATTTTTAACAGAAATACCTGTAAAAGATATTGTTTTCATCTAGTTAATGTTTTTTTGTTTTTTTATTATTGCCCGATTAAAAAAAAAACATTAGTTTTAAAATAGCAGAATTGTATGATTTCCTAATTTTGCGTTCGTTTTTCCCGACTACAGCCTTAATGATATTAAAACAAAGATAAATTACAATTACAAATAAACTAGTGATTAATCCCTCCCAATGAGAATAGAAGAAACCGTGTTACAATATTTAGTCAATGAAAAGTAAGGTTATTCATCTCGTGTGTATGTTTTACACAAGCTTTTAATGGACTCTGACGGTACCGTAAGCTCCCAACACAGGGCACTTTGTTATTTGTATGTAGAAGGAAATAATTTGTCGAGTCACTAGAGAGGCAATTAACCTTTCGACGGCCCGGCTAAGAAAGGCATTTTAATGGTACGAAGATGCCCCCGTACCTTTTTGCCCGGAGACTGAAGAATGCCTTTACTTGGAGCGCCGCTCTGTGATTACACTTGGCACAGGGTGTTGATAAAACTAATTGACTTATTTTAAAAATTGGTCTTTAAAAACGGAGGAGACTATTTTTGGAAAAGGAAAATAGAAGTTGAGGTACCTTCAGTTATATTTTAAAGAAAATAATGTTGGGTGTTTACATAAGTCTAACCTATAGACCACTGTATGACATTGCTTCGGGAATAAATGCATAACATCGCTGCTGTTTTCATTATTATCCATATACGTATATCGTATATGTGTATGTCATCACTGTCATACGTATTATTATATGACTTTTGATTCCATTTTCGACATGTATTATAAATTTTTATTATTTTTATTTTTCTATTATTATTTTGTGTATTGTTTTGATTATTTTGCATATTGTTTTAATTACCTGTATATTGTTTTAATATGTAAATAAATATTTTTGATTTATATATCGAAGAGTCCCGACTTAACACGGAATTTTCTAACAAGTCGGGACATAAAAAACATATAATTGTGTCTATGTAAAATTGTGTATTTTGTGCATTAAAAAAAATAAATAAATAGAATAACCTATTTTTTCCAAATGGAGAGAACAAGAGGACACAAAAAATCCAACAAATTAGTCAATAATGCATTCTCCTTCATAATTTTACGACAAATTAGTCAATAATTACTACAAATATTGCGAGCAGCTTTGGCAGCCTTTCCCCCTTGATGAATGTGAACAGGTAGATGTGTCAAAAATGCTAAGTTTCGTCTTTTTGACATTTTATTTTGAAGGCTTATAATAAAAAAATAATACATGTCACGTAATAGCAAACACAAAATCTTGTAGAGCGGAAAATATGAATGAGAACTATTTAAAATTTTAATTAAGTAAGGAACGGGGAGTAAAGTTTCGGCGTCACTTATTGGTTGAATTTGATCATATGACGTCAGAGAGCACAAGTCGGTAGAGCACACTGACGTAGATAGAGACAGTAGAGGAGCTAAGTATACCTTCTCGATACGTTCGATGAAGAAAGCGTTTGTAATTGCTCCCATTGCACGGAACTCGACATTTGTGCACATAACATTTATTTGCCAAGGTTGATTTTAGTGCCCTGTTTTTGAAATTCAAAGAATGAAATAAAACACCGTTTGGTTTGTGAACCCTTTAGAGCATCTTGTGACAATTCCATACCATTTCAGTGTGGTTGCGCCGATATTATATTTTTTTTATGTGTATTAAACAATTTAATATTTATTTATATTACCCACATTAACAATACTATTTTCACCCGAATCCATATCCCTCACCGCTCAGTAGTAGTTTAGTTAAGAATTAAGTACCAAGTCGTCTAGATCGCCGCCGCTTACCGCTCCGCACCGCGTAACAGCTCCCTACTACTACTACTACTACTACCATCATGCCATTTCCCGTAGGGGTAGGCAGAGAGAATGGACCGCCACACACGTCTATCCTGGCATACAATCCTAGCCTCTTCCACATTCATACATCTTGTCATACATGCCCTTCGGTTCTGTCTGCTTTTGACATGACCAGACTTAAGATTTTGGTTTATCTGATGATGCCACGTCTTCCTTGGTCGTCCTCGTCTCACGTTGCCGTTCATTTTCGCCATATTTACTTGTTTTACCATTCTTTCGTCGTCTATTCGATCTACGTGACCAAACCATCTCAGATACCTTTTCTTAATCTTATCAATTATACTTGACTCAGATTTACACTCTCGCCTGATTTCATTATTCTTAACCCTGTCATACATTGATTTCCCACACATTCGTCTAAGAGATCGCATTTCAACCGCATTCACTCGGCTTTCATCCTTCCTCTGCCAGTTCCATGTTTCACTGTAACAGCTCCCGCTACTACATTACGCAAAGATATCACGAATTGAGTAAAAATGAAGTATCCCTTGAAGTATTCCTATTCCTTATATTTCTAACTATAATTGAGTGAATTTCTAGAAAACATAACTCAATTATCATTTCAATTATGCTTTTATATATGTATATTCTTTTTCTGTTGATTTAAATGATGCTCTTATTTTTTTTTAATACTACTATATTTTACTATTACTTTGTTGATTTTAATGATACCACTATTTTGTATATTTGATTATGTGTGATTCTTATTTGTATAATTTATATTTTAAAAATTATTTCTGATTATCTTTTTTGCATTGTATTCTTTGGAATTTGATGATTTATTACATTTACATTTTTTTCTTGATTGTGATTTTATGTCATTATAATTTGATCCAATTAATTTTTCTATGTATTTTTATTGTGGCTTGACACGGGCATAGCCTAAAAAGCCTTAATAAGTTCATAAATATTTAATTTTGTAATTTTGAATGAACAAATAAATAAATCCCAGAGTATCTCCAGCCTCCAGTCAAACCACAAGGTAGATCCGGAAGGTAGGAGATTCTTATAACTTTCTGCTGGGATCCAAACCCGTCTCCTTAGTTACTTTTCACCTCACCGCACTCCGCATGGCCACATGGCCCCTCCACAGTGCTTAAAAAATCCTAAATTAACACCAAAGTTCATTTTTAATAAATGTTACACTACAAGTACACACCATTAAATGCAATTCAAACACATTATCTTAAAACAAGTGATTACAATGATGATGTTGGTTGATAAAATGTTTATTTGAAATTCACTCTAAACCAATCGTAAAACCAAAAGGGACTTGTATTTGGAATATTTAAAAAATCGATAAAAACATTTATTTATTTTTTATTTTTTTATTTATTTATTATTCTTTTTTTTCTTTTTTAAAATATATATTATAAAGTAATGCCTAGTAGGAGGAGACCCGTGCTAAGGCAGACAAGCATATATGGTTATTTATATATTGCCATATACATACACAAACACACGTGTGCACGCACATTTATATGTGCCATTTAATAAATTTTGTACGCTTTGTCAAAATGAGTAAAGCAATTGTTTAAACACACTTCATACTTCTATGACACTTGAGAATACTTTCAGGTATTTTAACACAATGTGACATAAATCATCATCCATCTTTCAAAAAGGCGAATCTCGAATTTGTTAATTTTTAAGACGACTTTTTAAAAATTTGTTAGGAAATTTTCGCCTTCAGAAATAATAAAAAAATAATCTCTCTGTATTTTGTTGGGTTTTTAAACATTTTTTGAAGACAGTATGATGCCCATTTATTCCATACATATAACTTAACTTTTAACAAAATATTCAAAACTCAATTTCCACAAAAAACGAGATACACATTTTTTAAAAATGGACGACGAAATGTCAAACTCCGATTTTCTACTATTATTTTGTTTTATTTTGAAAATGTTGATTAACTGAAAAATAGGTGTTTCATTATTTGCAAAAAGCTATCAACACACCCTGTAATTTTGTATTTTAAAGAAGTTGACTTATAAAGGGTTAATATTAAACTGTTTTTTTTTTACATATTTTTAAATTTGGATTTTAGACCGGAGCGTTCTTAACAACTTTTTTAACAATTTTACATCGATCGTTAATAGGTTTCCTCGTTAAGGTTTGAATAAAAAAATACAGCTTATTTTTGATAATCATTTTTCAATAAGTCCACTCATATAAGTACTACACATTGTCCCATACATACAATACTCACACACCCATACACATATAACACACACCCTCATATAATATATATATACTCACCCTCACTAACATGTAAAATAATAACACTGATATACTAAAACAAGTACTTAGTATAAATATTATTATGTTATAATAAAAGTTATCTTCATAATGTAATTGAGACACATTTTATATTTATATTTCTACCTACGTATTGAAACCATTGTATAAATTCTATGATGTGTTTTGTTTTTATGAGAAAAAAAATGAGTTAAGAAACATTCTGATGACGGTGTAGATCGAACAAAAATATGTGTTTGTAACGTGTTTTACATCACAGTTTGAAGCATTGTGTACACGAAAGCAAGACAGTGTTGATAGCAAAGTTGATCATTCAATCAATATACAAATATATATATAATAAACAAGTAATTATACTACCTTGTTTCTGTCATCATGAGTAATGGCTACCACAAGAACATTATTTCATCAGGAGCATGAAACATACAACACGATACATTTATTAAGCATTGACATAAAAACATTTCAAATTCTACAGCATAGAGCAATAACAATTTACGTAATGGCAGCATATTGTATTAAATATCAAAATAAATATGTTTGCAGGATTTTTTCTCGTTGATGCTGGGAGCTTCTACTCCAGCTGGAGATGACAGAAAAAACATTTTATTTATTTATCTTATTCTGACAAATACATACATATTACAAACAAATACAATAATAACGTATCCCATATCTATGAGGTCAAGGGCCCTGTGTTGAGTTGGGATACAACATAATGGAAGGAAGAAGCACGTACATAAATCAATAATACCACAAATTTAAATAAAATATTATTACATAAACATACATATATTTCAAAGGCCATCTAGACAACAAGCTTAATAGGTTTATAAATATGTGCAATATCTCGCAGTAGTCTCCTGCAATGGTCTCTTCCCTTAGACAAAATCCAGACTTGTACACTCCTCCTGAAAATGGCTTTCGTTTTGGAGAACTGAATATATTTATCCTGGACATTGAACACTCTTGGGGCCACAAAAGAGAAATTCCTCCTAGAAATTCCTTGTACGAGCATTCTGCGGGGATCTACTCTTGTAACCGCATGACCAGAAATGAGTCAATGACTCTTTTAAAAAGTAATGTCCAGTACCTTCATGAATCGGAACAATGTCTCTCTGCGATGAAAAAGTAACGGGACAACGCAGCATCACTCTTAGTATTATTTTTTGTACCTTTATTAGGGGGTTTATGATAGACGCATTGCAAAACCTCCCCAGCCCACTTCCATTATAGGTTGCCACTGACTGAAAAAGAGCAGAATAAACAGTTCTGAGAGCGCCAATGTCCAAGATATTCCAAAGTGAGTAGAATACATGACACAGCTTTCTTGATCTGGAAACCAGCGATTAGACCTGAACCTCCCATCGTAGATTTTTGTCAATAATTATTCTCAGATATTTAATGTACTCAACTGGTTTCAAAATCTGGCATGAACATCGGATTTTATTTCCAGATAAAAATGGGATTCAGGTGATGATCTGATATCAATATTACGTTGATACTTCACTGCAGTTATTACATATGGGAGTCAAGGTCCATTGATCGATTTTACTTGAAATATAGAGCAACTACCCAAGAAGCAACTCAGTATTTTCAATTGAATACAAATCAATATTTCTCTAAGTCCAATATTATTGCACTGAGGATATTAACTCCACAACTAAATCGATATGATATTTCCAGTGCAATGTCCTGAAGTCTTCATTCCCGTCATCACAACTTGAAAAATATAAAAACACGGCCAAAAAAAAGACCATAGGGCGTGGGAACATCAATCAGTCAGTTTCAGCATATATAAAGTTGGTTGAATGCAGTAGAAGTGAGATTTATCAAAACTATGTGTGACAGGTGTGCAAATGTCGAGATTTGTACATTATGTTAGGCTGAGACAAGCGTTATCGACAAAATCAAGAAAGGTGTGCTGCTATATATATATATATAAGGTTAAGACATGTAGAGCGAATAAACGACGAAATAATGTCTAAAAATACTGACGATGCCAATGTTGATGGATGCTGAAAATGAGGAAGACCGAGAAAGACACAGTTTGGCTGAATTCAACAAATACTAGATAAACCTGCAATAATCAGCCTGCGTGCATGAGTAAATGTATTAATGTTAAGAAAGCCAGACCTGTATGCAAATACAGAGTGATATGGCGTTCTTACTTTCTTCTCTGCCTACTTCCACTGAGAAACAGCGTGATGATTTGTGTTGAGTTTGTTTTGTAACAGTGTTTTTTTCCCACCAGAACAAGAAATATATATTTTTTAAATGTAATGTATTGGATATTCAGGCCTTGCTTAGTAATAATTCTGATAAATCTCACCCACAGTCTCAGTTCTTTTACTTTGGGAAGTCAAAATTGGGTTGTGGTCTCGTGGCTAGTGTTTCGGACTCATGGCTCAAAGGTTTTAATCCTACTCTACCTCAACTTGATTTCCATTTTCAAAGAGTGAGTTACTTACAGCTTGTTGAAAATGGCCCTCAAAATGAAATATTTGAGTAAATCATTAGAACGCAAATATTTCTTTAAAAAGTAATACTTTTAATGACAGATAGGAGAATTAAAGAAATGTAACAAAGATAAAATTGAGAATGCTACACAATATGCAAACTGCTCACCAAAATAAGCCATTTAACAAAGGTACTGTGAATGCTAAAACATTGTCGTTCAAGATTCTGGTTCCATTTTTTTTTTGCACCCCAACAGGATAATAGGCCCAATTACATACAATTAGAATACCCTTAGCGTTAAGAAAAAACACGTTTTTAACCACTCCACCACGGAGACCACTGTATTTCACTCACATAAGTGTATTATTTATTCGCCTGGACACAGATTTGGATATAATCAACATATCACTGATTTCTGCCTGCTAATCAACCTTGAAAATTATTTTATAGTACCTGTTGTTCTCTCTTATAAAATAAAAATAAGCGAAAAATAATAACAATATTCTCAATTCTCAAGATTGGGGTGAATTACCTACGAAGTTCTCAGTTTACACCCCAAATACACTTTGTTTCAATCGATACATTTGAACCTCCTTCGTCAAGTATGGGGTAGGTTTAAGGAGCCTTTTCAGAATGGCAAAGGGAAGATTTATAGCTTTAAGGATTTTAAAAGGTGAGGTGGGGTGGCCGAATAGTCCTGCAACCCACCCCCGTATTGGGGGATTACCGCCAGAGCCTGAGGGCAGTTGCATTGTGATGGATAAAGTGATTTATCGACATTTTCTCACATATATAATTAAAATTTCCAATAATCAGACCCTTAATATGACATCCATCAATTTTTAAAACTATTTTCTTGTAAAAAGAGCATTGTACATGCATTTTTCATTTGTTTTTATAAAATATTTAAAGTCTGGATATCACGCTGCTCTATATCGCGCGTGTAAACAGAGAGCCTTATTTTGTTAGTAATTCGTTAAGTCAATTCGTTCGTATCGTATGAGCGAGAACTAAAGCGAAATACGATTTTGATTGCGTTAAAATGATATAGAAATATGAAAAACTAATAAACTTACGAAACAAAATTGTGATAGAATACGGTCAAGTATAAGACGCTACCTCTTGTGAGGTGAGTGAGGACAAGACTGTGGTAAATAATCCTTTTGCGTGCGGTGATGTAACATCGTGTTACCACAAGCAAAAAATGGAATATTTCAAAGCTCATACATATGAAAAAAAAACAGGGAGCCATACAGTTTAATAATTTCACTTCCATAATTTATCAGAATAAACATGTAATTTAGCCCCATTATAGCAACAAAAAAAACATAAATTCACCGCTCGTAATTCACGCGTGCATCTTCCATCACTGTCAACAACCGACTGAATTTGTTTCACACAACATGGGCTACGACGGCAAGAGAACAGTGCCTTTGTCTCCCTAATACAGATGTATTGCTGTATTTGCGGACGTCATTCTTCAGGTAGCAAGGTTAAATATTTTTTGTTTTAAAATCCAGCATAGTAATACAAATTTTACTTTTTAAATCCGGTGTGAAAATGTCTATTTGACGATTAAAAAAAATGAAATTTCATAATTTAAAAAAATAAAAGAGATATATCAAGTCTTGTATTGGACTAGCATCACAGCCACACAAGAGCTACTTAGAGAAAGGCCTTGATATTTTAGGCGACTTCCTGAGTGCTTTTAAATATACGATATTTCCATGCAATATTTAAGCTAAGTAATGTTTGCATAAATATTTTTTTTTGTTCTGATATTTTTATGTTTTTTAAAATATTCTTTTAAATATTTTTATAACCGCGAATCATATTTTAGATATAAACGTATTTGATAGTTTTATTATTTGATGTACCCGTGCAAAAAAAAAAATACAATTCAATCGTCACGCTTATTTTTTTTAAACTTCACTTCAATTCTTGTTAAGCATCCAATTTCTCATTCTTAGTAGATAAACGAGTATATATGGCTTTAAGTTTCCATCCGCCAGCCACCGGCTAATTAACCCTTGGTCCCTTACTTCTGCAGGAGTGAGGAACTTCTAATTAAGTTATACCTGTATGTTGTATGCGGTTGAGTAACGAGTTAGTTCTTGATAAAATTAAATTACTGCTAAATCGAGCTTAGGGTTTAAAGGCCGTCTACTATACATTTATTAAAATTGAATATTTAACATTATTGGATACCAATATTATTTAATAACTTAATAAAACAAATTAAGTAATAATTGATTCATTTTTAGATGTTTGGGTGAAAAATAAAAACTCGTGTCATATATATTAATTATAATTTAATTCGAGACGTGTTGTTGTAATGTCATAGACTTATAAAGATGACAAGGGTTTTAAAGCCTGCTGAACATCAGCTTTTAATTGATTTTCATAAAATTATTTAAAGTTTACATAAATTTTGGCAGGTTTATTGATAAAAGCGATATATTTAAACATCATGCAGAATCTCAACTTCTAGATTCTGTTTCATTTTTTTAAACTTCCCTAATATTCTGAATAATCATGAAAACATATGTATTATTTGAGATCGGTTAAGGAGTTTGGAAGGAAACAGGTAAAGAATCCAGGAAAAAAGATTTTCAATCCCAATATTGCTTCAGGATATAAAATAGTGTTAAATAGTGATTTTTACAATGTTGCATAATTTTAATGATCGTATTTTCATTCATTCAAATATATAAGATATTCAATACATTATTATCAATGGTGGCAGTCGAATAATTTTAGTGATAACGAAATGCTTAAATATATTATTTTACGCTAAAAATCACAAAGTGAGTGATTCAAATTTAAAGAAAAAAGATATTACATTAAAAAAATCTGATTTATTATTATTTTTACTATTTTATGACACTTTCTATTTATTGTTTTGCAATGAATATTATTTACCAGCCAAAATAATATTAAAAACATTAAAAAATTCATATACTCAATTTGAGATGGATTTCTAAATAATTGTTAAAATAAATTCCAATTACGCTAATAGACACATCCGAGAAATTTTCAGATGTTTTTTCTGATTTTTGACTAATTGTGACGCATTACTATCTCTATAGAGTAATGGTCTAAATTATGAAGATAGCAATGGGCCCCGAATAAGCGGATGAAAGCTAATGCAGGTAAATACTGGAAAAAATCATGCAAAAATGCACCTTTTGCATTATTCGAGTACGACAAATGAGTCTGATAGGCCTCTGAATGAAAGAATAATATTATTAATTGGATTAAAAAATCGATGGTAGATATAAAAACTTACAATTTTATCGATAGAGTAAACATGGAATATAAGTTTTTATGTAATATTACATTTTATGTTTTATTATACTCATACTCGTATATTATACATTTTTTATAAATATAATGAGTTAGAACTCAAAGTTGAAATGACACTAATATACATAGGAAGGATTATTTTTTTACTTGCACCCACACTCAAAGAATATTTTGAAACGATTTTAGTTAGATTTACATATTAAATAGATGACACCGATGGAATTAGTGTCACAAACATCTTGACGATCCTTATCAATTTAAGTCGTCATCAAATCAATTAACTTCTGACACCGAATCAGTGATACCTTTGATAATAAAATGGGCGTATAAAAGACCCATTTTGTTTCGAAAATACCGTTTTAAATTTTAACTGACGTGTTACTAAAGAGGATTTGAGCGTATAGTCATTGATAAACAATATTCTAGACATTCTTCTTTTCCAGTCATCAAAGAGTTTTGGAGATACATAAAAAAAAACGATAATTTGATTATTTTAATATTATTTATTTATTAGTGTATACACGGCACAAATGCCTTTTATCAACATAATCATAAATACAATTAACATACAGTGTTCTATTACAAAATTATGAAATAATATAAAAACAATATCTATAAATATTACACAGTTGTTTTATACATGTTCTATTTAATAAGTTTGGGATTTTAATACTTAACATACTTAGGTAGAAAAATAATAAAAATAAAGATAACGCGGTATATTCGAAATAGCAAAAATCATAAGTCATTGATTTGTTGGTTTTGTTGCAATGTATATTGAATGCCCTAGAAATTATACTAACTGTATCCTGATAAGAGCTCAGGGGTTCTCAACCGTTTTAAAAATCAAATATAAAAATAAATAAACCTTTTTAAAAAATTCAATATTATTTATTTTTCGAAAATATATAAAAATTTCAATTTTAAATTAATTTAATTAATTTTTAATTTAATTTTAATTTTACATGTTTATGTTCTTCTGTATATATTTTATGTTAGTTAAAAAGTAACACCGGGCAGATATAATATTTGAAGACCACAGGAATAAAGAGATGTAAGTCATTAATCATAGGTTTTGAGACTTATCTTTTAGTCTATGACTTCACTAATTTTTTATTTAGTACTTTAGACAATAAAAAAATACCCAGCTTTTCAGATGTGTATTTTCTTGAAATAAAGAATTAAAAAAAAAATTCAATATATGAACCTAAAATAAAAACAAAACAACTCAATTTATGGTAGAAAGTGTGTATGATATCAAATACTGAGATAAAAATATGTAGGCACCTATGTCATTAGTTACAGATTATATTTAAGGTTTTTGAAATACATATGTACATAATACTTGAGGGCTGTGAAATTTATAAATAAATATACAAAAGATATTTGTGTCTTTTGTATATTTAAGTATTTTCATATATTTGGTTATGCAAGATGAATTCTCCTGTAACAACCGAATTTTCTAAATAATAATTATACACATATCAAATAATGGTATATTCTTAAATGTCATGTATATATATAAATATATGTAAGAGGTTGTGTTTGCGTGTATTTGTATGAAAGTAAGTGTTTGAGGGTGTGTATGCATGTGCATCATTAAAAAACAAGTGGGTGCGTACTGCAGCCATAATAAGTTTAAATTTATTTTTAAATAAATTCAGGGGAATGTTACATATCTTCTGAATAAATTAATATTTTTTATAAGATGACATATACAGGAAGTCCCAGAAGTCAACTTCAAGCCGGAAAGGGATGATATATGACGGGTGATACGTCATGATCATTATGAGAAAATTGTTTTTAAAAAAACATTGGCAAAAGTGGCGTCACTATCTGTCTCGCTCACACATCGTAAAATGACTCTTAGTCTGTCAGAAAAAATTGTTCTAAACTTTGTTTAAAAAAAATATCCTTCATCCTTTTATCCATATCCTTCATTTTTCTTCCGAAAAATCCTACTCCTTTTAAACTTTTCCAACTTTTAAAGTTACATTACAAATAAGCGCAGTACGTTTTATTTTCATTACAGTCAGTTACAATTGGGTGTAGTATTAATTTTGAATACTTGGTTGGGCAAAAAGTAACATTTTCTTTTGAACTAGCAGTAAACTTTAAATTTAAGGCAAAAATTTACAGAAGCAATTTTAGGAATTACAAAATAAAAATAATAATTTAAAAAATAAAGATTTTCAGTAACGGGAGTTCAAAAACTATCACAGGCGGTTCATTATCTCCATTTAAAAAGAAATATTTATTCATTCAAAATTACACTCATTTAAATATAATTTAACTTATGAAGACCTTTTAAGCTGTGCCCGTGTATCAAGCCATAATAAATAACAATAAAAATACATATTAAAATTATTATATTCAAATACAATGACATGTGATGCAATATTAAAAATTCACACAAAAAGGTGTAAGTAATTCCAAAGAATACAATTTAAAAAAGATAATCAGACATAAATATTCATATGTAAATTATAAATTATACAAATTTAGATTCATACAAAATAACAGTTTCATTGAAATCAACAAAATAAAACTACAAAGTAAAATATGGTATTATAGAAAAAATAACAAAATAATAGTAGATGAACATAATTGAAATGATAATTGAGATATGGTTTTTATAAACTCACTTTACACTGCGGTAAGAAAAAGGAGTAGTAAATAATATTACAATTAAGATTGAGTGCTAAATTAAATAATACAAAAATACATAATGAAAAAAAACATAAAAATATCAAAATATATAAAAAGCAAATAAAAATACAAGTACCGAAGGAAAGCAGATTTGTAATTTTTTGTCAATTGCTAATCTCGAACTTTAAAAAAATTGACAACCTTGTCCCTATCGATGTGAAATTCCTATAATTAAAAAAATACAAAACTTTTTTTTTTACATTCTTCTCATAACTAGCATGACTTTGCCTTATCACCCGTTTCCGGCTTGACGTCGAAATCTGGGACATCTTGTATAGTACCATACATTATGTATCATTAGATGATGTGTTCGGAAATTACGATAATACTTACAATTATCGTTATATCGTTCCTCAAGGGAGCAGTTTTAACATAACGTTTATTCCCGTTGATATGTTTGTTTAGAATTTCCAAAGAAGTAAATTCGCCACAGAACTTATTCCCTTTCACGTAGTTTTCCTTTGTTGCTCGGACACGTACGTGTATTCCCACTGTATCGAGTTTCCAAGAACTTCCCTAACTTCCAGACAGAGGGTAGAACGCACGTAGTTTGGACACTCACAGAAACACAACTGTCTACAATGGATTCCAAGTTGCCATCTATTTACATTCTATCTAACCTTACCTAACTGTTATGCTTTTAATATTATATTTCAAATTTGGTTCGATTGGTTCGATATACTAGAACAGTGGTCTCCAAACTCAATAAGGATGTAAGGTACTTTGAGAAATTGAACTTGTCTAGTGAGCTACCTATTCAAATTCCCTCTTTATAGTTTTGTATCATCGGCCCTTATCGTACCATATATAATATTTTTATGCATATTTAAATAAACTAAAACATCAGATTAACAATAAAACATAAAATAAAATAAAATAAATAAAACAACTTTGTTTTTAACCACTAATTTTTATTTTTCACCTACCGGTTTCAAAGCAAACAAGCTTCTTCGTCAACGTTTACGTAACTAATGAATTGATTCCCTTAAAAAAAAAAATATTTTTTTTTTTATTATGTTCACTAAATACTACACGTGGACCAATATAAACTTTATATTATAAAGCATAAAATGCCTTCTTTAAATATTTAGGCGAATGTGTGGTAAAACGGTGTATGAAAGGTGCACAAATGTCGAGATCCGTGAACTGTGTAAGGCTGAGATATGCATTATCGACAGAATCACGAAAAGGGTGCTGCGTTGGTTTGGACATGTAGAGCGAATGGACAACTAAAGAACGACTCAGGATCTACGATGCGAATGTTGATGGATGCAGAAAATGAGGAAGGCCGAGAAAGACATGGCACGATGAAGTCCATCGAATACTTGAAGATGGTCATGTCAAAAGTAGGAATAATCGGCGTGGGTGCATGATAAGATCTATGAATGTACAAGAAGCGAGGTCTGTATGCAAAGATAGAGTGAAATGGCGTTCTATCCTCTCTGGCTACCCCTACGGAAAAACGGCGTGATGGTTTGTTTGTTGTAAATATTAATTTATAATCAAATATCAATGAATATATTCTATATCAAATAGAACCTAATATTCTGTTTATATA